>NC_140956.1:18580000-18997500 GCF_014529385.1 Adiantum capillus-veneris
GTTGGTGTAGGCCTCCCTTCTCACAAGCTTGGAGTAGGTGGTAAGCTTTCCATTAAAGCTTGAGAAGGAGAGAGAGTCTTCTTTGCTTCACACATGAGATTGTGTGAGTGTGTGTGTGATAATGCCTTGCAAAAATCATCCCCCCCTCTCTCTCTTGGTCGACCCCTCTTGCTATTTGCCCATCCTCACACCTCATTGGACCTCTCCAGGCCTAGCCAATGGAAATTAAGTATCATAAGTGATAGTCTTCTGACATGTGTCCCCCTTTCCCCTTTTGTGAGAGCTTTAGGTAATTACTTAATTCAACTAAACTCTCATTGGACCCTTTTGCCTCCTGGCCAATAGAAATCAGGCAAGCCATTAGGCTGTTGAATGCTCATTGGACCCCTTGGGAGACTGTCAAATAGTCTTCTAGAGAGCTTAATTCTTATTGGTTCTTTTATTAAGTGTTTCTAAATTAATTAAACTAGATTTACTCTAGCTTAACTCTCATTGGTTCACCTCCAAGACCATCCAATAAGAATTTAGTACACCTTGTGGGCATCTGGGCCAGGGAGCTGACATGTGTCCCTCATTCCCTTTGTGTAGGAGCTTGTGTGTGTGTGTGTGTGTGTGTGTGTGTGTGTGTGTGTGTGTGTGTGTGTGTGTGTGTGTGTGTGTGTGTGAGAGAGAGAGAGAGAGAGAGAGAGAGAGTTTCTCTCTCATCTCCTACTTCTAGGGCTCGCCCCCTCCTATGTAGGGATGGTTGAAGACTTTTGGGACACACACAAAGCATCCAATTTCCCTAGGCTTTTGACCTTTGGATAGAACCTTTGAATTTTGGAACCTTAGCATTTTGGAAGTCTTAATGGGCTGAACCTTAGGGTCTTTTAAGCCCATTGGTGCACATTGCTCTTTTGCAGATGGCCCCCCTTTTGGATCCCTATTGTGGTCGGTCTGCTAGCTTAACCAATATTCTAGCTTTTTCTCCCCTGGAACTTCCCCTTATTAAATGATCAGTTTAACATGAGAAAATCATTAAGGAGAATTAGATATTGATTATTATGACATTACCTCTCTCTTGAAATCATAGTCGTCCTCGACTATGGGGTAGAGAAGATAAAGCATATTCATTAGTCCTTTTTCCTAGCGGGTAGAGGATCCCTATGTTACCCTACGACATCATTCTAGAATGCATGACTAGTCCATTTGGTGCTTGAGAGCCTAAGCTGCTGCAATGTCTGCACATTAGTCCTATAAATCTTCCATAGTAGAGTGACAAGCTCTACTTGGTGTTTGGGAGACGTCGTCTCCGCAAACTTGATCTAAGCATACATACTACTTCATTTTTGTGCACAATAAAGAAAAAGAGAGTCTTATAAGAGAAAAACTTTGTTCATTTTTGACATTTGTACATTTGCTTACTCTAGGGAAGCATTGTAAGCATTGACAAGGGTTAGGTTATCCTTTAATTCTATGCCCTACATCCATCTAGCATCTTCAAAAGGATAATTATTAAACTTAATAAGATATCATTGGATAGTCTTACCGCCTGTTAGTACCTTGTCTTCATGTCGGAGAATGGACTCGGGCTGCAATACCTCTTCTTGGTCCTCCATCTCTGGTGGGTCTTCAATTGTTGGTTCTTGTGGTGGCTCTCTTTTGTAAGGCTTTAGTAGGCTCACATGGAAAGCATTGTGTATGAGCCAGTGGTTGGGCAACTTGAGTTGATAGGCCATCTCATTGATTGGCCTAAGAATCTGGAAAGGACCATAGTACCTTCTTGCTAACTTAGCAGAGTACTTTTGGTGTCCCGTAGGATTCTTGCCCGTTGTGTGCCTTAATCGAGCCTTGGGAAATTTGAGTAAGACCCAATCATTTTCTTTAAAGGCTTGGGCTCTTATGTGCTTGTCAGCGAGATAGAAATAGCATCCTTAATCTTTTGGAAATATTCTTGTAGGTCTCGGCTATACTCATCTGTAGCGAAGATCTTCCCGTGTACCTTAAGTAGCAGGGTACTTTTTTATCTTCCCTCAATTACCTCAAAAGGTGCTGTTCCCGTGGAAGTATGTACAGTATTATTGTAGGCATACTCCACTAAGGGTAAGTACTTCTCCCATTGGGATCTTTGATCTACTTCCGTTACATAGGCTTTTAGTAGATTGAGAATTGTTACGTTAGCTATTTCACTTTGGCCATCCGTTTTGCGGGTGATAGTCCGAAGAGAAGTTTAGCCTTGTTCCTAAATTCTCAAAGAGACCCTTCCAAAAATTACTGGTCATTCTAGGATCTCTATCTGACACTATGGACATTGGCAAACCATGGTACTTGAAGATTTGTGAAATGAAGAGGGTTGCCATTTGATGGGCTTTGATAGTCTTTTTGACAGGTATAAAATGAGCTTATTTACTGAACCTGTCTACTATCATCCATATTCCCATATTCCCATGGATAGACTTAGGCAATCCAAAGATAAAATCCATGGATATGCTCTCCCATGGTGGATTAGGGATTGGAAATGTTGAAGCAATCCAGGTTGCTTCCCTCTATCAAACTTCGTCTTTTGGCATACCACACATTTAGAAACATACTCTTGTATGTTTGCTTTCATGGCAGGCCATAAGAAATATGTTTCAATCCCCTTTAGGGTAGACTAAATCCCTCTATGCCCTGCATAAGGAGGATCATGAGATTCATACATTACGCTCTCACATAGTGAGCTAGTAACGCATAGTCTATTGCCATAGAGAAGATAACCATCTTGTAAAGTAAGTGGTTCCTCTTTCTTCCCTAGGGCAAGGGCTTTCACATCTCTAAAATCGGGATCAATAGCATACTCATCTATCATAGAAGATAGATCATTGTGAGCTGCTATGGAAATCGCATTCCCTCTCGGCCGTCTTGAGAGTGCATCGGCTACTTGATTATGCTTGCCAGCAATGTGAGCAATATGAAAATGAAATTGAGAAAGAAAACTTGCCCACCTCATTTGTTTGTCGGAGAGCTTAGTCTGCATCATGAAGTACTTAAGACTTTGGTGATTCATTTGCAGAATGAAAGGAGTCCCCTATAAATAGTGCTTCCATGAGTCTAAGGTATGTAGAACTGCGAGGAGTTACTTCTCATATATACCTAGAGCTTTCTCAACAGGGTCAAGCCTTTGACTTTCATAGCCTATGAAGTGCCCTTCTTAGAGCAAAACAGCTCCAAGGCAATCACCACAAGCATCACATTGGACCTCAAATGGCTTTGAGAGATCCGGTAGTGTAAGCACAGGTTGAGAGATAAGCTTTTCGAAAGCATTGTTCTCCTTGGCAGACCATGTGTACCTAACGTTTTTCTTTGTTAGGTCATGTAATGGTCCTGCTATTAGTGAGAACTTTTCTATGAAGTGTCTATAGTATGCACACATACCTATAAAGCTTCTGAGTTCATGAAGTTTCCTTGGTTTAGGCCATCCTTTTATTACCTCTAACTTTGATGGATCCATTTGGATGCCATCTTGAGAGATAATATGACCTAAATACTGAATCTCTTGTAAGAAAAATTCACTTTTCTTTCGATTAACATAAAGTTTATTCTCTCTTAAAACTTGAAATATTACGTAGAGGTGTTTCTTGTGTTTGTTTAATGAATTAGAGTAGATGATGATATCATCGAAGAACGCTCCAGTAAAGGTTCGGTGAGGCCTAAATAGCTTGTCCATCAAGCGGTTGAATGTGGCTAGTGCATTGGTCAAGCCAAAAGGCATTACAATGTATTCGTAAAGACGAAACATAGTGCAAAATGCGGTCTTTACAATGTCTTGATCAACTATCCTTATTTGATGATAGCCACTTTTTAGGTCAATCCTACTGAAGTAGGTGGACCCTTGTAGCTTATCAAATAGGTCTTCTACTCGTAGAACGGGAAACCTATTCTTGATAGTGATCCTATTTAGTGCTCTATAATCGACAAACATACGATATGTGCCGTCTTTCTTTTGCACTAGTAGCACAGGAGAACAAAATGGAGATGAGCTAGGCCTAACCATGCCCTTCTCAACTAACTCATGAACTTGCCGCATAATCTCCTCTTGTTGAGCTTGAGAAACTCTATAAGCAGGTTTATTAGGCGGTGAACTTCTTGGAAGAAGTTCAATTGCATGGTCATCATTGCCTTATTTAGGAGGTAGCTCACAAGGGATATCGTCAATAAAGACATCTTGAAACCCCTTGAGAAAATTGGATAACTCTAATTCCTTTTAAATGTGTATATTTTCTTTTGTTAAAACATTAGGTTCATTTTGAGAATCTTTAACAAAAATCATGTACACGGAATTAGAGCTCTTTATTGATTTGTTTGAAAGCTTGTGTATGTACATCTATATACATATCTTTTTCCCTGAACGTAAAGGAGATTCTCCTTTCAGGGAATTTAACATTGGCAACTATGCGATCAAACCATGGTGCCCCTAGGATTACGCCCTCATGCTTGAGAGGAGCGATAAAGAAGTCCTCTTTGTCCACATAGATTTGAACATGGAGCCTCAATTTCCTGATTAAGGGAGTGACTGAAGCTTCTTGCCCCTTGAAAGCACCGTCTGTGGGGTAGACCATCTCCCATCTCGTAAGCTTGTATGCCTAGCTTGGTGGCCAACTCTATAGATATAAAATTGTGAGTAGAACCAGGGTCAAAGAGAATAAAAGCATCATGTTCTCTTACCTTTCCCCAAGCACGGCATAGAGGAGATCCTTTGTGGTGAGTTTCCTCCTCTTGGATTTCGACCAAGCTAGCTCTAGGAGGCTCATGGCGGTTTTTCTTCTGGAGACAAGCGCGGTACGCATGCCCTTGCTCGCCGCACTTGAAACAGCAGTTATCCTTGCGATAACGCTCAAGCTCTTTAGGAGAGAGTTTATTTTTGCCTTTGTAAACTCCTTTCTCTTTAGCTTTGTTGGAGTTGCCCTTAGGAGACTTTTGGGCATTGTCCTTCCCCTTAGGCTCATTGGAACCCTTGTTTTTTGTGGGCTTAGAATTTCTTTTAGCCCCCATTTGGAAATTGATTCGAGAGGCCACCATAGTATGGTGTATAACCGCCGATATGGTGATGGCCCAAAGTTGACATACTTTGCCATTTCTTCAGTTAAGCCCACACAAAATTGTTGCTTTTGCTCTCCAAAATCCAACTTTTTGAAGACAGTGGCTTTGAGTTGTAGGTCCCAAAACTTGTCTACATATTTGTGAATGGATTCATAGGGAGAGAGCTTCAAGCTTCGCCATTCGGTGAGTACTTTGTCTTTGGCATTGGTGGCCAAAAACTGCTTCATAATGGAAGCTCTTAAAGCTTTCCATGTTCGTGGAGCTTCACCGTTGGTCCGTAGGCTAGACCACCATTGTCTGGCGGACTTTTGAAAGTGCATAGCTACATGGCATAGCTTAGAGGACTCCGTGAGGCCCTCATCTCCAAACGTTGCATCGAACAGTTGGAAAAAGTCCATGACTTTGTCCGTAGCACCAAAAGTGCCATCGTAGGTAAGGAAAGAGATGCTCTTCCCTCCCTCTTGAGCTTGGATGACCTCTTCCACGCGGCATAGAATTTCCTACGGCCTCTTCTTTTTGATGGTTCAAAGGTTGCACCATCACTTTCTTCAGAAGGTAAAGGATTTGAAGAAGATGGAGAAGAGGGTGACCTCTTTCTCGCCTTTTTCTTTCCTTGATCTTCATTGTCTTCACCATCACTTTCATAAGAAGAAGAGGATGAATAAGATGGAGAAGAGGGTGTCCTCTTTCTCGCCTTTTTCTTCTCTTGCTTTTTGTCATCCCTCTTTGATGTATGGTGTGGAGAAGTATGCGATGGTCTTATCCGTTTTGGAGGTGATGGAGAGCGTTTAGCCCGCCATCTTCGTGGAGTCATCTCTGTCGAGGTGGCAGGAGACTCACTTCTTTCTCGTTCCTTCGGTGGAGGCTCTTGAATTCTCCTTTGAGAAGGAGATGCTTCATCAAGGAGAAATTTTTTGAGCCCTTCATATGGATCCTCTTCTTCTTCCCAAATCGGAGAGAGGCCTCTTTTGGAAGTCTCGCAAGGAGGCTTCCTAGGTGCTCTCTCATCATGTTGGGGAGCATGGAGAATCCCATGAGCACGAAGCTGCCGTTGCTCTTCACTTTGGAGGGATGGATTGCCCATGGCTTGTTGAAGCCTAGAAATAAGATAGTTAACAAGCATCAGGGCATCATTAGTAGCTTGCTCATTAGCAAAATCAAAGTTATCAACTTTTATTTCACTCTCTTTACTATTGTCAACCATTCTAACAATTTTTAGGTGTAAACTTTTTAGGTGTACTTTGGCACTTCAAGCCCTAGTTGCTACTCCTCTTTACCCCTTTAGAAAAAGCACTCAAGCTACTATACCCGTGCTCGAATACCATTAATTGCAAGGAATAGAAGAGAGGGTCGCTCAACACCAAAACAGCATCGGCTCCTGCCAAGCTTTTAATATCTCAATAGTGCTTAAGCCTTAGGCAAGCCCCGTAGGACTCCACTATTAAGACCATAGCTCTTGATGGTGATGCCCTATTAACTGCACAAAGGCAGACGCACTGCAAGGCTGAAAAATCCATATTCTACTTACTCACATGCAATTAATAGTACCAACCATTTATAGCTAGCTTGAGGACCTCTCTTCTTGAGCAAGAAAAGAGAAACCTTGTGCTCTGATACCAATGTAACATTTAACGGTCTAGTAACTTGTGTGTAGCGGAAAATAGCATGGACATAGGATGAGTTATCACCTTGTTGAGCTACAAAACCTTGGCGAGGCCTCGTCAGCCTCTGACTAACAATATCATCGTGAACTCTTTTTCCATATCAACATCTTGCATGATGTGAGATGCCTTCAAGCGACCTCGAGGCCCTCTCTTCACATCTGCTGAAAAGACTGGAGAGCTTCCTAGCCGGCAACTGGGAGTAGGAATTGAGGGAAGAGGGGAAGGAGAGGTCAGCCGAGAAGGTCCAGAGAGGTGGGACAAAGAGGCTCTACTTGGTTGCAGCATGAACTACGATGAGTTTAGATAGCAGGAGCACGACAAATGCAATGGCACCTCTCTTCTGCCACGGCCTACTATATTTAGGCTCCTACTTTGCACTGCCTTGATACAAAACCAATTTCAAAGAGCCAATTACAAGTGTGAAGTCTATATTTCAATCATAGGAAGAACCCTTTGAAGACGAGCTATCTTCTTTGATACAAGGCTCAAGGGAAATGTCAGTGTGTGTGTTTCCATCGAAATGATTGAGGCTTGAGCGATCAAGCCCACCGTCGTATTTGACAGCACGTAACTCCGATGTCTTCATCTCTGCAATGGTGTGATTTTCCTTCATTTCATCTTCATGTTGTTCTGCTCTTGTAAATAGATTCTCAAATGGCTTCTTATCACTCCTCCTTAGGGGAGAACAATGATCTTGTCGGTCCATGCCTTTTGGAGAATCACAAGACAAGCCCAACTGAGCTTGCACTACCTTTGGCACATTCTGTGGGATGTCTTCCACAAGGTAGTCATAGCACTCTGCTAATGATCTGTATGTGCAATAAAAAATTTGTAAGCACGAAGGCCTAGCCAGAGCAGTTGTGACGCCACGATGAAAACTCTCTCTCTCTCTCTCTCTCTCTCTCTCTCTCTCTCTCTCTCTCTCTCTCTCTCTCTCTCTCTCTCTCTCTCTCTCTCTCTCTCTCTCTCTCAGATGTCTAATATTGATGGGGTGAAAGGCTCATGAATTCATGGCTGCCTTTGATCCATTGTTATAAAAGGTCAATCTCTCTCTCTCTCTCTCTCTCTCTCTCTCTCTCTCTCTCTCTCTCTCTCTCTCTGCTCTCCCTCTTCTCTCTCTCTCTCTCTCTCTCTCTCTCTCTCTCTCTCTCTCTCTTGCATGCAAGATCTTAAGGTTTGGCCGCTTGGTCAAATCTTGAGTTTGTAGGACAAGCCTTACATACATTTGAGGCTTCTGGATTTTCTTTTGGGTAGAGTTTTAAAATTTTCAACAAGTTCAATGGAGTGCTCAAGATAGTTTTGTTTCTAGATACTTGGAAAACTTACAAGTGAGAATTTGGAGGTTCTTGAGGAAATTTGAAGGTATTTTGGTAAAAAGTACACTCAAATTTCGTAATTTTGTAGGTTTTGATACTTTGAAAAAATATTTTTATAGGTGATTTTGAAAAATAGGAAGCGCGATTAGAGTAAATCTGCATTTTTTTAGCATTGGTTCAGTGTCACTCTTCTTCAAAATATATCATTCTTATTTCGAGTTGATGGTGGTTGGCAAAACCTCCATGAGCTAGCTTTGGGTCTTAGGTTTTTGAGATTTGTCCACATGGACAAATCTAGAGGCCTTTCAAGACAAACTCTAGTTGATCGCAATCCTCAATACACGTGGATGACCTAGTCTAAAAATCTTAGGTTTTGTCCACCTAAAAAAATGCTAAAACCTCGCAAAACACAAGTTCATTTGTACCAAACCTACATGGCTCTCTCATGCTTCCCTTGCTCTCTCTTAGCGATAGGCCATAGTTGGCAAGAAGTTGACGATCTAGTTTTCAAGGTTTTATGTTTTATGCACCTGAAGATATCTAGAGACCAGGTAAGACAAGCACTTTACAAGTACAAAATCTAGAGTATCACATACTTTATTGTCTCTCTCTCGCTATATATCTCCCTCTCTTTACTAGGCCATAGCTATCAAGAAGTTGAAGACCTAATTTTCAAGGTTTTAGGTTTTGTCCACCTTGAAAAATCTGGAGGCATTTTAAAGAATTACACCCATGCAAAATCTTGAGGTTCACTTGCCTTAATGTCTCTCTCTCTCTCTGTCTCTCTCTCATTGGCAGTAGTTTCCAACAGTTCAATGCTCTAGTTTGACTTTTATCCACATCCACAAATCTAGAGGCCATGCATAACAAGAAAGAGATTGATGGTCTAGCTTTGAATTGCTAGGTTTTATCCACAAAGACAAATGTTTGGGTGTTGTAAGACACAAATGGCATACATCAAACCTACAAAGCTTTCCCTTCCTTGCCTTAGTCTCTCTTTCTCTATCTCAATCTCATCTCTCTAGTACATTCAAGCTAACAAATTATGTTTGTCCACATAAACAAATCTTGGGGCCTCGTAGGACACTAAACCTACAACGTTGCCTTGCCCCCCCCCCCCCCCCCCCCCCCCCTCCCCCCCCCCCCACCTCCCCCCCCCCCCCCCCCCCCCCCCCCCCCCCCCCCCCCCCCCCCCCCCCCCCCCCCCCCCCCCCCCCCCCCCCCCCCCCCCCCCCCCCCCCCTCTCTCTCTCTCTCTCTCTCTCTCTCTCTCTCTCTCTCTCTCTCTCTCTCTCTCTCTCTCTCTCTCTCTCTCTCTCTCTTCTTTTCTTTGAAACCTTTTTTTTAGGAAAAATTGGTGCCTCTTTTACACAAACTAGAAAGTAAGCCTCTTCACACCTAAAACTAACTTACATAGCCTAAGGCTTAAACTAATTTGGCCTTACGGCCATAACTCTACCACCATGTGGGACTATGTGCATGAGAGCCACCTAACTGTCTTCACGTCTGGGCACATTTATGACTCTGGGCCATTTGAGGAAAACTTCTTCATTTCTTTTGGCTAGACGCCATGCCGTGTCCTCTGCACCACCAAATATCTGAGCGCTCTCTATTTTTGGCTGCATGTGGAATATCTTCTGACGTGCATACTTGGCTCTTCCTTGGGTAGGCTCCATGGACAACTGGCAATGGCCTTCTTGCAGCTGCCCAAATCCTTTATAAGGTGAGCTTCATGCTCACTTAGTTTTCACTCAGCTTTTTTGTGTTCTCCTGTCTCTTGTGTGTGGTCTGTTTCATCCTTTGGTTGCTCCTTCCATTTCCTTTGCTCTCAAATTGATGGCCCCTAGCAAGAAAACCGTGGTTGAATCTTCTGAGGTATGAGATATACCTGCGCACTTGTAATAAGAAATGTTTTTGAAAGGCTCTAAATTATTTGGTACAGAAGATGTTTGGTTACTTAAAGTGCAATAGCCCTGTGGCTAGCTCATTCTCTGTTGTAGGTAATTCGTCTTAGAGGGAGGTTTTTTGAATCAGGTTAACTTTTGTATATCTTCTATACTTTATTGATTGTTAACTGCGCTTAAAAGTTCTTGGATGATTGTAACTATAGGTTTTTAATTTACATATGATGGTATATGGAAGGCGTATTAGCAGGATGGGCCTATCACTCTGTGACGTTGACCCCCTCATTTTTTAGTACTTTTACTGACCTTTTCTTGGTCTGCTGTCTAGCCTACCCTGCTGTATGGAAGGGCTTCCTGGTTTTTTACCTATTTAAAGGGGTATTTCCTCTTTAAAACACCGCTAAATCTATATGGGAATGACCATATGCTATAAACAAAACTTAGACTTGCTCAGGTTGACAATAATTTGGGCATACTCATTTAAGAAAAGTGTTATCAATTATCCTAAATGTTGGTTCGGTTACTGGCCCTATGCATTATGTTGGTCACATAATGGGTCTTGTTGTTCCTAATCTATTGTTGCAAGGAGTTGATATTTGATGTAACATCGGGCCCTTTGCTGCTATTTCCTCTTTAAAACACCCCTAAATCTATAGGAGAATGACCATATGTTATAAACAAGACTTAGACTTGCTCATGTTGACAATAATTTGGGCATACTCATTTAAGAAAAGTGTTATCAGTTATCTTAAACGTTGGTTCGGTTATTGGCCCTATGCATTATACTGGTCACATACTGGGTCTTGTTGTTCCTAATCTCTTGCAGGGAGTTGATATTTGATGTGACATCAGGCCCTTTGTTGCTATTTCCTCCTTGATGAATGGGAACTAGAAGGGTGTTGGTATCTTATCGCATTACCTTTGATGTAGATTTATTTCATTTTCTTATATAGTTATAATATGAGAGCTCTATTGACATGACTTTTTGGCAATATGGCTTCTCTAATATAATCTTTTGGCCCTTATACAGTGTTGTTATGTCCATATTTCAAGCTAAAACTTGTTTTCGGCTTTCATTTTTGCTGCCAGTCAAAAGGGACCTACATATCTCCTTTTTCGGGTTTAGTAAAGGTGATGGGATTGTTTTTGGAAATGACATATGTATGTTCCTTAGGATAATGGTTAAGTTCTTCAGGTTGTAATCTCAGCTTAGCTTGGCTTTTCTAATGTGATAACTACCTGGAAGATTTCCCTTGTGGACAGATAACTGATTTGACATGATGCAGCAAGATGTTGATGCTTGCTCCTCTATCTGTGTCTGGTTACTCACCTTGAAGACAAATAGGTAATTGTATATCTCTCAAAACTGATCAGTACACTATGGCCTAGCTAGTTGGGCTATATGATTTTGACAATCTGTGTAGGACCTACCTTACTGATCCAAAGCTTTGCTTGGCCAAGATAATTATATTGCACATACTAGTTGATACTACTGCTATGAATGTCTATGGGTGATAAAAAACTGCCTGTAGGAATAACATAAGCGTATACTTAAGGTACTCTGTTTTGTTGGAATATGTCAATCAGTATCTGGATGACACTATGAAGGCTGCCAACTCCTTGGGCTTGCTCACTTGATACAATGTCATCATGAATCTAGAGTGATGGTTTGTGTATTGGCCCTGTTGAACTGGGCTGACAATATATTGAATATTGTTGTTTAAAGATTTAATGCAGGTAAGTTGCTGACAATAGCTATTTGGTTACTACCTTCTCTCAACATAACTTACTATTTCTTACTACTTCTTGGTTTGGGACATGACCCTAGTCTGTGGCTCTGACCCACTTTTCTAATCAACTGACTAGATGGAATGAGGTTTATGTATTTGGTATTAGAAGATGACCTTGGTTAACAGTGAGATGCTATCAGTACTTTCACAAACAATTTGTAAGATGGGACTTATAAGTCTAAAATCTGGTTGGGCTCTTGGAGTAGCTGTTTACTTTCTGATTTCTGTACCTTGGTTGGGTCCAGGTAGACTTGTACTTAGAATGGACTAATGGGATTAATGTTCTATGACAACTAACTACAGCTAACTACAGCTTATAACCAATCCAATTACTTTTTGCTCAAACTCATTATGACTCGGACTAGTTGTAGTCTTAAAATAGCTGACCTGAATTTACTTAGGTCTGCCTGGTTCCTTTCCTGCATCACAGGTCTTGAGAGTATTAACTAGATAAACCTATTGGGTTGCTGGAATTTTGATGTATCACTTTACCTATTGATCCAAATGATAGGCTGACTTTGTAGGGTTACATTGATTGTAAATAACAAGAAAAGTAGATGACATTACCTGAATCTGTTGTACAACACAACACTTTTCCTAGCAGCATATTTTTTCTTTTTTTTTAGTTCTGTGGTGACATGGATGACAACTAGGTCACCCGCGTTACCTGCAATGCTGTCTAAAAACTAACCTCTAGGTTGTTTTCTTACTGTGGATGTAGGTAAGGGTGTCCTCTCCTTCGTTTGCTGATTGAAAAGAAGATGTCTTGTGCTCTTAACTTTTTTACTTTACAGGAGCATCCCACTGGTTTAGGCTTGTAATTGATATGTACTTTTTTTGGAAACACTATCTAAAGAAGTACATAATTTTGTATTACAAATTGTAGACCAAGGTCTTTGTATTCGTACATAATTTTGAATTACAAATTGTAGACCAAGGTCTTTGTATTCGTTTCTCATGGGTTATGTATATAGTTATTGAATAGAGCTCTCTCTCTCTCTCTCTCTCTCTCTCTCTCTCTCTCTCTCTCTCTCTCTCTCTATCCTGCTCTGATTTTCTGTCCCTCAAACTTTGAGTTTTGCTCACATAGGCACAACTTTAGTTGCCCTTCTCCTAGCTCACTAAAAATGATGTATTTTTGTTCTCCCTCCCCCTCCAACCTTTAGTTTTGTCCACTTGGTCATACCTTTAGAGTATGCATCCTCTCTCTCTCTCTCTCTCTCTCTCTCTCTCTCTCTCTCAATTTCTCTGATTCTCTCTCCCTGTCAAGGAATTTAAATGCTCTCTTGTGGACTTGAATGCTTTGAAGGAGCAGATGAGCAAAGTAGAGCATGACCATGTATTGAAAGAGGAGAAATTTGACACCATGAGCCGGGATGTATGCGACATGAAAAATGTATGCACAAACAAGTTTTGGACTGATGTGTGTGGTAGTAATGTGGTTTCCAATTCCTCACTCATGCAAGATGTGGTTCAAACAAAGAATGTTGAGAATGTGGATGTGGAGGAGTTGAAGGAACGGGAGCAACATTCCAAGAACAATGTTATTTCTGGAATTCCCGAAGAGAAGCTAGAGACACCTCCTTCTCTTGCCATTGTTATCGAAGATTTCTTCAAAACCCACTTTGGCATGTCTGGAGTTATGGTTTATGGAGCACATAGAGTGGAGAAGCAAGGAGATCCTCGCTCGGGAGAACGGCCAATTGTATGCACCATGCCGGATGAGACCAAGTGAAAGATTATCCTTGATAATAGTCGGATCTATTTGAGGGATACAAAATATTTTGTATGTGAAGATCGCACTATTAAGCAACAAAATATGCGTCGCAAGGCATATGAGGAGAAGAATAAGAAAAACAAGGAGATCACTCATGAAGAAAATGTGCCCAAGGAGGAGGCAAGTCCCTCGAGAAAATAGGGATGTGTGACCTATGAGACCGAGTTACAATTGAAAATATGCTTTTGGAATTGTAATGGATACCCATGGAATGCGGGGGTTGGCATTGATGAACTAACAAGCAAAGCCGATGTTGTACTTCTTGTTGAAACTTGGGAGCATGATACACAAAGGATTAACGGATTGGAAAATTACAATGTACATTCATTGATTTGGTCAAAAAATCTTAAGCAACGAAGAGGACAAGGAGGGGTAGCATGTATGGTTAAGAAAGGATTGGAAGATTTTGTATCAATTGTGAAAGATGACAAGTACAAACGTTATGTCTGGCTGAAAATTATGACACCAAAAAGAACACCCATTTTTGTAGCCGGTTGCTACATTCCTCATCATGATTCCCCCTTTTATGCTTGCATGGATAGAGATTGGCCATTTTTTTATTTAGAAGAGGACATTGTTTATTTCAAAGGTGAAGGTGATGTTATTGTATTCGGGGATATGAATCCTCGCACAAAAACATTGCAACATGATACTCAACAATTTGATATGCCATACATTTCAAGGGATTTGGAGGAAGTTCACTTGTATGATCGTTCTTCAATGGATGAGAAAGAGCTGGATCCCTATGGAAAGTTACTTTTACACATGTGTAATAGCACGGGTATGCTCATTGCCAATGGTGTATCTTTGTGGAGTGGAACCAATGGATTTCATGTAGGACACATAATGGGGACAGTGTGATTGACTATATGCTACTCTCCAAAGCCATCATGTATCGCATAAAGAGTTTTATGTTTGGCCAATGGACCCCGGAATCCGACCATCGTACCTTATGTATTGACCTTTCATGTGGAGAAGCAACTAAGCATGATAATTTCAGCCAAAGGAAAGAGAAATTATCACTATGTATGGATTTCAAACGGGCACCAATATACATTGAAATGGTTGAGCAAAAATTATGGATGAAGAAGCTTCAATATAATGCACCATTGGAAACTAAATAGGAAGCTTTCAAGAAAGTTGTTTGTTCTTGTGCCGAAGAATGCTTTGTTGTAAAGCATCTCCATGGTATCAACAAAGATAGATCACACAAAAGGTGGCTTGATAAAGAATGTCAAGATGCTCGAAAGTCCTTGATAAAGCTTGATGCAACTATGGACAAAGATAACTATCAAAGTCATTTGCAATATACATACAAAGCATTGATTCAAAAGAAGAGAAGAAGATGGAAAGTAAAGCAGCAACTTTTTCAAGTCCAAGACAAGGTACATGCATGTGGAAGATTTTGGAGAAACTTGAGGGGCAAGCGGGTTGAGAATTTTGGTAACTCGAGTTTTGTGGATATGTACACACATTGTAGGCAATTATATGAGCAAGCAAATTCTGAAAAAATGTCATTTTATGGTTCACTCCCATGTATGCCCTCTTTTTTAACTGTTGAGGATGTACGCGGTGGGCTTGAAAAGTTGGCCACTCGCAAAGTGGGAGATCTTCAAGGTATCAAGCCGGAGATGATCAAATGGACGGGAGATTTTACCCATGAGTGGATGTGTGATATGTTCAACCTTGCATTTCAACATGGTATGCCTTATGATTGGAGTACTAATTGGGTTAAGCCTTTACATAAAGGAGGGGATGTAAAGAATGTAAACATCTACTGGACTATAATGATTGGGTCTCTTATGGCAAAGTTGTTTGGGTGCATAATGGAGATGAAATTGAGTGATTGGGCTAAAGATAATGACAAGCGTGGAAAGGGACAAGCGGGTTTTTGTCAATGCCATAGCACCATTGATCATCTTGTCACACTTCATGGTCTCATGGAGGAAAGTCGGTTGAAAGGCAAGCAATTGTATTGTTGTTTTGTGGACTTTAAGAAAGCCTTTGATATGATTCCACATAACAAGTTGTGGGGAAGGATGGAAGAACTCCAAGTGCCAAGTGAGTTTATACTTGCAGTTTCTCAAATTTATGGGAAGGTGATTTTTATCAATTGCACATGGGAAGAGAAATTTCAAAAAACATTGTAAGCACTATTGGGGTTAAACAAGGATGTCCGTTGTCACCAACTCTCTTTGGTCTATGCATCGATCAATTGGAACAAATGGTACTTGACTTTATGCAAGAAGAAGGCATTGAAGAGGTCACTATTTGGAATGCGATAATCATGCTTTTGTTGTATGCGGATGATGTAGTGCTTCTAGCACACACTTTAGAATATGCACAAAAGCTTATGGTTGTCCTTGAGAATTTTTGCTTGCATAGTGGGTTGATTATGAATGAATCCAAAACAAAGTTTATTCTTGTGAAAACCAACCATAAGGAGAAGCCATGCATTGTGTACAACAATGAGACACTTGAAGTTGTTGAGAGCTTTAAGTACCTTGGTCTTGAGGTTCCGTCCAATCACAAGTGGCATGAATGTGCTATGCGTCATTTGGAAGTGGGAAAGAGGGAATATTTTACATTTGAGAACATGTGTAATGCAAGAAACATCAAGTGTTGGGTTCTCAAGAATTATCTTTTTGATGCATTGGTGACACCGGTTCTTCTTTATGGAGTTGAAGTGTGGGCCGGGAGCATCTCAAAGTCTACTTGAAAACAGTTTGAAAATGTCCAAAAGCGTTTTCTTACAAACTTTCTCCAAGTGAAGACACAAACACCATATATGCTCCTACTTCTTGAGTCCGGATGTCTTCCGATTGAGGTTATGGGCATGGAAAGGGTTGTGGAGTACATCATAAAGATGCATCAAAACCCCTTACATCGACTTCCTACAATTGCATGGGAAGCAAGCAAAAAGTTCTAAAGATGCATAAAAGCAAGATCTTGAGCACGGGATGGGTGAAAGGCATAAAGAAGTGGTTTGGGAGATGGGATGCATTACACTTGCTACATGATGCTTCAATTGACCCAAGTGAATGAAGCTTTTCTACAATGCCAATGTATTATGGCTTGGGAGAAATTCGGTGGGTCACGCTTCATACATTACACCACCCCATATTGCCCCCAACTACAAAACCATGTTCTTCGCTGAAAGAGGAAACCGTACTCACACTTACATGCTTGAGCCTATCCCCTTGTCGGCGATACGCACTATCGCAGCCATTCGGCTTAGCTCCCATTTCCTTCAATGCGAGATAGAGTGTTGGGGCAATGGAGAAGAGTCAAATCGACTGTGCACATTATGCTCACTGCAAGTTCGAGAGTCTGAGTACCATACACTACTAGAGTGCTCAGCTTTTGGTCACATCCAAACTTGCTTCTCTCACATTTTCAGCCATAACTTAGACATACACACTTTCCTCTCCGAGCGAAAGTGTGGGCTCTCCATTGTGTCTCTCATCACCACAATTTTGGAGCATTGAGAGTCACTCATCAGCCATACACATACTACATCACATGTAACTTTGGTCCCATGGGTCATATTTGACCTCCGAGGATGATAATAAAATCTATCTATCTCTCTCTCTCTCTCTCTCTCTCTCTCTCTCTCTCTCTCTCTCTCTCTCTCTCTCTCTCTCTCTCTCTCTCTCTCTCTCTCTCTCTCTCTCTCTCTCTCTAGCCTTCTCTTCGGGTCAACCTCTCCAACCTCCTCTTGGGTGAGGGGCCGCTTGTGGGAAGGAAGCTAATGCATAAGCTATTCCCCATCCAAACGCACAACCCCTACCCGCTAGCCATTCCCTTCATCGCTGCTGCAACTCTTGGCCTCCTCGTGTGCCTATGACGGTTGGCCTCCTACTTTGTGACTGTCGGCCTCCTACTCTCTAGCCTCAACGTGGCGGTGAGATTCCTTGCCCCCATTCTCCAACACTGACCTGACCTATGGGCAACTGTCTGCAGCACTGACCTGTCATCGTCGACTGTCTATTGGCCTCAAAGTGATTCACAGATTGGCCCCAAAGTGAGCCTCAAGCTCTAACATCAGCCTAGAGTCACACCATAAGAAGCCACAACACACAAGCATGGCTACTAGGGCTTTGTCCGGAAGCAAACTCACCTTCGTAGGGGTTGTGGAATCGCCCCCAAAGCTAGACAGCACCGCCTCCAAAGTGAAGTTGAAAGGCTGTGCAAGAAGAACGGCGAGCTGAAATAAAGAATCGCTACCATCAAGCTTCGACTCACCACAATGGAGAAAGACAAGAAGGAAGAGATAGAGAAGATGGAAGGCAAGCTCAACAAAAGAAAGGTATATGTAGAAACCACCCTCACAAAGGCTGTCAAGAATAAAGTGTAAGAGGTCATCTCTAATGAAGTTGAAGCCCGTGTGGCATCCTCGCTACGCAAACGACAAAGACAGGAGGATATCGATAACCCTCAATGTTTGCATTGGCGTGCTTCCAAGCGATTGACAAGGGGAGGGGACCTCAAGTTCCTCGAGTCCCTTACTCACATCCAAACGACAACCCACATGACACAATGGGATCTAGCAACAATCACCTCTCTTACACACGAGCATCGCTCCAACCATGCAATCCTTACTTTCAAGACTAAGGTGGACCGGCTCAAACTCCTTAAGCAATCAAGGCTTCTCAAGGACACTAAAATTTGGTTTGCAGAAGACCTTACACCCATCCAACTTAAACAGAAGAAGGAAAAATTACAAAAGATGCGAGAAGCACACGCGGTAGGAAAATTTGCAGTTTACTGAGGATGTAAAGCCGTTATCTAGGAGTTAAAATCTCAAAACTAGCTTCCCCCTTACCCAACCCTCTTTAGGTTTTTATATTTTTTTCTCTCACACCTCGTTGGACCCTCAGTCCTTAACTGAGATGTATCTGACAATCTCGAACCCTTTGGAATGTTTTACTTTCGGTCCCATAGGTCATATATGACCTTCCTCAAAGGTAGTTCTCTCTCTCTCTCTCTCTCTCTCTCTCTCTCTCTCATGAAGAAAATGTGCCCAAGGAGGAGGCAAGTCTCTCAAGCAAATAGGGATGCGTGACCTATGAGACCGAGTTACAATTGAAAATATGCTTTTGGAATTGTAATGGATACCCATGGAATGCGGGGGTTGGCATTAATGAACTAACAAGCAAAGCCGATGTTGTACTTCTTGTTGAAACTTGGGAGCATGATACACAAAGGATTAACGGCTTGGAGGATTACAATGTACATTCATTGATGTGGTCAAAGAATCTCAAGCAACGAAGAGGACAAGGAGGGTTAGCATGTATGGTTAAGAAAGGATTGGAAGATTTTGTATCAATTGTGAAAGATGACAAGTACAAACGTTATGTATGGCTGAAAATTATGACACCAAAAAGAGCACCCATTTTTGTAGCCGGTTGCTACATTCCTCATCATGATTCTCCCTTTTATGCTTGCATGGATAGAGATCATCCATTTTCTGATTTGGAAGAGGACATTGCTTATTTCAAAGGTGAAGGTGATGTTATTGTATTTGGGGATATGAATGCTCGCACAAAAACATTGCAACATGATACTCAACAATTTGATATGCCATACATTTCAAGGGAGTTGGAGGAAGTTCACTTGTATGATCGTACTTCAATGGATGAGAAAGAGCCGGATCACTATGGAAAGTTACTTTTACACATGTGTAATGGCACGGGTATGCTCATTGCCAATGGTGTATCTTTGTGGAGTGGAACCAATGGATTTACATGTAGGAGACATAATGGGGATAGTGTGATTGACTATATGCTACTCTCTGAAGCCATCATGTATCGCATAAAGAGTTTTATGTTTGGTCAATGGACCCCGGAATCCGACCATCGTACCTTATGTATTGACCTTTCATGTGGAGAAGCAACTAAGCATGATAATCTCAGCCAAAGGAAAGAGAAGTTATCACTATGTATGGATTTCAAACGGGCACCAATGTACATTGAAATGGTTGAGCAAAAATTATGGATGACAAAGCTTCAATGTGATGCACCATTGGAAATTAAATGGGAAGCTTTCAAGAAAGCTATTTGTTCTTGTGCGGAAGAATGCTTTGCCGTAAAGCATCTCCATGGTATCAACAAAGATAGATCACGCAAAAGGTGGTTTGATAAAGAATGTCAAGATGCTCGAAAGTCCTTGATAAAGCTTGATGCAACTATGGACAAAGACAACTATCAAAGTCATTTGCATACATACAAGGCATTGATTCAAAAGAAGAGAAGAAGATGGGAAGTAAAGCAACAAGAATTTCAAGTCCAAGAAAAGGCACATGCATGTGGAAGATTTTGGAGAAACTTGAGAGGCAACCGGGTTGAGAATTTTGGTAACTTGAGTCTAGTGGATATGTACACACATTGTAGGCAATTATATGAGCAAGCAAATACTGGAAAAATGCCATTTTATGGTTCACTCCCATGTATGCCGTCTTTTTTTACTATTGGATGTATGCGGTGGGCTTGAAAAGTTGGCCACTCGCAAAGCGGGAGATCTTCAAGGTATCAAGCCGGAGATGATCAAATGGACGGGAGATTTTACCCATGAGTGGATGTGTGATATGTTCAACCTTGCACTTCAACATGGTATGCCTTATGATTGGAGTACTAATTGGGTTAAGCCTTTGCATAAAGGAGGGGATGTAAAGAATGTAAGGAACTACCGGACTATAATGATTGGGTCTCTTATGGCAAAGTTGTTTGGGTGCATAATGGAGATGAAATTGAGTGATTGGGCTGAAGAGAATGACAAGCGTGCAAAGGGACAAGCGGGTTTTCGTCGATGCCATAGCACCATTGATCATCTTGTCACTCTTCGTGTTCTCATGGAGGAAAGTCGGTTGAAAGACAAGCGATTGTATTGTTGTTTTGTGGACTTTAAGAAAGCCTTTGATATGATTCCACGTAACAATTTGTGGAGAAGGATGGAAGAACTCCAAGTGCCAAGTGAGTTTATGCTTGCGGTTTCTCGAATCTATGAGAAGGTGATTTGTCAATTGCGCATGGGAAGAGAAATTTCAGAAATTTTTGTAAGCATTATTGGGGTTAAACAAGGATGTCCATTGTCACCAACTCTCTTTGGTCTATGCATCGATCAATTGGAACAAATGGTACTTGACTTTATGCAAGAAGAAGGCATTCAAGAGGTCACTATTTGCGATGCGGTAATCATGCTTTTGTTGTATGCGGATCATGTAGTGCTTCTAGCACACACTTTAGAAGATGCACAAAAGCTTATGGTTGTCCTTGAGAACTTTTGTTTGCATAGTGGGCTGATTGTAAATGAATCCAAAACAAAGGTTATGCTTGTGAAAACCAACCATAAGGAGAAGCCATGCATTGTGTACAACAACGAGACACTTGAAGTTGTTGAGAGCTTTAAGTACCTTGGCCTTGAGGTTCCATCCAATCACAAGTGGCATGAATGTGCTATGCGTCGTTTGGAAGCGGGAAAGAGAGCATATTATGCATTTGAGAACATGTGTAATGCAAGAAACATCAAGTGTTGGGTTCTCAAGAAGTATCTTTTTGATGCATTGGTTACACCGGTTCTTCTTTATGGAGTTGAAGTGTGGGGCGGGAGCATCTCAAAGTCTACTTGGAAAGAGTTTGAGAATGTCCAAAAGCGTTTTCTTACAAACTTTCTCCAAGTTAAGACACAAACACCATATATGCTCCTACTTCTTGAGTCGGGATCTCTTCCAATTGAGGTTATGGGCATGGAAAGGGTTGTGGAGTACATGATAAAGATGTGTCAAAACCCCTCACATCGACTTCCTACAATTGCATGGGAAGCAAGCAAAAAAGTTCAAAAGACGCATAAAAGCAAGATCTTGAGCACGGGATGGATGCAAGACATAAATAAGTGGTTTGGGAGATGGGATGCATTACACTTGCTACATGATGCTTCAATTGACTCTCAAGTGAATGAAGCTTTTCTACAACGCCAATGTATTACGGCTTGGGAGAAATCCGGTGGGTCACGCTTCATACATTACACCACCTATATTGCCCCCAACTACAAAACCATGTTCTTCGCTGAGAGAGGGAACCATACTCACACTTACATGCTTGAGCCTATTCCCTTGTCCGCGATACGCACTATCGCAGCAATTCGGCTTAGCTCCCATTTCCTTCGATGCGAGATAGGGCGTTGGGGCAATGGAGAAGAGTCAAATCGATTGTGCACATTATGCTCACTGCAAGTTCGAGAGTCTGAGTACCACACACTACTAGAGTGCTCAGCTTTTGATCACATCCGAACTTGCTTCTCTCACATTTTCAGCCATAACTTAGACCTACACACTTTCCTCTCCCAGCCAAAGTGTGGGCTCTCTATTGCGACTCTCATCACTACAATTTTGGAGCATCGAGAGTCACTCATCAGCCATACACATACTACATCACATGTAACTTTGGTCCCATAGGTCATATTTGACCTCCGAGGACGATAATAAAATCTATATCTCTCTCTCTCTCTCTCTCTCTCTCTCTCTCTCTCTCTCTCTCTCTCTATGTTTCTCTGATTCTCTCTCCCTCAATCTTTGAGTTTTGCTCACATGATCAAAACTTTAGTCGACCTTCTCCTAGCTCACTAGAAATAATGGATTTTAGTTCTCCCTCCCTGTTCAACCTTTAGTTTTGTCCACTTGGTCATATCTTTAGAGTATGTATCTCTTCTCTCTCTCTCTCTCTCTCTCTCTCTCTCTCTCTCTCTCTCTCTCTCTCTCTCTCTCTCTCTCTCTCTATGTTGCTCTGATTCTGTCTCCCCCAATCTTTGAGTTTTGCTCACATGGTCACAACTTTAGGCGGCCTTCTCCTAGCTCACTAAAAGTGATGGAGTTTAGTTCTCCCTCCCCCTCCAACCTTTAGTTTTGTCCACTTGGTCATATATTTAGAGTATCCATCCTCTCTCTCTCTCTCTCTCTCTCTCTCTCTCTCTCTCTCTCTCTCTCTCTCTCTCTCTCTGTGTGTGTGTGTTGCTCCAATTCTCTCTCCATCAATCTTTGAGTTTTGCTCACATGGTCACAACTTTAGTCGGCCTTCTCCTAGCTCACTAGAAATGATGGAGTTTAGTTATCCCTTCCCTAACCTTTAGTTTTGTCCACTTGGTCTCTCTCTCTCTCTCTCTCTCTCTCTCTCTCTCTCTCTCTCTCTCTCTCTCTCTCTCTCTCTCTCTCTCTCTCTCTCTCTCTCTCTCTCTCTCTCTCTCTCTCTCTCTCTCTATGCAAGACAGGGCGTTGGGGCAATGGAGAAGAGTAAAATCGAATGTGCATATTAAGCTCACTGCAAGTTCGAGAGTCTGAGTACCACACACTACTAGAGTGCTCAGCTTTTGGTCACATCCGAACTTGTTTCTCTCACATTTTCAACCATGATGTAGACCTACACACTTTCCTCTCCCAGCCAAAGTGTGGGCTCTCCATTGCAACTCTCATCACCACAGTTTTGGAGATCGAGAGTCACTCATCAGCCATATACATACTACATCACATGTAACTTTGGTCCCATAGGTCATATTTGACCTCCGAGGATGATAATAAAATCTCTCTCTCTCTCTCTCTCTCTCTCTCTCTCTCTCTCTCTCTCTCTCTCTCTCTCTCTCTCTCTCTCTCTCTCTCTCTATGTCCTGCCTCCCTCCATGTCTTCGTTCTGTTCACACAGTCAAAACTTTAGTTGCATTTTTTCTCCTAGCTCTTCTTGGATAAATGAATTTGGTAATCTCCCAAGAACATTGTTTGTGTTATGTAGGTCTTGAGGGCACAACTTCTTTGGAGGTCACCCATTCCAGTACTATTCCTATGCATATTGATTAACTGCTGCATCCTACAAATTGATCTAGCCATCTAGACCCCGGAACCTTAAGGTGTTAGGGACCTTTGTTCTAAACAATTCATGCAAGCCTCATAGCAAGGTACCACTTAGTTATCACAAGTTGGGACCCCACAATGGTCCTTTTAAGCCCAACTTGCCACTCGAGTCCCTAAGCATCAACCTGTTCCATTGTTTCTAAGGTCACAAACTGACATCACCATCAACATGTTCTTTTTCCATGGACTCGGATGTTGGGCTCTCAACCATGGCTCTAATACTAGTTGTAAGTCTAAGGGTCACAACTTCCCAGAAGATCATCCATCTGAGTAGTATTCCTGAGCATATCTAATTATCTCCAATGTTCCACAAAGTGATTAGCAAAACCTTAGGGTGTTAAGGACCTCTAATCTAGCCATTTTATGCAAGTTTCATAGCTAGGCACCACTTAGTCATCACAAGTTGAGCTTATCTCAACATATTATTTTGCTTCATGTATCCCTATCTCTCTCTCTCTCTCTCTCTCTCTCTCTCTCTCTCTCTCTCTCACACACACACACACACACACACACACACACTCAAGAACGGCTGTATTTCAAATAAAGTCCTCTTGGAAGAGATAAGTTTTGGCCTCGTGGTCTAATTTAGAGGCTTCCAAGGACAAGCATTTAATTTGAATCAAATATGTTCATTTCGAGTTTTGTATCAGGATACTCAAAAATTAAGTCAAAACTTAAATTCATACTGTCAAGTTTGAGACATGTTCACTTTGAGTTGTGCAGGATTGGGATGCTCAACGACTTTAGACAAACTTAATGTTACATTCTCAAGTTTTGCCCTTGTGGCCCATGAGATAACCTCACATAAATATGCCCATCACATACGATTCTTGTCAAGTTAACAACAAATAAATTTTAGTTTTGAGATCTCAAGTTTCCCCATACCACCCTTGTCAAACTGCTTGAAAGTAAGCACAAAAGTTCTAGATTGCAAGCTTTAATCACATGGCTAATTTTAAATGCTTTCTAGCAAAAGACTCGGACCCATCAATGCAGCTCTATGGTGGTACTAATTTTGTGAGAACAACAATGAAGGTAGGTGTAATTTGTATGTTGTCTCCCCACCCCACCTCCCTCATTCGCCTCAGTCCCCCTCCCCCCAAATTGTTTGCATTGCCTTCTGCTGAGAAAGTTGACAACCTTGTTACTTAAGTCCCACGTCGTTCCCCTATGATAAAATGCAAAGGCCTTTTAGGATAAATAATTAATTCAAATGAGGTGCACATTTGGTCATAGTAAAAGGTATTGCAAAACTTGAAGGCTATAGTCTTCCATAGTAATCAGTAGAATCAATGGCTCAATGACAAAATGCTCAAGTTATAATTGAACATATTGATGTTGTATTCATTTTAGTTTGATGATGTGCATATTTGGGATTGACAACACGGTATGTAGGACAATACGAGTCTTATGAGTATTCTTCAATACATTCTCTATCCCCTGCCTCTCTCTATCTCTGCTAGATAGAGCTATGAAGGGCCCTATTATAATTACAACATAGTGAAGCCATTGGTAGAATCAATGTAGTTTGCCATGTTTGAAAATGTTATGCATCTTTTGCCAACAACCAAAACTTCTATGTGCAAGTCAAATAGATTTTCCATGAAACAATTGAGATTATAAAACCCAAGCCATTGATCATTTTAAACCCTACACACATATTTCATAATGCCTTTCTCATGCATTTCATAACATTAATACCAATTACTTCTTGGCATGAGAAAGTTGAGATGAGAAGTGATGAAAAGATTAGTATAGGTACATGAATATCAAAGCATGCAAACGAAATTCATACAATGAGTAATATCTATGGTATCACTATCATAATTCTACCACTTCAACATGTAAGTTACTACAATATGTTGTGTATACATAGATGATATTTGACTTTATGCCTACCATGCCATTACAAAAGAATTTTAGGTGTCTTAAATTCAACTATAGAAACCATGATGTCTTCAGTAAGTATTTTTTAGAGGTTGCCTTAATGCTTTTTTTTCTCTGCTTAAGTGTCTAGTGATTCATTACTAGTATATGGAGAATCTTTTGTTCTAATTATAGTATATGCATTGGTGACTTGTATTTGATGCATTGAGTCTAATTAAAGATTTGTAATGCATATTGAAACTTATTAATTTACAAATTGTTAGCAGCAAGCTAACACGGATACCATTTTTCGGAGTTCTCTGTGTAAAACACTTATTATTTTGATAAATCGAAAATATTGTAACTCCTATTTTCTCGGATAAACTCTGTAATTAATGAACCGGAGCTACAAGCTTCCACATTGTATCAACCTGTCATTACCCAGCTTTGGTAGAACTCCCAGATTATTAGTTTTGACCACCAAAAACCTTGGTTAATGTATAATTGGCTGTGTCTAGTTTACATGATGTTGAGGAGCCTCTGTCTTTTGATGAAGCACAGAATTCAGAAAATTGGATTGCTGCCATGAAATCAGAATATGATGCACTTATAGAGAATGACACATGGACTTTATGTGATTTGCCTCCTGGCAAAAAGGCCATTGGTACGAAGTGGGTTTACAAGTTGAAACGCAAGCCGGATGGTGAGATCGATCGCCATAAGGCTTGACTTGTTGCAAAGGGTTATGCACAACAAAAAGGCATAGATTATGAAGAGACTTTTGCTCCCACTTGTCGTATGACTACTGTGCGTTTTCTATGTGCATTGGCAGCTCATTTTGGTTGGGATGTACATCAATCAGACATTGTTACTGCTTTCTTGAATGGTGACATATTTGAGGAAGTTTATGTAACGCAACCTCGCGGTTTTGTCATAAAAGGACAAGAGGACAAAGTGTGCAAATGTAAGAAGGCTTTGTATGGGTTGAAGCAATCTCCTCGTGCTTGGTATGAGAAAGCTGACACTCATTTGGTTAAACGAGGCTTTCGTAACAGTCCAATAGAAAGCACATTGTATGTAAAGCGTGAGGATGATGTATTTCTCATTGTGGTTCTTTATGTTGATGATTTGCTGATCACTGGACCAAATGAGAGACATATTGCTGAATTTAAGGCTGATTTGAATGCTACTTTCAAGATGAAAGATTTGGGGCTGTTGCATCATTACTTGGGTATACAGTTTAAGCAGTGTGATGGTGGTATTGCCTTGTGTCAGAAAAGTTACATAGAGACATTGCTATGTAAGTTTGGACTTGAGGATTGCAAACCTATTGCCACTCCCATGGAAACAGGTTTGAAGTTGAGTCTACATGATGTTGGCGATCCTGCTGATGTCACTCTTTACCAAAATGTTGTTGGCTGCCTCATTTATGTATGCAACACGAGGCCAGATATTCAGTTTGCAGTCTCGCAGGTCAGCAGATTTATGCATAGCCCAGGGTCTAAGCATTGGCAGGCTGTCAAGAGGATTTTCCGCTACCTTAGTGGCACTTTACATCTTGGCTTGTTTTATCCCAAGGGGGGATCATTGCCGCCAGACTTACATGCTTTTTCGGACTCAGATTGGGCTGGTTGTTTTGACACGCGAGTGTCCACAAGTGGTTTTTGTTTCATGCTTGGCAGGTCATGTATATCATGGTTGAGCAAGAAGCAACCTACTGTGGCCACTTCGAGTTGTGAGGCTGAGTACAGGGCAGTCTTCACAGCTACGGTTGAGCGTGTATGGCTCAGACGCCTTATGGCTGACTTGGGTGTTGGACAGGACACTGCCAACACTATCTACACTAACAGTCAGAGCGCATTGGCAGTTGCGAAAAACCCAGTTTTTCATGCTTGCACAAAGCACATTGAGGTGCATTACCACTATGTCAGGGAGAGGCTCTCAGCAGGAGAGATCAGCTTGGCTTATGTGCCAACACAAGACAACCTTGCAGATCTTTTCACAAAGGCATTGTCTCGTGAGAAGCTTGAAGCTTTCCGCAAAGCTTTGGGCTTACTCCCCTTTGTGGACTGATCCTGTCCTCAGGGCATGGCACTTCCCTTTACTCATGTGCCAGCTCTCGTTCACCGCATCACTCCAGGGGGGATTTGTTACCATATACATGTGGTAGTGATGTGTGTGAACACACTAGGACCGCCGGGGCATTTTTTCCCTCTTTAGGAGGTTTTTTCCCCCGTGCATTGTATATACGCCCATTACTCTAGGGCTAACTATCTTTCCATTGCACACTAAGTAACACACTCTCGATTGTGCGCCTTGAGCTTCCTTTGTCTTCTCCAAGCTGTGTGTGTTTCTCTGCAACCCTAATTCCAACAAAGGACACCTCAAGGTAAAAATTTCAAGAGTTGGCCAAAACTCATTTTATTTACTTTTTCTTGACATATTAGGCCAAATTAAGTTTTGACTTGATTCATAGGCTTAGAATAGCTCATGTAAAGACTGTCTTTGTAAAAATTGCAAAAAAGTGTTCATTTCAAGCCTGAAGTTAATAATCACGATTATTAACTTTCTGCTCCAAATTGACCAAGGTTCATACCATTGACTCATTGCATGTGTACAAAAAACTTTTGTAAAGGCCCAAAAGATTTGGATCACCAAACTGACAAAAAACTGGATAAAAACTAAAGCTTGTACTGACTTTTTAAATCTTGAGTGTAAATTGAGGAAAAGATTGTCCAAACTTGTTGAAAATTGATTCATAGGCTTATATTGATGTGATAAACATGCGTACCTGCTCACTTGACCAAAAAGATGCAAAAACTTGTTAGTTATAAATAATCGTGATTATTTACATCTACCCTATTTTTCAACTTTTTTGACCAAGCCAACATACCACTAGTTTTACCGTGTTGTAATAAGCCCACAAACCAAATTTGGTATGATTTGGATCACTGGATTGAAAATTGTGACCAAATTTGCAAAGTTAGTCTGCGGACAGATAATTGATGACCATTTGACCAAAAATTGTCCAAACTTGATGAAACTTGGCTAGTGACGTTAACTTGAGGTGCTTAATAGATCTGTGTCTAAGTTGGGATAAAAATTTACAAAAATATAGTTGGAGTAAATAATCGCGATTATTTATGTCTGCTTCAAAACTTGAGAATTTTGCACATTTGAGTATACCACAAGGTCAATCATATCAAGTAGACCTCACAAATCAATTTTGGTGAAATTGGAATCGCAAAAGTTAGACTTAAGCCAGATTCTTGAAATTTGAGTTTGTGGACACAAAACAGTTGATAAACTTGATCAGATTTTGTCCAAACTTGTTGAAACTTGTCCAGGGACTTTAACAAATTGTATACTTGCCAATCCAATCCAAAAGGTGTAAAAAACTAGCAAAAGTAAATAATCGTGATTATTCACTACTGCTACCCAGGGACATCAGTTTTGACTTTTGAACTTGTACAGTGTTAAACTAACATAGTACAAAGCCACCGGGAAATTTTGGGTTCAATCGGATCAAAACTGGTACATGTTCACTCAGTTTCCAGGCTGCAAATTAATCCTTTGATTTTTTGCTAATGTCGAATCTGAAAGTCAATTTTTGACTCCCATAGCTCGATTTGAAGTGATACACATAGACCAATCATGAGAGTTAGCAAAAACTCTACTGTCTTTATAGAAGAATAGCTAACTTGACCAATTTGTACACGTATCAGGTTGCAAACGAGGAATCGGTGGCTCGACAGAAAATTGCAATCGATCAAGTGGAAATTGACGACAAGTCAATCCAAAGGTGGGTACTTTGTCCCAAGCTTCATAAGTCTATATGAACCTTAGATCTGGTTGTGTACTAAGAAATCAGGGCATACTCGGAGAAACCTCCAGTAGAGTATCCACCGAAGAAAGCGTGAATCAAGGAAATTCCTTGCACACAATTCTTGAAGAAGTCTTAGACACTTTATCAGATTCAACATCTGAAATGTCTTCTTACTCGACTCACTCGAAAACCGGAACGACAATGTGCTATAAGCATATACTCTCTTTTTACAAGATTAACCGCCATGGAGCCTAGGTTTACTTGGACCCTAACGAGGAGTATGCTATTCGCATTGATGACCATGGTATTGAGTTCAAAGAAGAGATTAGGACAAACAAACAAGGAAAAATGCACATGGACAAAAACAGAACTCAGTATGTACAAGTCGAAAACCCTAATGTGGTAGACAAATGGGGGCTAGAAGTAAACACCATAATCCCAGATATGTCAACAAAACAAGGACCACCAACTTTAGAATTTGAGGGATACGATCGAGTAGATTTTAAGCCTTTGAAACAGCTTAGTACGGATAATCCTAGGAGCGGAGTCTATTTTTGGGAAGATAGAAACATAAAAGATCTTTTATAGACTTCGTATGCCAAGCCAAGACAACTAACGGCCATGAAGATCATCTACATCTTCAAGATCAAAGATAAGGGATCAGCAGACCTACCAGCCTACCTATTTAGGGATTGTTATAACAACAACTTTGTTATGATGACTCTTGAGGAGGTATAACAAACCAAATACCAAGGGTATTCCATAGGGGATTGGATATTGGGACAAGGACCAGAAACAATTCCAAGAGATAAACACCGTGAGAGATCGTCTGAGAGTAATGTTAAAGAAACCAGAAACCACCTCATCACGTAGAAAACCGGGTGACACTAAGGCCAGTTTAGGCTACATGAGTCACTATGTCCAACAGACTGGTTTGAAGGACTCGGAACAGGACCAGCTGCTGCCAAGAGACCGGGAGTTGAACCAAACAAACGCATCAGAGTAGTTGATTTTCAGAAATGGGTCCTAAAATACAATGGATCAGGGGATCCATATGACCACTTAGCAAGTTTTAAGCAAGTGCTAAGAGCAAAACGTATATTCGATTTCCATACTCAATTCGAGGGGTTTGGAATGACATTAGAAGGAAAAGCATTCACATGGTTCCAAAACATTCCACCAAGGTCAATCATGGACTTGAACACATTAGCTCAAGGATTTGTAGCTGCTTGTTCCAAAACAGGGATCAAACATAATACGGTAGCTCAAATCTACAGCTTTAAACAGAAACAGTGTGAGTCTATTAGCGATTGTGCAACTCGAATGAAACAATATATCGCCAAATGCCCATGGCTAGAGATACTTGCAGAAGAACAACTCCTATCATTGTTTCTAGAGGGACTGCTAAACAAAGAACTTCATGCTATACTCTATAGTAAAAACCATACAACCCTAGAAGAGTGTGTGTCAGATGCTATTGACTTAGGAGACAATTGTGATATTTTTAACGAAGAAGATGTCCCTAAGGATAACCAAAGCGGGAAAACGGCATCCACTAAACCAGTACAAGTGGGAACGGCTATTGCAACACCACTTTCAACCATAGAAGATATACTCAAAAGGATGAACGACATGATGAACAACATGCAAAAGCACCTATGAGGAGACCAGGACAAGGGATACATCAACAGGGACAACCAATTAGTCCACAAAAATGGTGTATAATTGAGGATAAATAGACCAACCATGAGACCCACGAGTGCTACTTCAGACCAAAGTATGATGGGAATGTTCAATACATGCCCATGAGGCCACAAGGACAACCCATGTACAGATATCAACCTAATATGTCCCAAGCTCAAAGACCACCAATGGACATGGAAAGACCTCAATCTGTGTTATGTCAACAACCTCCATATCCAGGACATAATGCAGTGCCTGTAAAGTGCATGCACTCTGAAGGAGTCATAGATGAACAAGCATTAGTGCCTGTTACACCCTATGCGGAGCCTAGTCCGTCTATAGTAATGGTAGAAGTAGATTGGTATAATTCACATCCACCACCAATGGAAGAAACCATGACTCATGCTCTACCACAGCTCGCACCAATGTATTATGTAGCTAATCAAGGTGTCAGATCTCCCATGGTAAGACCCATGATTAAGCCAAGAACGGAAAACTGTCACAATTGTGGTGCAGATGATCATTGGAAAAATGATTCTCCAGAGCCTGACAAAAACATCAAGCCAATTGAAGCCTATTGCATACAATGTTGCAAAAAGGGAGGACACTTTCCAGAAGATTGTCCTAAAAATCCTTTAAACAAGGTAAAACGGTAGTAAACGTAGTCCAAGTGATACCTAGTAGCTCATCAGAGAGTGAACCGATTGATACCTAGTAGCTCATCAAAGAGCGAAGATGCCTTAGACGGAATTCGATTCGTAGAGGATGACTGGCTAGGACACTTATGGGAAAAGGTTAGAGAGATCAATGATGGAAGCCTAACTCTAAAGTCAACTCCTATAAAGGAAGTTTGGTTGGATAACCTACCTTCTGATATGAATGTGGATATACAATCCTTGTACGGGGATTGTGAATCTGAAGCTTCAGGAATATTGAAACCATTGACCTTGAAAACATTACCTTCCTACTTGGGAGATAACGAAGATGAATCCATAGTGTGTAAGACCACTCAAGTAAAAAGAGATGAACAGACCCTAGAAATAGACAGTATTCATTCAATCATGTCTACATCCATCCAATGCACTCTTACCTTGGAAAATTTATTAAAACTCAGACCATATTTATGGAATGATCTACAGAAAACCCTAGAGAAGGTGGGGATAATGGAGTTAATCTCGAAAAATTTGGAAAATTTGAAAAATGAAATGGACAACAAAGAGATTCGATATGTTCCCATGAACAAAGTCGGAGAATATTACGAAGGGGAAGAAGGAAACACCACCGTTCCAGTGAAATACAATGACATTGAAACCATGGCAATACTGGATACTGGAGCCGGCATAACCATAGCCACGAAAGCAGTTTGGGAATCATGGGGACAACCAGCCATTAGACAAACTCGAATGTGAAGGAGTACGAGCGGAAGTGCGACACGAGAGAGAGTGCGAGAAGAAGAGCACGACGATATGGTGAACTCACTCTACTGTAATGTGTAGAGCATAGTGAGTTCTTATTAGGTTTTTACAAAAGAATATGTGTACATACCTGGCGGCCCGCCCACTTACCTGGACGACCACATTGGGCTTTATACCCCAACAACCTCCCACTTAAAGTCCAATGTGGTACTTTAAGTGTGAGAGAAGCTACTATACAAGCTAATATACAAGAGATGTAGAGAAGTGATGTACTACCCTACACCTAACTGCTTGCGAAAATGCGCAAAGCTCTCTGAGGGAAGTCCTTTTGTAAGTAGATCAGCAGGATTTTCTGTGGTGTGAACTTTGACAAGCTGAAGTTGCTTATCCTCGAGCATTTCCCTGATGAAATGATACTTCACATCCACATGCTTTGTCTTTGAGTGATAAACTGGATTGCGAGCCAATTGTATAGCACTTTGACTATCACAATATAACACAGGCATCTCTTCTTTGATTCCCAAATCTGTTACTAGTCGATTAAGCCAAATTGATTCTTTGCATGCCTCTGATGCTGCAACATATTCAGCCTCTGTAGTAGACTGAGTAACACAATCTTGTAATCTAGAACGCCATGATACTGCTCCACCAGCCAATGTAAAGACACACCCTGACGTAGACCTTCGGTTGTCTAAGTCACCTGCATAATCTGAGTCTGTAAAACCCTTTACACTTAGCTCCTGACTCCCATAGCATATACGCATACTCTTTGTAGCTTTCAGGTATCTCAATATTCCTTTCACTGCCTCCCAATGTTTCTTGCCTGGGTTTGACATGTATCGACTTACTACTCCCACTGCAAATGCAATGTCTGGGCGAGTAGCAATCATTGCATACATCAAACTACCCACTGCAGACGCATGTGGAATCTTATCCATTTCAGCCTGTTCTTCCTCAGACACAAGACAATCTTGTTTGCTAAGTTTCACATATGGTGGCAATGGAACACTCAATGCCTTTCCCTTCTCCATATTGAAACGTTGCAAAACCTTGTCAATATACTCTGTTTGAGATAACCAAATCAACTTCTTTGATCTGTCTCTCTCAATGCGCATACCAAGTATATGACTTGCCTCACCCATGTCTTTCATGTCAAACGATTTTGCCATCTTTGACTTCAAAGCTGAAATTTCTTCCAAGTGCTTGCCAGCAATCAACATGTCATCCACATACAAAATAAGGATCAGCCAACTGCCATCCTTATCCTTCTTTGTATATAGACAGTGATCGAACTCACTACGTTTGTAGCCTTGAGAAAGCATAAACTTGTGGAATTTATGGTACCATGCCCTCGGTGATTGTTTTAAGCCATAAAGACTCTTTAACAACTGGCATACCCAATCTTCCTTGCCTTTCTCAACAAACCCTTCTGGTTGCTGCATGTAAATTTCCACATCTAAATCACCATGCAAGAACATTGTCTTGACATCCATTTGGTGCAACACCAAATCTAATATGGCAACCAATGCAAGAAAGCATCTCAATGTAGTCATCTTGACCACCGGAGAGAAGACTTCATCAAAGTCAATGCCTTGTTCTTGCTTAAAGCCCTTGGCAACAAGCCTTGCTTTGTACTTTGACTGACTATCATGAGCGGTGATCTTATAACTGTAAACCCATTTACAGGGTAAAGCCTTTTTTCCCTATGGTAATTTAACTAGCTTCCATGTCTGGTTTTTATGCAGAGCTGTCATCTCTGACTGCATGGCCAATTGCCAATTCCCGGAGTCCTTCATTTGCACTGCTTCCTTGTAACATGAAGGCTCATTGCAATCAGTCAACATGACATAATTCATAGATGGAACAAACCTATCAGGAGGTCGCGTGCCACGTCCAGATCTACGCACAATAGGTGGCTCAGGCTCAGCCACAACCTGTGGTTCCACTCTATCCTGTCCTTGCTCCTCTTGAGCCCTGACATTTTATCTTGCACGTGCAGGTCCATCTTCTTGGAAGACAACTCTTCTAATCTCCTCGACCCTCTCTGGTTTAGAATGATATTTGGATTCATTAAAGTGAACATCATTGCTGCGGACAACCTTTCTGGATTCGGGATCCCAAAGTCTGTACCCCATCTCACCAGAATTACCATAGCCTAGAAAGATGCACTTTCTACTCTTTGGCTCAAGTTTGTTCCTAAATTCCTTTGGAACGTGAGTATATGCCTCACAGCCAAAGACTCTGAGATGCTTGTATGAGGGCATTTTGCGTGACCATACCATCTCTGGCACTGAATCTTTGTGCAAAACCTTGCTAGGAGATCTATTTATAAGATGAACAGTTGTTGATACAGCTTCAGCCCAAAACCCATTTGGCAGCTGTGCATTAGACAACATACTTCTGACCTTCTCTTGTATGGTCCTATTCATCCTCTCAGCAACACCATTTTGAGGAGGATTGTAAGGAGCAGTAAGTTCACGTTTTATACCTTTTGACTCACAAAAGTCCTGAAAGGCCTTTGAAACATACTCTCCACCATTGTCAGTGCGTAAGCATTTAAGCTTCTTGCCACTCTGATTCTCCACAAGTGTCACAAACGTTTTGAAAACACTAAACGCTTCATCCTTGTGCTTGAGAAAGTAAACCCATACTTTCCTCGAGTAATCATCTATAAATGTCATAAAGTAAGAAGCTCCCCCTAGAGATAGGTTAGGCATAGGTCCACACAAATCACTATGAACAAGTGCCAACTGTGTATCTCTTCTACTGCTTCTATGCTTATGTGGCTGTTGTGTTTGCTTACCATACAGACAATGTTCACAGAATTCAAAATCATTAAATGAAAAGCCAGGCAAATAACCAAAACGAGACAAGATTTCCATTCCCTTCTTGGACATATGTCCTAACCGGCTATGCCACAAAGAAACGTTCGGCTGCTCGGTTACATTGATTACATTTTTAGAGACATTTGATACATAAATCATGTAAAGTCCTCTAGACTTTACTCCATGTGCTACTGTCATAGAACCCTTGGATATCTTCCACATGTTCTCTCCAAAAATGGTGACATAGCCAGCATCATCAAGTAAACCTTTGCTGATCAAGCTCTTTGTAATTGCGGGAACATGTCTCACATTCTTCAGCGTGAAAGAAGAGCCATTCTGAAACTTCAATTGAACATCTCCAACACCTAAGATCTCACATGTCTTCCCATTGCCTAGCCGAACATGATCTTTAGTGGTCACATAAGAGGTAAACCACTCCTTGTTTGGAGACACATGAAGTGATGCCCCTGAGTCTATAATCCAGTCACTCAATGCATTTCCATCAGATGCTGTAAGAAGAGCTGAGTCCATTGTATTCTTCAAGAAGAGCATGACGATATGGTGAACTCACTCTACTGTAATGTGTAGAGCATAGTGAGTTCTTATTAGGTTTTTACAAAAGAATATGTGTACATACCTGGCGGCCCGCCCACTTACCTGGGCGACCACATTGGGCTTTATACCCCAACAGAATGAAGTTGTAATTGGCTGACGGACACATTGAGAGGCCATTAGGGATGCTTGAAAAGGTGATAGTCAATGCCTGTGGAATTGAATATCAACACACTTTTGCCATAGTAGACTTTGGGAAAAAACTCAATTATGAAATCATATTGGGAAGACCTTTCATGCGCTAAGTACAGCTTATCCAAGATTGGGGAAAAAATTATATGTACTTGAAGCAAATGGGATCTATAACAAGAGTAAATCTAAAAGATCACACTTATAGAGGTCTTGAAAACACCCATCCAAGAGTTTGATTCAGTCTCTTCGGCTGAAACTAAGCTTCCATCCTGGTTAAACAAAGACACTCCTATTTGGATGTGTGGAGCTTCAGAAAATGGGAGTTTAAAACGAGAAGAATGTATCCTAGAAAGGGACTGCACATACGAAGCCTATGTACCTGAACCCTTTCCAGAGCATTTATTTGAGCCATTCGAGTGGACTCAAATTTTAGCGACAATGGATGTATGTGTGAATACTTGTATGCCTACTCAATTTTGCAATGAGAATGGCTACGACATAATTCCCATCTAAATGATTTCAATCCTCAATATTAAAAACGAAGATGAGGAACCCAAGGACTTAATGAAAGCTCAACAAGTCTTTCCAGACCTCTACTATGATGCAACAAATGAGTTAGATGAACACTCAGCTACCTCAGAAGATTTGGGGTCAAAAAAAGAACATGTGAGAGCTAAGATACTCTTGAAAGGAGGGGAGGAAAAGTTTTTTGACTTTCCAAACCAGAAATCGAGAAGACAAAAATGGTATAGACAAAAAAGAGACACTAGAAATGTGAAAACACGACCTATATTGGGATTAAAGCCCAAGTGGCCTCTTATACGGATATGGCCGCCGGCCCGCCTAACTCACTTATCACTAACTCTTTGTATATACTCACATATACTTTTGTGAATAATAAGGTTTTGGGAGATAACCCTTCAAACGACTTCTCTGCGTACTGTGTAAGCTCTCTGTGTATCTGTGTGTGTGTGTGTGTGTGTGAGTCGATCTACGCTCCGCTCCGCGACTTCAATGGGTATCAGAGCGAGGTGCAGTGCGGTTTTGCGTAATCGTGCGCGCGTGCACTTCTCAGGCAGATCGGATTCCTGTAGCTCATTCTGCAAGAATTTTGCAAAAGTAGGCCTGGCCGCCTAATTTAGGCTTCCCGCTTCCACCTTCTCATTTCATTAAAAAATTTTGTGCTTGTCCGCCTTTCTTTCTGATCACCATCGTGTCTTCTGTTTTTCCATCTGAGCTTCCTTGCTATTTATTATTAATTTTTGACATGTTTATTTGAAAAAATTAAAGAAAATAGAAATATGCTCTAAAAAAGTAAAGTGAAAATCCAATAATTAAGAAAATCCATTGAAAAACACAGCTTTATTGTTTTTTTTGGAATTTTCTATTTTTAAGTCTCATTATCAATAAAAATGATGAAAAATACCCAAAAAGGACTAGTGTATACACTATTTACACTCATCGAAAATATGTTATCAATGAACTTTCCCTTGATGATGAATTATAAGGGCATTATTAGATAACTTTGTAAAAAATCACTCGTTAACATCGAACTTTTTCCTCCCTCTTCAAACATTGCTCTTAATTACTTCGTACTTAGTGCGCTTCCACCCTCCTAGATGGCGTACTCCAAGACGACTGTGTGCATGGGTTGAACAATCGTGTCTATTCATAGCTGTGGTTGGCTCTACCATGCTTTGAAGATCAATCCAATTCAAACCACTATGATGTGCAAGAGCTGGGTCTTGATTAATTAACTCAAGGGTTTCTGATGTCAAGGTTTGCTGCTGATGTCTTCCAAAGAGAAAATCTTGTAGCTTGTGTGCTCTTTGTTTGATTGTACCATCAGGATGCTTCAGCACTCTGATTGCTTGAGCTGTTGGTAGCACTTTTGACTGTTGTCGAGCTTTTTCTCGCTATTGGTAGGTTGGTTTGCTTGGTGCTGTATGGTGTGGTGGAGTCTTTTGAGACTTAACTCGCCATTGCTTGATTGGTTTTACAATATGTGGAGAAGGTAAGTGCTCCTTTTTCTTCCAAATCTATTTCAAGTTAGGTTTCTTGCCTGGAGATGCTCATCTCTGTGTTTTAACCCTTGGAACCTTCTTTTGTTTTGTTGGTGAAGTTTTAGGCACCCAAATTTGAATCGGCTTATCCTTAAGCTGTGCTTTTGGTACCCAAATTTGCCTGACTCCTTGCATGCTACTTGTAGCATTTGCTTGTTGAGGGGATGGATAGGATTGACTACTTCGTGGTTTGGTCTGTTGATTCGCTTCTTTCCATTCCTCGTTGCTTTGTGCAATTGGAACAATGAGTTGCTGCCTTTAGGTAATAGCTTTAGCTGATTTGTATCCCAATCTGGTACTGCTTTGTATGTCGCATCCAGGGAATTCCAAGAATCATCGTCTCATTCATGTGTTCATCTGGTGAGCATACAAACTAATGAGGACATGAATATCCATGTACTATCACGTTCAAGTTGACTACTCCCAATGTTGGGGTTGAGTTCTTGTTGCATCCTTTGCTTGTCGCTATTCCTGTTGTCAATGCTTGACTTGTTGCCTTCTTGTACGTGGAATAACTGACTGCATTTACTCTAGCTCCTGTGTCGAACAAAGCATTGGTGCTATGATTGTTGACCTGTACTTTGATGCGTAGGTCCATTTCTTCTAACCAGTCATCATCTGTTGAAATTGCATCTTTAGGTAATTCCCATTGTCGGTCATCTATTTTTAGAGTGTTGATGGGAATCGATATTTGTTGATTCTTGAGATCAGCTTTCCATTTGAGTACCTGAAGCCGAGCTTCCTCTTGGGCTTCATCAATAACCTACTCTCATTTAATCTTCCTTTGCTTGGCTGCATGCATTCTTTCTAGCAATTCATTGGTTAGCAGCAAACAACATCCACTAATCCAATTAGCCATAGGTTTTCCATCTAGGATGGACAATTTCACTGCTCCACTTGGAGATACATCTTCAATGATAAACGCTTCGTTTTTCTTTTTCTTAAACTTGGGAATGTGTTGCTTAAGGGAATAGACTAAAACTAAGTCCCCTTTCCTGAAGATTTTTGTGATTAAGTGGGAATCAAATTTATTTTTTTGTTTCTGCTTTTGTGCATAGATGTGAGCTACAGCAGTTTACCTTTGCTCATCTAGCTTTTCTAAATCTTCAAGTCTTTCTGACAATTCATGTCCAGTCCACTCAAGATTCCGTGCTACCATTAATGTCGGCAATAGAAATTCTATTGGTAGTATGGCATCAAGACCATAAACAAGGCTAAAGGGTGTAGCATTTAAAGCTGTTTTGAATGAAACTCGATAAGCCCATAGAGTAGCATGGAGATTCATTTCCCAGTCTATCCTTTCTAGTCAGCACAGAGCTAAGAATTTTGTTTGTATGCTCAGCTTGTCCGTTTGCTTGTGGGTGATAGGGAGCTGATTTGTTATGGATGACCATAAACTCATTAAGCAAGTACTCCATTACCTCATTGAGGAAATGAGTTCCCCGATCACTGAAAATTTCTATTGGCAGTCCATATCTCGTGAATACATACTCATATAAGAATGCAGTAGTGGTTCTGGCATCATTCTTTTGAGTTGCATTAGCCTCGGCCCACTTGATCAAATAGTTCGTAGCTACAATGATATATTGAGCTTGGGTTCTATAAGCAGGTGGCTATATTGGCCCAACAAAATCTATACCCCATTTTGCAAAAGCTCTAGCCCCCATCATTGGTCTCAAGGGCATGCTATCTACACGTGTTGGCATTTTTGCTCGTTGACAAGAATCACATCTTTGAACATATTCTTTAGCATCTCCAAAAAGTGTTGGCCACCATATGTCTTCCATCAAGATTGCTCTTGCAGTGGTATCACTAGAAAAGTGACCTCCAGCTAATCCAGCATGTGCTTCTTCTATAATCAAAATATACTCTTCTTCATTTGCACAAAGACGCAAATGTTGATCTTTACCTCTCCGATACAACTGGTTCCCAATAAGAGCATAATCTCTTGCTTCAGTTTCAATTACTCTTTGACGGCGTTTACTCATATCCTCAGGAAATGTTCGGCTCGATAAGTAAGTAAACAAATAGTTACTCCACTTAGGAACATGTGACATTTCAAACAATGTTACATGAGGTATGGGTGTTTGTTTTTGACATTGAGTACAATCCTTTACAAAAGATCGAACATTACTCCTCATAGTTGGCCAAAATACTCCAAGACTCAAGATTCGTTGCATAGTTAAGTGAAGTCCTACTATGGTAACATGTGCTTGACTTAGGTACTGTTGTTTTTCTTCAGGATTAATGCATACGAGCAATATCCCATCTCAATTTCTTTTGTATAGCCTACCAGCTAGTAGTTGATACATAGCCGATTGCTCAATTAATCCGATCGTAATAGGAAATGGTATTTGTGAATCCACTTGAGCTATTGTCATCAATGACACAATGTTTTCCTACCATCGAGGTATCATTTCTATGTAGAACAAATAGGCATCTGGTAGATCATCGTCTACCCCTTTAGATGATTCTTCTGAAACAATCCTTGACAAATGATCTGCTCGTTGATGTGTAGTGCCCTTTTTCACAACCACAGTGAAATCAAATTCCAGAAGAATGATGAACCATCTCACTATTCTTCCTGTGTTGCATGGCTTGTTGACCAAATACACCAAAGCTTGGTGGTCTACAAAGAACACAAACTTGTTGGCTAATAGGTAATGCCTATACTTTTTAACGGCATAGATCATTCCTAATCCTTCCCTTTCGATGGTGGTATAATTCTTTTCCGCTATGTTCAATTGTCGGCTAGCATAAGAAATAGGAAAGTCAATTTTTCCATCTCCTGGTTGAGCTAGTATACAACAGATAGCAAAATTGTAAGCATCTACATGTACGTGGAATACCTTATTCCAATCTGGTGCTTTCAATATTGGTACTGAGGTGGGAGCTTGCTTAAGCTTCATGAAGGATTCTTCACATGCCTCGGTCCACTCAAAGTGTGTAATCAAGCTATACATGGGTTTTGCAATTATAGCGTACATGTAGATGAACCGTCTGTAATATCCACAATGCCCCATGAAGGCTTGTACCCCCTTGACTGTTCTTGGTCTAGGCAAATCAACAATGACATGAATTTTTTCAATATAAGTAGCTATGCCATTTTTAGACACTATATGTCCAAGAATGTTTCCTTGTCTACCCATGAATGTCCACTTTTCAGGATTTAAGCAAATCCTATAAATCTACATTTTTCGAATACCTTTTTGAGGTGTTCAAGATGATCAACCCGGATTGATGAATGTACGCATAGATCATCCATATATATTTCTAAGAATTTCCTAAGATATTCTTTAAAATCATGGCTCGTCAACCATTGAAATGTGGCTGGAGCATTAGTTAACCCAAACGGCATAACCTGATAGAAAAAAATACCCCATTCTGTTTGCAAAAGCACTTTTATGCTGATCTTTTGGGTCAACCAAAAGTTGATTGTATCCCAAAAAGCCATCTAAGAAGCTATAAGCTTCTTTTCCTGCAACTCATTCTAAAACATGCTCAGTGATTGGAAGAGGAAATCTGTCTCTAATGGTAGCTGCATTGACTTTTTTGAGATTAACATACACTTGTAATTTTCCATTCTTCTTGGGTATTACCACAATTGGAGACACCCAATCTGTGTGTTCAATTTTGTAAATGAATTCGGCTTCCTTTAGTTTTTCAATCTCTTCTTTTATCGTCCCGGCAAATGTTTCATTATATGTGTATGACCTTTGTCTACTTGGTTTCGCATCATCTTTCATGGGTATGGTATGTTGACAGATTTCTGGATCAACACCCTTGAGATCCTTGTAAGACCAAGCAAAGATATCTCGGTATTCCTTTAACAAGCTCAGCAAGAGCTTTTCTTCTTCTTCTGTTAGGTCCTTCGCAATGTAAGCAGGTCTAGGCTCTTCTCTTGGTTCAGCCATGTCTATCTTTTTAGCGTTTTTCAGGCCCTTCGTAGGACTCGCCCTGTTTTCGTAGTTCCCTAACAAGTTGTTCGACTATGATTTTTTGATCTTGGAGAGTATACCTTTTCTAATGGGATGGAACACTCATTACCTGCTTACCATCTTCTTCCGTGGTTTCCATTTCGGTCGTATATATCTCCTTTAGAGCTTTTTTCAACCCTTTATATCTCTTTTTCCGCTCGACACGTGTCATGAGTGGTTTCTTATCCTGTGGGTTTACTTGAGTATCCTTCCTTGTTTTTCTCGATGTTTTAGACATTTCTGAATTTTTGTTTGAAGGATATCTGCCAGTGATTTTGTCCTTGATATAATCGTTTGCATCTATCTGCATCAGGAATTGTGTTCTATTGGAGACTGATGGCATAGATTGAAGTCGTGGAGCGGAGCGTAGATCAACTCACACACACACACACACACACACAGATACACAGAGAGCTTACACAGTATGCAGAGAAGTCGTTTGAAGGGTTATCTCCCAAAACCTTATTATTCACAAAAGTATATGTGAGTATATACAAAGAGTTAGTGAAAAGTGAGTTAAGCGGGTGGGCGGCCATATTGCTACGTTTGTAGCCTTGAGAGAGCATGAACGAGTAGAATTTACGATGCCACTCCCTTGATGACTGTTTTAGACCGTAAAGAGGCACATAACGATCAAGTGGTTTGGAGACACGCTCAGAACGTCTCACCGCAACTGATTCTGCCTCTCTAGCCACTATAGGCTGTTCCTGAGTCTGACCATGCTGTCTTGATGTGCTAGCACTAGGTCCATCTTCCCTGAAGACAACTCTTCTGATCTCCTATGTCTTCTCTGGCTTAGCGTGAAACTTGGCTTCATTGAAATGCACATCATTGCTATGAATAACTTTTCTGGACTCAGGATCCCAAAGCCGGTAACCCATCTCGCACGATTCTCCGTAGCTAAGAAATATACACTTCTTGCTCTTTGGTTCTAACTTATTCCTGAAATCCTTAGGAATATGGCTATAAGCTTCACAACCAAAGACTCTGAGATGCTTGTGACGAATGTGCCTTGCCTGTCCATAGCATCTCAGCCACTTCACTCTTATCCAGAACCCTACTAGGAGACCTATTGATCAAATGGACTGCTGTAGCCACTGCTTCCGCCCAAAATCCATCAGGCAACTCAACATTTGACAACATGCTTCTGACCTTCTCTTGTATGGTCCTATTCATACGTTTTGCAACTCCATTTTGTGAAGGATTGTATGGTGCAGTAAGTTCCCGCTTAATCCCTTTTGCTTCACAAAAGTCTTGGAAAGCCTTGGAAACGTACTCTCCACCATTGTCTGTCCTTAAGCACTTCAGCTTTTGACCACTCTGATCCTCCACAAGCTGCAAGAATGTCTTAAAGACCTTGAGCACCTCATCCTTGTGCTTCAAGAAGTAAACCCATTCTTTGCGAGAATAGTCATCTATGAATGTACAAAAGTACGTTCCCCCTAGTGAAAAACTAGGCATTGGTCCGCATAGATCACTGTGCACAAGAGCTAACCGTTTGTCCCTACGATTCCTCTTTGATCTGTGCGGTTCCTGTGTTTGCTTACCATAAACACAATGCTGACAAAACTTGAAATCTTGAAATGAAAAACCAGGAAAACAACCATAATGAGAAAGTATTTCCATTCCTCTTTTTGACATATGTCCCAGTCTACGATGCCACATTGACATACTTGGCTGCTCAATCACATTAATTACATGGTTTTTAACCTATGAAACATGTAAAGTGTCCAGAGTTCCTGACTTGCTGCCATGTGCTACAGTCATCCAACCTTTGGAGATCTTCCAAGCGCTGTTCCCAAAAACTGTCACATAATCCGCATCATCCAACTTCCTTGTACTAATCAAGCTCTTTTGAATTGCTAGAACATGTGTGACATTCTTGAGCCTTAAAGAAGAGCCATTCTGAAACTTCAACTGCACATCTCCCACTCCAAGTATGTCACAAACCTGCTCATTGTCAAGTATGACATAATCTTTAGTAGTCACATATGATGTAAACCACTCTTTGTGCGGAGAAACATGTAAAGATGCCCCTCAGTCGATAATCCAATCACTCATAGCATGTCCATCCTCTGCAGTCAAGAAAACAGAATCAAGATTTCTTGTGAGGAAGATGTCACTAGCTGTTATACCAGAATCACTGTCTGAACCATATCCTGTGACATTCACCTCTTCAATCTTCACTGAACTCTTCTTTTTATCTTGCTCAGAATTCTTTGTTTTGCCTTTTTCTTGTTTCCACTTCGTACAGTCTCTCTTCATGTGACCCTTCTTGCCACAATGGTAGCATTCTATGTCATCCTTTGACTTCGAGTCACGAGACTTACTTTGGTTTTGTGCCTTCTTACCCTTCTTCTCTTTAGACTGTTGTCTCCCTCGAACGACCAAAGCACTATTGCCTTTGCCTTTGTCAATGTTTTTCTTGTTCACTTCCTCTGTGAGCAAGCTGCTTTCTACATTGGCACTTGTAAGACTTTCTGGTGCGACAGAATTACTTAACGCTGTACAAAAAGTATCCCAACTGTCTGGTAAAGTGATTAAGAGAAACATAGCCTTCATTGAATCTGGAAAGACTATCTTTTGTGCTGTTAACTGGCTGAAAATTGTGTGAAATTCATTGAGATGATTTGACATGGCTGTCCCTTCCTTTATCTTCAAATCCACCGATTTCTTGAGCCAGTAAATCTGAGAAGCAGCACTTCGTTTCTTGTACATACCACATAGCTTTTGCCATACGCCATATGCTGTAGTCTCTTCTGCTACGTTGAAGTAAACATTTTCTGCCAGTGTCAGTATGATTGTGGAACAAGCTAACTCATCAAGCTCTTCCCACTCATCTTCAGTTATACCTTCTGGTCTCTCCCCTTTGAGCTTCAGTGGCTTCACTTGTTTTTTCTGTACCAAAACCTGCCAAATCTGCTTCTTCCAGAATTGGAAGTTTGTGCCATTCAGCTTCTTTATGTTGTAAAGAGTCTCACTTTGAGAAGATGCCATATCTTCCAAACTGTTTACTTCTGGGAAAAATCCGGTAGAGTTTCCCCTGTAAACTGGCCTCTGTACACAATAAACAAGCTGTAAACAACAAGCTGAACACCTCTCCTCAAGAACTATCAGTATTTTGAAAAATTTTGACAGAGTCTCCCCTGTAAACTGAGCTCCGGAAACCAAAAGATAGCTAAAAAACAACCATAAATAGCTGACCAGTGACAAATCTAGAAATCTCTGTAATATGCTATCCTGTAAGCATACACTGTCTCCTGTCTGGGCGATCACAGAACTTGTATCTGTCTCAAGACTGAACCCTGAACAATGCCTCAACGGCCTGACGCATAAGATGCAATCCAGTGTCTACACAAAGTCATACATCCTATGGGATAAAAGTCGCCAAAGAGGATGCGTGTAGAGGGGAACTCCAACAACCTAATCCACCTCACACTGGGTAACCTAGCCCCCAGTGCTTGGCTTCAAAAAACCTCACACACGACCCTCATAGATGGCTCAGCAAACTGCCCAGAACTAGCATACATCCTACAATAGACCAATCACTATCCTATGACCGCTGTGGCTCACAACTAGTAGACCCACAATCACAGTACATCAATCTGTAATACATGCCAGTGGTGTCAAGCCGTTGTATGGCCACACCTCCCCTGGAACCTAGCAAGCACAAGAAGTAGCAATGCAGACTACAATATATATATCTGATGATATATATGTGTACCTGGTCTATAGATGATGCTTTGAAGACTAATGAGTGATGTATGTCAATGCCGATATTGATGTCGACCACCTCCTGCTTGCCAATCTACACAAGACGGGTTTCTTTGCGGCTGAAACCTATCTTCTGATGTAGTGCTCAGAACGAAATTCTGAGGGCATAAACAACTTCGAAAGGGGTTGTAAAACTGCAGGTCACTTGCTAGAAATACTCCCGGAACGTTGAGTGTGAATTTCCAAGCTGCTAAAACCACTTCATTTCCACTTGTGGCCTTTTCAGAGAGAGCTTTTCGACCTCTTTCGCACGTCTTTTTCGGAGTCTACAGTTGCCTATTTTCAGCGCCGTCTCACATGAAACATGAGGGGTAAGTTTTTTACTCCTCAATGATCCATTTTGTACGGTCGGTAGCTAGTCTAAACCCCTAGAAAAAACCCTAGAAACCGAGCACTGCACGAAGATCTACGACCAAAAACTGACCATAGCGGCTTGTCAGCTCGACCAAATCAGATGGGATTTGAATTGTAGCATGCCCTAACAGAATAGAACCTTTCTATATCATCAGTTGACCATTTGGCAGGGGTCGAGGGGGTCCCGAGTAGAAAAGGTAGGTTTTTGACAAATGCCAAAATTCCGTTCTAACTCCACAAATAGCTTGCCTACGAGGTTCATATACAATGTATATGATTGGTTGAGTGAAATCAATCAAGCAAATCTCTCGAAAAGCAGAAGACGGCTCGAAGACTATAAAGTGTCAAATTTGACATACGAGGTCAAACTGACTCCAAATGAGCTAGAATTGGATGAGCTGCTTCACAACTATGTTGCGGACAAGTCCAAAGCCTCAAAGTTGACTAACCAACTCAACAAGCAGTGTAGTCACAAAAAACGGTGATTTCATAGTCGACAAAGCACAAGGTGATGCCGGCATGACCAAACTTGACCAAATTCAATTTAGGACTTGTTTTAGGTGTATAGAATGTGTTTAGGTTAAAATTTGTAAGTTTTGCAAAAAAAAATGTTACTGTTGTAAATAATCGTGGTTATTTACTTTTGCACTAATTTTGCTTGGAATTTGTATCATCACCTCAACTATCATGTGTACACACCTATTACATGCCAAAAATCAAGTATGAGCCAAAATGAGCACCTATAACTTGGAAAATTGCTAGAAAATGCAAAGAAGTCTTTGCACGCCAATTTTTGGGTTATGGACAACATTTCTTGATCCAAACCACCTCATATCTCATACACAGGGTCTATACAATGCCTAGAACGAGTTTTTACCAAAAAAATGTTGATTTTGGTAGAAAAGTTAATAATTACGATTATTTACTTTCTAGCCAAATTGGGGGAGTTTTGATATTTTGCCATCATACATCCAAAGTACATGATGTGCTAAGCCCACTAGCCAAGTTTGAATCAATTTGGAGCTCAAAATCTCAAATTTCCATTATATCTACTGTTTCAAAGACCTAAAGCCAAGATCTGGTACCATTTTCACCCTATGCATCCAAATGAGCCCATATTTCACTCAGAGCATATATTTGGTATATACTTCAAGCCTGTGATGCCAAGTTTGCAAAAGGTTGAAAAATTTACTCAGCTGTAAATAATCGCGATTATAAACTTTGGTTGCAAAAGTTTGTTTGGACTTAACATTTTTGTTCCTTGCATGTTTTTATGCATCTATGCTTGTTCAAAAATTAATTTGAAGTAAACGGGACATTTCAGAGAAAATTCCGACAAATCTGTTAACTTTGACACTCTATTCACTGAACAGGAGCCATGCAAAGCAGCAGAGAGAGCCAAGAAGAAGCTTAACCAAAAAGAAAAGTTGCAGGAGCTGTCCCCATACCAATTGGATCCAGATTCAGTCAAAGCAGCCAAGGCAGCATATCTTTCAAAAGAACAGCTAGAAGAACATCACACCACAGTCTTCACCGATAGATTCAAGAGTGAGGAGGGACATCAGGTAGAGTTGCAACTCCTATCCAAGGAAGTGTATGATGTCACCGCGAAGCCCGAGACCAAAGAAGCCAACCGCCGCAGGCTAGGACTCAGAGACTTTTATGAACAGGAGCCGTGCGGTGTGGATTTCCAAAAAGCTTACAAGATTTTATCCACTATTAAAGAGGATGGAACTGCCCAAATTTCTGACACACAGGGAAATAAAGTTGAACTGATAATAACCAAAGAAGTAGTGGCAGAAGCACTCAAACTGTCCACACAAAAGGAATGACCATGAGAGCAAGGGACGGGAAAATGGCAGGTACTTTCACCAAAGAAACCGCTGCAGCCACCTTTGCAGATTTAATTCACAAGCAAGTGGAAGAATCATCCAGATTATACCACCAGCACTTCCACTTCCTGGCAAAAAGGTCGCCAAGGTATACCACGCCAAATCATGCGGTTGCCACCACTTTCATGCAAGTTCTCAAGTCAACAACCAAGCAATCGCTGGACCACACACAGTATGTCTTGACCACTCTGAAGGGCACAAAGAAAGAAGGGAAGATCACTTACCTCTGTGCGCCAAAAGTCTTGACAAGGATTGTGTACCATGCCATCGACATGACTGACAATCTACCACCTGCCCCAGACCAAAACACGTGGATCTTGGCAGCACAACCATCTCCTAGAGCTACAGATCAGCAAAGAGATTCTACAAATCTGATGAAGAGTCGGTTGAAAGCTCGTCGTAAAGACACAGCAGTGAAAGCTCAGATAATTAGGAGAAGAGAGCACAAAGAGAGGAGATGAAGAGAAAAGTTGTGGCCGCACACCAAGAAGAGCCCATGCAAAAGCAAGCCGGTTTTGAAAGAGAAAAACATGCTTACCAATGAAGCCGACAAGCACAAGGAAAGGACCCGGAAAAATGGGTGCCTAGTGGACCTAAAGGCCCAAGGAAAAATCATCACACCACAAAAGAAGCTGAAGATCCAACAGAGTCTTTGGAAAAAATGTACCAAGAAGCAAAAGCCCTCAAGCTAAAAGAAGACCAAGAAGAGGCAAGGAAAGCAAAAGAGGCAAGGGACTAGAGACAAGCCGAGGAAACGGCAAGGAAAGAGGCACAACCCGAACAAGGTTACGAGTCTCCCCGACCCACTTCACCGCCTACGGAATAGTAGGACCATCCTATGCCAAGACCACCATCATCACCTGCAGATAAAGACACCACTAAAGAAGCTGAGCCTGAGAAAGAGAAAGCCACAGAAATTGAGCCCACCAAAGAGACAATACCTGAACAGCAAAAGACAAAAGAATCTGCACAACAGGCAACCACTACACAAGAGCAACAACCAAAGAGAGAACCCGAGCCAAAAAGGGACACAACAAAGTTTGAGCCAGCACCCTCTACCGCAACACAACAAGAGAAGGCCGAGACACAACCCTCTACCTCCACACAAGAAGAACCAGCCGCCACGACACAGCCAAGAGACACACAAGAGGCTGCAGGCACATCAACCCAACTAGCAAGATAGGAAGACTGGCAGCCTAATGACGAAGTAATCCTACAAGTAAACGAATATGTAAGGCAAATGCAGGATATGATGGAACGACTCCGATCAGCAGCACTTGGCCGTAGCACAAAGGCCAAGGAGCTAGAGATGGTGATTGACGCTCTCCAAGGAGAGTTAGAAGACAGATTGAATGTCATCACCGATCTTTAGAGGCAAGTGCAGGAAATGAAAGCCGAATCTAAACAACATCAACTAGCAAGAGATAGACAGCAAAAGGAGATGGAAGAGTTAGATGATCTGCTTACAAAGTTATCAGATGCATGTAAAGCCAAAGATGAACAGCTGATAGAAGTTACAAACGAACTTCTAACGATCACCCTGTCAGCTCAGAAAATGCACGTGCAGTTGGATGTCGCCAATGCTTCTTTACAATACTCCAAACAAAGAATAACTGATCATGCAATTTTCTTGTGGCAAATACGTGAAAATCCAGCCGTAGCCTCGATCAAAGGGACAGATGAAGTGTACAAGGCATTAGAGAAAAAGAACAAAGACCTCGAGCTAGAGTTAAAGCTAGAGCAATCTCAGCGCAGGGACATGGCTTTGATGCAGGTCCAAAGAGAAGAAGAATTGTTGAAGGAGATAGCTGAGCTTAAAAGAATTAACCAGTTTACTGAGAGAAGGAAAGCCAAATACGCAAGAAGAGGCAGACACTTCGGAGCCGCTGCAAATAGATATACCCTCAGTGTCATTTGCTGAATTGGAGACACAGTCCACAACAGATCTGAGTGGTGAGGAGGATTTCCAGGTAAACATTACAGATGCAGATACAGTGCCCATGGTCCAGCTCTCAAAAGCTAAAGAAGATGCACTGAAAGAAAAGATCACACACAAGAGGTGGATGAGTAGTGGAAGGCAGTGATGGATTGGGAGTTGAGAGTTCTTCGCTCCATCAACGTTACACAACTCACTCCCAATCAAATCAATGCACAATGGCATCAGAAATCCCTGCCATATCCCTTGATAAAAGTGGAGTTACTACAAGTTAAAGAAAGGCTTTATGCAGACATGCAAACAAATGGCACAGATAAAGACCACCCGAAGTGGAGGTTGAGCTGGTTGAACAAAAACCCAAGGTACTTAATTTTGTTCACAAGAGCACCTGCATCGCTACAAAAAGATCCCACTTTATGTCTTGTACCAAGAGTAGGGACTTGGCAAGAGCATGAGGCACTAATGAAGAAGCGGCCAACCAGGCTGAACTACCCGAGATTGCCAGCTCCAGAAAAGGGACTGGCCATAGAGGAATACATGGTGAAAACCCTAACGGGCGCCATGTCTTTCTTCAAAAGTCTATCGGATCTCTCATGTGCAATGCTATATAAAATACGACGAATGTTGCTCACCTGCATTGAAGTTTTTCATGAGCCAGAGCAAGCAGGCACCCCGTGGATGTCATTCCTCGAGGGTAGTAAAGGATTATGCTACAATCTCAGTGGTCAGCCTTCCGAAGAAGTCCTCTATGGCTTCTATGCCCGGTGTATGTTCTTACCATCACATAATATGTTGGCATTCGAGGAAGCTTTCTACACGGGATTCTTCACTTGACGAACGAAGATATTTGCACCAGTGATCAGCAACCTCACATTCAGGTTTGTAAGCTACTCAGCGGTGGAGCTGAAGAACAGAGTAACCATGCAGTTTCTGCAAGTACCCGATACAGAAAGGAAAATCAGATACCAAAAGGCACTAAATGCGCTTAAAGAGCGACTCGTCAGCCGCCACCCCGAAGACTATTTCAGTCCATACAGCTGTCTCAAGGGACGACATAGGCGAGGAGGGGGGAATGTTAGCAGCAAGTTTAACACGGATACTATTTTTCGGAGTTCTCTTTTGTAAAACACTTATTATGTTGATAAATTGGGAATATTGTAACTCCTATTTTCTCGGATAAACTCTGTTATTAATGAGTCGGGGCTACAAGCTTCTAAATTGTATCAACCTATCATTACCTAGCTTTGGTAGAACTCCCAGATTATTAGTTCTGACCACCAAAAACCTTGGCTAAGGTATAAAAGCCAAATTTTGTAAGTTTTTTATAAGTTTTGGATAATGAAATACACAGCGTGAGCTAACGGCACTCACTCCTCTCCTTCTCGCACTTCCTACTCCCTCTCCAATTGTCACATTGCAGTTGTGTTTGTTGCATTGCAACTGCAGGTAAAAGCTCTACGCATTGGCGTAAACACATCATAGTAATTCGTAGTTTTTGGCGTCGCTGCGACACGCGGCCTAATTTCATCATAACTAGGAATTTACACTTTCAAATCAAAAACTAAGCATAGGCGGGGTATTGGGGCATCATTGCTAAGCATTTAGATGCATTCTCGCTCAAAAAACGTGTTAGGAAATAAGACGTAGCTAAATAGATAATTGAGTAGATTACTTAATGGAGAGAGACAGATTTCTATACACGAGATTATAGAGTAGAGAGAGAGAGAGAGAGAGAGAGAGAGAGAGAGAGTACACATGATATACGTGGTTCACCCAATGTGGGCTACGTCCACGGGAAAGCAGCCACTCAATGGCTTTAGTACTTCAAAACAAGAAGTAGTTTACAAAGGGATTATACCCTTAATGGAGCTCCCGCCTTGCTTCACTCTCACCACCTCACACTCACCTTGTTGTATCAACTTCACACTATGAAATGTGTGTAGAAATGGCCTCCTTTTATAGGCCAAAAGGGTTGCCCTCTCTTATGAGAGACAGCCATGTGTAGCCGCCCTTGTGCGAATAAGTCCAAATCGGACCCTCCAATCCGCCCATGTGTGGCCGCCCTTGAGAAGACAAGTCCACTTTTGAATTCGGCCACCGGCCACCGGCCATTGACTTCCGACCACCGGCCATCGGCCATTGACTACCGGCCACCGGCCAACCGACCGGTTGTTTTCCGACCACTTTTCGGCCGCCGTCCGGCCATAATATTCCGGCGAAAAAGAATATTCCGGCAAAAAAAATCTCGGGGGACTCCGCTCCCGAGGCCTTTAAAGTTGCCCCTGATTCTTGTCCGTGAAAATTTTGGTTTCCGGTGAGTGATTTTCCTTCACGCACAATGGCTTCTCCTCATAATGGGGGCCTTACAAATGTGCGCTTTTACCACAGAAAATTACAAGGGTAAATCAGGCTCCATACTTAACAATCTCCCACTTGGAGACTGATCTCCAAACCAAACCTGTGACTGCTTTCCATTCTGGCTTCTTTTCCTTGAATGCCGATTGAAGATGATCAAAAGCTCAACTTCTCCTTGTTGACCACCTTTGTAAACATGTCTGCAGGATTTTCACTTGTATGCACCTTTCCTAGCTTTAGTTGTCCCTCTTCCAAAAGACTGCGTATGAAGTGATATCTCACCTCAATGTGCTTTGTCCTTGAATGAAAGGCTGAGTTCTTCACAAGATGGATAGCGCTTTGGCTATCATTGTACAAGACACAATTGTCTTGTTTGAATCCAAGCTCTTCTAAGAATCTGTGAAACCACAGAATTTCTTTGTTTGCCTTCGTCATTGCTACATACTCTGCTTCCGTGGTAGAAAGTGAAACCACTTTCTGCAGCTTTGAAGCCCAGCTTACTGCTGTGCCTCCAACCGTGAACACATAGCCAGTAGTGCTCCTTCGAGTATCTTTGTCACCTGCCATATCTGCAGTAGCATACCCTTCTAGAAAAATATCAATTCCTCCAAAATGCAAAGCATTTGTTGTTGTCCCTTTTAGATACCTAAGTATCCACTTCACAGCTTGCCAATGCTCTTTACCTGGGTTGTCCATGAACCTACTCACAACTCCCACTGCATGTGCAATGTCTGGCCTTGTCCAGACCATAGCATACATTAGAGAACCTACCGCTGCAGCATATGGAACTTTAGACATATAGGCTATCTCCTCTTGTGTCTTTGGACACATATCCTTCGTTAGTTTAAAATGACCAGCCAAAGGTGTAGAAACTGGTTTTGCATTTTGCATTGTAAACCTTTCTAGTACCTTCTTGATGTAATCTTCTTGAGATAGCTTTATTGTCTTCTTCGTCCTGTCCCTTCATATTTTCATACCAAGTATCCTCTTTGCAACACCTAAATCTTTCATTGAAAAAGATTTGGACAGCTCCTCTTTTAGGTCTTTGATGTCCTGCATGTTAGCACTTGCAATCAACATGTCATCAACATACAACATTAGGATGATGAATTTCCCATCTCCCAAATTCTCCGTGTAGACGCAGTGATCCGAGTTGCATCTTGTGAATCCATGATCCAACATCCATCGATCAAACTTCAAGTACCATTGTCTTGATGCTTGCTTTAAACCATACAAGCTCTTCTTTAATCTGCAAACCATTTTCTCCTTACCTTTTACTTCATACCCCTTTGGTTGAAGCATGTAGATTTCCTCCTCTAAGTCACCGTGAGGGAATGCCGTATATTACATCCATTTGCTTGAGATTTAGATCATGAGCAGCCACAAGGCTTAAGACAAGCCTAATTGAGTTCATTTTTACAACAGGAGAAAATATTTCATTGAAGTCAATACCTTTCTTTTGAGAAAAACCTGTTACCACAAGCCTAGACTTGTACCTTTTCTTCCCACCTTCTTCTTCCTTTAGCTTGTACACCCATTTGTTTTGAAGTGCCCGCCTACCTTTAGGCAACTCAACCAACTCCCATGTTTGGTTGCGATGTAGTGAGTCCATCTCCACTTGCATGTTCTTCGTCCATTCTTCTTTGGATTCATGTTGCATAGCTTCTTCATATGATTCCGGCTCTCCAGAATCTGAGATCAAGAGATGGTTGAAAGAAGGAACAAACCTTTCTGGAGGTCTACTTGCTCTTGTAGATCTTCGGGGAATAGGTTGAGGCTCCTCATTTGGTTGACGTTGTTGCACATTGTCACCGTTTGCAGTCCTTGAGTCTTCACCGTCCTCAAGCTCCATGTACTCATCACCTGTTTCTTTTGTTTGTTTTCTTTCCAAGTAATCTTTGTACATATTTTGTTCGTTAAAAATTACATCCCTACTCCTTAAGATTTTACCATCTTCAGGATTCCATAGGCGATACCCAAAGTCTCCTTCTCCATAGCCAGTGAAGAAACACTTTTTGGACTTTGCATCTAACTTTGATCTTAGGCTTCTATCTATGTGCATGAAATCCTCACACCCAAACACTTTGAGAAATGCATAATTCATCGGTTTACCTGTCCATGCCTCTTCTGGAACTCCCCCATCCAATGCCGTTGAGGGTGAACGATTGATTAAGTGCACAGACGTACTTACAGCTTCCGCCCAAAGCTCAAGCGGTAGGCCTGCATGTAGCCGCATGCTTCGTGCTCGTTCCATGATTGTCTTGTTCATCCTTTCCGAAATCCCATTTTGTTGAGGTGTCCTTGGGGTTGTCCTTTGCCTCCGAATGCCATTGCTAGCACAAATGCTTTCAAAAGCTTGGCTGCAATATTCGCCTCCATTGTCGGATTTGAGGCATTTAACCTTGGTGCCTGTTTCATTCTCCACAAAGGATTTCCACCTTTGAAATATGGAAAATACATCGGATTTATTCTTCATGACATAAACCCATGTTTTTCTAGTCGCATCGTCTATGAATGTTACATAGTACAATGAGCCACCAAGTGATGGTGTACTTGCAGGACCCCAAACATCAGAATGAACCAACTCAAGTTTTTTATTTTTTCTTTCATTTCCTGATTTTTGAAATTTTACCCTCTTTTGTTTACCATAAACACAATCTTCACAGAACTCTAAGTCCACTTCTTTCAAACCTGGTAGAAGCTTCTTTGTTTGAAGGATTTGCATTCCTTTGGCACTCATATGCCCAAGTCGGTAGTGCCACACCGCACTGTCAACTTCTGTAGTTGCTGCACAAGCTGAAGGTTGCGTGCTAACAGTACACAAGTAAAGTGTACCGACTTTTTCACCCTTGGCAACCACCAAAGATCCCTTTGAGATCTTCCACCGTTTGTTTCCGAATGCAATGTTGTGACCTTCATCGTCCAATTGTCCTGTAGAGATCAAATTTTTGCGAAGAGAAGGAACATGCCTAACATCTTTAAGCTTCCATTCATTTCCGTTAGCAGTTTTGACAGAAACTGTACCTTTGCCGACAATCTCACAAGCTTCATCATCTCACAAGTATACATACCCAAAATTACCTTTGGTGTAGTCTTGGAAATGTTGCTTATGTGGTGTCGCGTGGAATGAAGCCCCGGAATCTACTATCCAGGAACTAGACACATTGTCTAATGAGAGAATTAGAGCATCTTGCTCTACTTTACATGCCACATTGGCCTCCGATGTTGGCTTGTTGTCTTGAGACTCTGTCTCCTTCTTCTTCTTGGACCAGCAATCCTTCTTGACGTGGCTCTTCTTGCCGCAGTTCCAACATTCAAGAACTGACTTTGTGCGTGACTTGCTCCGCCTTGAGCGATCACGACCCTTTTGGTTTTTGAACCTCTCCTTAAGCCTTCCTCTTGTTTCCACTGATAGTGCAACACTTGATGATTCTCCTGTGCTTCTCCTTCGCATTTCCTCGCTTAGGAGAACACCCACAACATCATCAAACTTAAGAGTATTTGTGCCAGAGATAGAATTACTTACAGCCATCACAAGGCTGTCCCAACTATCCGGTAGAGATGATAGTATAAGGAGAGCTCGCACTTCGTCATCGAAATTGATTTTCACTGATCGAAGTTGACTTATGTTTGTGTTAAAGTCATTTAGGTGTTCTGCAACTGAACCATTCTCTACCATCTTTAGATTGAACAAGCGCTTCATAAGAAATACCTTATTGGATGTCGTTGGTTTCTCGTAGAAGTCGTCAAGTGACTTCATCAAGTCCTCCGTGGTCTTCATCTCCGAAACATTGAAGGCCACCGTTGACGCCAAGCTTAACCAGATTGTTCCCAGTGCCTTTCGATCAAGGACAATCCGTGCTTCATCTGCCATTGTTGCGGGCTTCTTCGCAAGACCGCCTAGTGGAAAATAGAGGTCCTTCTGGTAGAAATAGTCTTCAATCTGCATCTTCCAATGTTGGTAGTTTTTGCCGTTGAACCTCTCAATCTTGAGCTTCCCTTCCTCCGCCATAACTCCCACTCAATTCAAGGAATCCTTTCCTTGAGATAATTTAGCTACGAGCAAACCTTGCTCTGATACCAGTTGTTAGGAAATAAGACGTAGCTAAATAGATAATTGAGTAGATTACTTAATGGAGAGAGACAGATTTATATACACGAGATTATAGAGTAGAGAGAGAGAGAGAGAGTACACACGATATACGTGGTTCACCCAATGTGGGCTACGTCCACGGGAAAGCAGCCACTCAATGGCTTTAGTACTTCAAAACAAGAAGTAGTTTACAAAGGGATTATACCCTTAATGGAGCTCCCGCCTTGCTTCACTCTCACCACCTCACACTCACCTTGTTGCATCAACTTCACACTATGAAATGTGTGTAGAAATGGCCTCCTTTTATAGGCCAAAAGGGCTGCCCTCTATTATGAGAGACAGCCATGTGTAGCCGCCCTTGTGCGAATAAGTCCAAATCGGACCCTCCAATCCGCCCATGTGTGGCCGCCCTTGAGAAGACAAGTCCGCTTTTGAATTCGGCCACCGGCCACAGGCCATTGACTTCCGACCACCGGCCATCGACCATTGACTACCGGCCACCGGCCAACCGACCGGTTGTTTTCCGACCACTTTTCGGCCGCCGTCCGGCCATAATATTCCGGCGAAAAAGAATATTCCGACGAAAAAAGTCTCAGGGGCCTCTGCCCCCGAGGCCTTTAAAGTTGCCCCTGATTCTTGTCCGTGAAAATTTTGGTTTCCGGTGAGTGATTTTCCTTCACGCACGATGGCTTCTCCTCATAATGGGGGCCTTACAAATGTGCGCTTTTACCACAGAAAATTACAAGGGTAAATCAGGCTCCATACTTAACAAAACGACTAGGTAAAAAATCCACTGCTATTAATAATCACGATTTTGGAACTTGACCTAAAGTGGGGTTTGAGACTATAAACACGTGTGCTTAGGTCTTATAAACATGTCCTAGAAGTTCCGTTACATTTGGATGTCATTTGATGTTGTAACGGATGCGATTTGTTTGCCGATGAGCGATTGGCTTTTGGTGATTTCAGTCACTTGAGTGTAGCTTGAGTTAGATGCGAGTTGTTAGTTGTTTTCCGAGAGATTGACAACCTCTTGTAGCCTCTATCCACTCGTCGAGTCAGCTTCATCCCATGGATTGACAATTTATTTGTGGTTCTTGCTAATATTGCAATAAGATAGGATGGTGAGGTTAGACATGCGTGCCACACAAATCATGGTCTAAAATTAAGTATTACGTATATCTTGAGTCCATGTACATGATAACAATCATAGATGTCTCTAAATAATGTAATAACTTGAAAAGATCAACTTCAAAGTAGACAATTTATGGTAGTAGTAAATGTTCTTTGTTGAAGTACAAAAAGGTGCATCCCATATACACTTAAAGAGACTGTTGGACGGATACGCCGCGACGGACGTCAGCACAGCGAGAACTCACCTAAAAAGATTTTTCAGCTAAGGACGAAGCTTGACCCGCAAGCGCGTGGAAGCAAACATAAGGTGTCAACCTACACTCGACCGACTCCTAACTAATTCCTACAGAGGTCTCTACCCAATGTCTAGTCACAGCCTTCAAGAGTGCATAAGAGGAAACTTCCTACGGCGCTTTCTAGAGCCAAACACCCATCAAACAATCTCGAAACACCACAGAACTTGAAGGAGGCCCTACTAACACCAATAAGTCGCTCTCCCTAAGGTCTATGAACCAAAATCCCAACCCAAAACACTCGGTGCAAAATCACGTAGGATGTCTGGCCGAAATTTGCAGGTCTTCGTTTCCGATATCTAAAGTGCCTAATGTGTAGCTCTACTCAATGTGAACGCGTGGATATGCTGCAATGCAAAATCGGACAACGTATGCTCACCGAATCACCAGATGAAGCTCGTAGATGGAGCTTGCAAAACCGGACCGCACACACGCAATGTAGGTATCGGCGCGTAGCTCTCGTCGGGGCAACACGCTGCACTTCTCCGCACTCGATTCCGACCACTGGTGCACACGTAGCGTCAAGATGAAGCTCACACTCTCTCTCGTACACAATACACTCACTCACAGACTTCAAAACTCCTCTTTTTTTAAAATGACAAAAGGTTCTTTATTAAGGTCAAAAAGTGGTATAAATACCTTACAATTCTCAAACCCTAAAGTTCCAAATCAACCATTTACTCAATCTAACTATCAAAACTGGGATACAATCTGAAAACTTATGTAAGCCCCAATATTTACAAGGTGAAATGTGGAGTTTTCTCAATAAATGAATAATTACAAAAAATGATAATCTGTCGTAGGGTGTGTCCAGCTTTTAACACTCCCCCCCTCCTTGCTCATGTCGTCCCAGACATGGCTGTTGAGTTGCTTCTTCATCTTATGGTTTCGCGCATCTTGAGCTGCGACTCATATCTTGCATGTAAATCCAGCAGTGTTGGGCCGAATATTTCAGTGTTGATGGTGAAGAAGCCGGTGTAGAATGCTTCTTCAAAGGCCTGTAGGTGATAGGATGACAGAAACATTATCCTTTGATACAATGCATGTATCACCTCCTTGGAAGGCTGACCAGACAGATCATATGCACATCTGTGAGTATCTTGAAAGAAGAAGATATTGTCTGTCACCTGGCCCGGTTAGAAGGTCTCGAAAACTGCCAAAAGGGTTTTGCAGATCTTTCTCATCATTATGCAAGAAAGGTCAGGCGAGCCAGTGAACAATTTGATGGCGCCCGTTAGGGTTTTCACCATGTATTGAACACTTATTCTCTCGCTTGCCTTCAAGCCTGGCAGCTTCGGATAGTTCAGCCAAGTGGGCTGGCTTCTTTGTAGTATCTCTTGGGTCTTCCACGTTCGTATCCTTGGTAGAGGGCAGAAGCTTAGATTATCTCTGATGAGTTTGGGTGCCTCTACCATATGGATTAGGTATTGTGGGTACTTAGTCAGCCATGCTTTTCTCCACCTGGGCTGGGAGTCCACTATTAACTTGGCCCCTCAAATTTTGACTAATGAACCTTGTATGTATCAAAATAATGCTTACTTCTCATCAAGAAATCATGTATGTGCATAAAAATCATTGTGTGTGTAATGCACCAAAGATAATAAAAAAATGTCAAAAATTTCAAGTGTGTGTGCACCTAATCTTGAGTGTGTGCATGCATATAAAGCGATGGAATTGATGGTATATGACTATGCAGTCATGTAATTGATGTGTATGCTAAGCTAATTTTGCCTAATTGTCAAAAATTTGGGCAAAAATTGAGTGTGTGTGCCTATCCAAGACCACTTGATTTTCTATGATTGATGGTCAAGTAGGGCACCTAAATATTGTTTATTGTGAAATGTTCATGAAAAGTGTGTGAAATCATTAGGTGTAAACCTAAATGCATTGCCAATTGAGACAAATTTGATCATTTGTGTGTTGTGCATAATTTTTGAGTGTGTGCATTGCTTGATTGAGTAAAAATAGTGCTAAATTTTTAAAAATTAAGCATGCATGCATTCACTTATGCTTGATTGAATTTGCAATTTGAGCATTGCAATGTGGAATTGATGTAATTTTTGCATAAAATTTTGGCTTAAATTTGGGTGTGTGGCTACTCAATGGCATGTGCAGTCTGGTGCTTGAATGAATAATTGGTATTTTTTACCAATTATGATGATTAATTTGGCCAAGTAATTGATGTGTGTGTCACAATTGGCTTTGAGAGTTGAGATAGATTACTCAATTGGTATTCAATTGTGTAGATTTTTAGTGCATTACCATGCTAATGATGAATCAAGTTGATCAACATGGAAAAAATGCATTAATGTGTGTGCCCTTGTAATGGAATTATCTATCCAAATTGGAATGAATGATTGGTGTTAATCACTAATCATAATGATTGAATAGACCTAAACATTTGTGTGTATGCCATCAAAACAATTGTGATGAATGACTCAATTGCACACAATTAATAATGATTTTATGTATTGTCATTGGGTTGTATGCCAATTTGATTGAAAATGGTAAAATTTTAAATAATTTGTGAATGGAAAATGCCATAATCAACTGTGTGTAGCCTCACAGACCAAAATGACAAGCCAATTGGGTTTGGATGATTGCAAATTTTGGGGATGAGCAATTCAAGATTGCAATGATTGATGATATGGTTTGATCTTGCAAGTGAGAAAAAATTATGCATGACGCAACGATCAATTGAGTGTAATTGGAAATTGAATTGTGCATTACATGTGTGTGCTTTTGTTAAATTTTCATGACAGAAGATTTAACGTATGCACGGGTACACACTCATAAAAGGCAAAGATTTGGGACTAGGTATGTGTAAGATTGCATGATAGTTTAATCAATTGCAAGATTGGAGGTCGCTTGTCAAAAACATTGCTATATGTGTATCTAAAGATGACAAAAAAGGAGAGGGCTACAAAGGTTTGGTGTTGAGATCCGTTGTGCACTCAGGGTTCTTCCTTGTTAAAATATCTTGTGCTAAAAAAATTTGAGTTGATCTTGTGTATAGCTTGATTGATTGTTTGGAAAATCCAATTAGAGAGTTTGGTTTGTCGACTTTCAACTCTAGATGCAAAATTTGTGAGCTCGAAAACACTCTTGTGTCATGCCATGGTTGAGCCGCTAACCTCGCCATTAAACCTTGATGAATTTCAAAGCATATGAACCCTCCTTGCTTTTGGTCACTATCCATGTGAGAACCTCCTCTTGAGGTAAATTTTTCAACAAAAAAAGGGGGGGGCTACACCCATACACACATGTACACTAGTTGCCGATTATCGCACTGGTCCCCAACACACACACCCAATTTAAGGAAAAAAACACCAACTCACCGGACTCGGCCATTTTGTGAAATTTTGTTTGTCTAGCATGACACATGACACATGAAATTTTTCTGTCCATTGGCCCACTCACCACTGATTCGGTCCAGCAGCCAGCCTACTTATCAGAAGTGGTTAACATCCACACACTAGCTATTCGTAGCCACTTGGCTCACTTGCACCTTGTTGATAACGCACCGTATTTGACTGCTGACTTGGTTGCAGCTTCAACCACACACGGTCACACCCACAAACTCTGATGTCGCTGGTTGGCAAGCATGGGATGCATACCTATTATTAGAACTCATGAGTCATGCCCACTGCAACAATGCAGGCTTTGGTGACTTTCTGTGAGATTCTAGCTGCATTTAATGCAATCATAGCGTGCGGTCCCTGTTCGCGTTCTCTGGTTCTTAGTTGAATGCTCACACACGAGTCATGACCGGCTCCAAGCATTCCCCAGTTTCCACTTCCGCCGCTTCCCCGGGTCCGCCTTGGCGCTGAGGCTTGGCCTTCAACTGCCAGCCAAGTGCCATGCACTTCTCTCCCACGGCCTGCCTGTAGTAGGTGCTTGCGGCCTGCAGCACTCACAGTGGCCTGGCACTTCACAACGCTGGTAAAAAAATATATACACACACAACCCATACTATTGGTAGCTCTACCACCTGACACCTCCTTTATCTCGAGTCTCACTCTGTCCCGCTGTCGTTGACTTTGGCCGCCTGGTTCGGAAGTTGGAACACATACAGTAGGACAAACTAGCCCATTTTCTCGAAGACTTTGGTCCTGCCGTGGCCTTTGTGCAACATACACACACACGCACACACACGCACGCACATGCTCAATTCTCTCTCTCTCTCTCTCACACTCTCTTCCATGTTTTTGCTCTTTCCATTCTCTATGCTTGGCTTAAGTAATTTTTGCTTCTAAGCTATGGTTTTTCAATGTTCAAAAGCTAGGTATGCTAAAGTTTCAACACTTTGCTTTGTGAATATTAACTCATCAAAAAATTAGGTTTTATGTGTGCTAATCATAGGTAATTGGCCTTGACCTTAGGTTAATGTAGGTTCATTTCTCATTAGTCCTAGACTCTTAGTGATAGTTTTAATACTCCATTCATTTTTAATATGACCTAGGGCTATGATTAGGCTTTAGTCCTTTAGTCCAATTGCCATAAGCATCTCATGTTGGAAGAAATAAAAAAGTGCTAAAAAATGAAACAATGAAGCAAAAAGTGTCGAGAAAAAGTAGCAAAAATACTACTAGACACTTGAAAAAGAAAATTTCTATGTTATGTTGTGTCTTTGTAAGGCCTAGCGTCTTATTGGCACTTGGAAGGAGAGGGGAATCACCTTGGCTCGCTTGGTCAAGGCCCTAAACCGATGCCCTGGGCTAATAGGGGTTAGCCGTCACCTTGGTAGGCTAGTAGGCTTTAGGAACATCTTCTTGAGGGTTCAAGGAGCCAAGAGTCACACCTAAACTTGCCTTGGGGTGGTAGCTTTGTATTGTGCTTTACTTTTTCCTATGAATGACAAAAACAAAACTTCCATGAGCTTCAAAAAACTATGACAATGTACTAATAGATTAGGAGCTTTTTTATAGCCCATAGACATGATAAACTTGAATGATTTATTGATATTGGTCACATAGTTTTTAGGCTAGTAGGTTTATGAACTTGAATTAGCCTAGGGTTATAATTGATTGCTTGTGTTTCATGCATAAAATTGAATTTCAAGTGGTGTAATCTTCATGATAGTTTGAGTGTCTTTTTTGCTTTATGTTGTCTAGTTTTTTACTATGGTTCACCCATCTTTTGGAAGCAAAAAATTCACTTTATGATTGTTCATTGTACTTCATGTTTTGTGTCCTTGTTGGCCTTTGATGCTCATTACTTGTTCTTATGTTTTCCAGCTCAACATTTATTCCATGGACTTGCTTTCTACCATGTCTCCATGTTTTGCTTCACCGGCACACGAGGACGTGCGCCAAATTAGGAAGGGGGGAATGTTAGCAGCGGCTAACACAGGCTACACCAAATATACATCAAGCGGGAGATATGCTATGGTTGTGCATAATATTTCCAACACACTTTGTATAAATCTTGGGCTCACTTGGAGTTCCAAAGTTGTATATGCTTGGTAGAGGGCTCAAGCTTAGACCCATAGTAGAAGGGATTGTGGTGAAAGCCTTTAAAAGGAAGACTTTACGCAAGGAGGCTTTATTCTTGAGTATCCACTTTTGAAGAGCTCCCTCTCTCTTGAGTGTTCACTCTATGGCCTAGTCTTGAGCTTAATGTCCATGCTTAAGAGGTTAGGACTAATCCATTGTAATTAGAGTAAGCTCTTCTGGATTAATCTAATTCCTATTTTCTCATTAGTCTACTTCTTCTGTACATTTCATTATGTCATGAAGTAGTATTACACTCTCATTATTCTAGATTTGAGAGAGGTATGTACTTCTTGCTATTAATCGCTCATATTCTTCTACAAGCCTTTGAATTGTGATATTTAGCATCACTAATTAGGTTGATTAAGTTGAGTCTTAATCTTGTAATTAGTGTATATGCCCTATTGTTTGCTTGTGTGTAGATAGGTTTTATAAAACTCTAGCACCATTCACCTCGTGCGTGTAGCTATTGTTGAAGTGCCGTGATTGACATGTGGTGATTGGAGAGGCCAACACCAATGTAATTAGTGCGTGCTTATCATTAGTGTGCTTGGGGTTTCTAGTCTATGGTAAGTCGGACTTCGGTGGACTTAATGTGTGTAGGAATTGATAGATTAGTGATTAGAGAATGATTAGAATTAGTCTTGCCATGGCTAATTTCTACTTGCACTGGAGAGGTGATCTCTTGAATCCTCTATTTCTATTCATCCGATGCTCGTGCTTTTATGCCCTAGCCGGGTTACCGATCCACGGATTTGATAATTTTGTGTGGGTTGTGATTAGGTCGTGCTACAACGCCTCCCAACAGAATACGTAGGAACCACTGATCTTTTCACAAAGGCTCTTGAAACTTCTTGCTTCCTGCTTGGAACTTCTCTCAATAGGTAGAGCCTTTGTAAAAAGACGAGGCATTGCTTCACTACAGAGGATGCAGGAGCAGCATCCAGACAGTCCATGGTTGGAGGAGTAGTTACAACAGGCTCGACAGGAGCTTGCCAGCACAGAGGAGAGGCATCATAAGTTTGCCTTCACCGACAGGCATCTTAGTGGACTCAGGTGGGTGACAGAGTGACAGGTGCTTTTTTTGAGACCGTGGGACCTCGGCACTCGCATGCCAAGGTCAATCAATTGAGGAGACCCGATGGGTCAGTTGCTTGTGAGCCCGAGGATATGCGTGCAGTTGCTACTGACTTTTATCGTGAGTTACTGTCGGCTGAGCCCCAGTCAGAGCCCCAGTCAGAGCGGCAGGATGCATGCATGGAGCAGGTTTGGGCACAGATGCCTTGTCTTGTGACAGAGGAGATGCGCCAGAGGCTAGAGATGCCACTTCAGCTTGAGGAGCTGCACACGGCTCTTAGGGCCCTCCCTTGTGGTAGCTGTCCAGGTGAGTTAGCGTCACTGTCTTTGGGACTGTCCCTCGGTGTGGCTACGAGTTCTTCGGTTGATGCCTGCTCTCTCCACGGTTCGACAGTACACTTGGGGGGCAGCGGCTTGGTCCACCCTCACGGGCCTGGCACTTCAGTTTGAGCTATCTTCCACCAGCAAGATGATAGTGATGCAGGGAGGGCGTCCTACACTCCAGCCTGCTACAGAGCTTACTCCACAGGAGTGGTGCAGTGAGAGAGAGTAGTGTTGGGAGCTCATCAGTGGCCTGACACTTTGGTTCATCTGGCAGGCCCGCTGTTTCCGCATCTTTGAGGCTCGCCCTGTGCCACCAGCAGAGACTGTTCGTGACTTTTGGCTAGAGCTGATCCATACTCTCAGAGGACAGCTTGAGGGATTACAGGGCAGCTCCGACCGCATGCGGGAGCGCCGCGAGGCTTTCCTTCGACTCTAGCGCCGCGAGCCTTTCTACACCATAGTCCAAGGGGTGCTTAGATGGCACTACTGTCCACCTGTGTGGCTCTTCCCTCCTCCCATCTCTTGATTTAGCCTCATTGTATATATGTTGTTTTTTCATTGGGAGAGTCTCCCCATCATGCTTGTTGTAGCCCTCTCTTGCAGAGGTGGTTGTAGCCCTATGGGCACTTTTCATTAACTAATAATAGAAGGATCTTTTTCTCGGAAAAAAAAAGAATCCAAGTGAGGGGTTGCACAAGGTGTTGCGAGCTCAAGTGGAACTCTTGGTTGTGTGGGATTAGGAGTTATGAGAGCATTCAACTCCCTCCTCTCTCTATGTCTTAAGAACACGTCCGTACCTTCCAAATTGCTAAGGATCTTATCCTTGGACCACACTTTCTTCACCACCTAAGGCTCTGATACCTTGTTAAGCGAGATTGTAGGAGACAAGTTTTGAGAGAGAGAGAGAGAGAGAGAGAGAGAGAGAGAGAGAGAGAGCCCAAACCAACTATCTAACACTTCTATTCTATTAGACTTCCACACTTCAAACTATTGCTCACATCTCCTTCATATAGAGTAGGAAGTTCTAGATAATCCAAACACATCCACTCCTTGCTTGGTGATGTTGACACATTTATAGTCACATCTTCTTTCGGTACACACACACACACACGCACACACACACACACACATGCCTTCTAGAATTTTCTTCAACATGATTTTTTCCCGTGTCATTGTAGTGATATGTGTGAACACATTTAGGACCGTCGAAGTACCTTGTTTCTTCGCCATGAGCTTTTTCCCTCTTGGCTTGCATATAAGCCCATCATTCTAGGGCAAGCCTTATCTTTGTATTGGCACAAGTAATACTACTGCTCTTGAGCTTCTTCTTCACCTTCTCAATCCATCACATATGTGCAAAAAAGGATATAATGTTCTCCAGCTTATGCATGTTACAATTGTCGTTATCAACAAACAACCCCCAAATAACTGACTTGCAATCAAACCTCTTTAGGTAGGTGTAGGACCCTTATTATACGTCTTTGCACAAAGACATCTAGATTTGTTAAGAGAGGATATATAGCAATGGAAAGAAGGATGGGAGCTAGCATGCATCCTTGCCTCACCAACCGCTTAAGCATGAAGCTACTAGAAAGGTATCCATTAACCTACATAGAAGAACGTTCTTACCATTGTAACAAACATGTCACCAAATTCCATTTTGGCTAGGACTCACAAGATGAGCTCCAATGCCTTCCTATCATAAGCTTAAGGACCATGGTTCTTTATAACATGTGGGTTTTCTTGCTCGCTAGCCAATGCAAGTCTAGTTATGAGATTTAGTATGGCATCATAGATGTTGCAATTGTGGATGAATCCCATATTAATTATTATTGGGAACTTTCTTGCCGGCTGAAATCTTTGTGAAGAGTCCCAAAGACTTTGTGAAGGTCTATAGTTTAGGCCGTTTTCATAGTGGGCGGTGGAAAAAGGCCATAACAAATCTAAAGCTGTTTGGACACGTGTGTTCACATAAGGCATTGGCATTCCTTACTACTCCACGTCATAGAAGGTTTGAGCTTTTTGTCTTCCACCCTGCCTTGTTTCTCGTCTGGACACCTCCCCTCACTTGAAGGCTCTTCCACCTTGACAGCTCTTGGCGGTTCATCACAGAAGCAAAGGCAAGGCTCTGCACTTTCGCTTGGTGTGAATACAAGGGCGGCAAAACGATCTTCCGCCCTTGTGTTCCACCTGGAAGTGGTGGAAAGGTGCTCTTCTTCCACCACTCAAGTCTTAACCCACCAAATCTAAAGCCGTTTGGACACGGTGTGTTCACATAAGGCATTGGCATTCCTTACCACTCCACGTCACCGAAGGTTTGAGCTTTTTGTCTTCCACCCTGCCTTGTTCTCGTCTGGACACCTCCCCTCACTTGAAGGCTCTTCCACCTTGACAACTCTTGGCGGTTCATCACAGAAGCAAAGGCAAGGCTCTGCACTTCCGCTTGGTGTGAATACAAGGGCGGCAAAAACGATCTTCCGCCCTTGTGTTCCACTTGGAAGTGGTGGAACGGTGCTCTTCTTCCACCACTCAAGTCTTAACCCACCCTTATTTTGTAGTTTTTAACACTCGATCGATCACTCCCTTTCTGGAGTCACTTGATCATCCCGACTTTCATGTGCCGCACTGTGGCAATTTCATGTTTTGCCTCAATAATATTCGCTTCAATGCAACTTTTACGTGTTGATTTAGTCCACAATTAGTCACCACCCTCGTGTGACGGGGGTTTTATGTACTTCGGCTTTGGAGATAACGAAAGCGCCAGGAGCAAAAAGGTTCAGGCTGACGGGGCGCCAGCTAGGCAAAGCAAAAGAGCGCGTATCCGACGTGGCTTGCCAAGTAGTACGAGGCAAACGACATGCCGCCACGTGGCAAATGAATGACAGACGCCGCAAGGGTAAAGAGCTGAGCACCGTTGGATCTATCGATCGAACGGTCTAGCGTGCTTCTGGTACATTGTAAGGCGATGAGAGCGGAAACTGTCTTCTCTCACTTGCCTCGCGCTACTGCCCTAAATCGCTCCTTCGCGTCAGATTGTGCCCTTCCTCTTCTCTTTGCGCTTGTGATCCGATATGGGCTGTGGCTTACTCTGTTCTCATGCACACACACACACATACATGTGCGCAGGCGCGTCTCACGCTTGAAGATCTCGCTTGAGGAGCTTGCTTGACCTGCAATGGCTGCCCATTAACAGGTGTGTTTTTTGTGCGTCCACACACACACACACACACACACACACACACACACAGAGAGAGAGAGAGAGAGAGAGAGAGAGAGAGAGAGAGAGAGAGAGAGAGAGAGAGTCATATGTTTCTCATTTGCAAATTGGATTTCTGTTTGTGATGCTGATGTGCATGCAGGGTAGCCTAGCTTAGCATGCCTGCCAGGGAGCAGGCCTTAATGGGCACAACAGAGTTTAAAGCGTATGCAAGGAGGAGAAAGGTGAAGAATGAAGGGCCTTGCGGAAACACTCACAGTTTCCAAGATCAACCAGTGGATTGTGGTGGCTTGAAAAGAGGGCATTGCACCACAGATGATGACCCTGCAAGCAGGCTCCTGAGCTTAGAGCTGGATGTTGCCGAGGCCTTGGCTGACTTTTGGCGCATGGCGCATCAGCCCCCTCAGGAAGATGAAGTTCTTCGGTGGTCTTGTAAACGCAAAAGAACTGTTGTTATGCTTAACAAGGTCTCCGTGGTTCCACCCGTGCAACTGAAGGAAGAGCTAGAGGATGCCCTTTCCGCTGTTAAGAAGAACAGATCAGGTTGTACTGTTGGAAGAGATTCGTCCATGTCTGATAGGGATGAGATTGAGAGCTTGAGGTGCAGTAAAGAATCTTCTTGTTTATTTGATTCAAGAGCTCAAAGCCCTAGCTCTCCACTTCCCTCTTTGCATCTTCCACGTGGACCTTTTTCGACTTGTGGAATCCCAGATGTCAAGTCTGCCTTTCAGAGAGTGCTCCCCTTGGCACCCTGCCTGGTTGCTGTAAAAACCGAGGTTCGGCTACAGACCCCATCTGTGTTTTGTATGCAAGTTATTAACAGGCTTGTGCTCCTGTACATGTCTATCAATTAGCTGTTGAAATCTTCAATGTGCTTGTGGTTGTTGACCATGCATCAGGCCATGAATGTGTATAGGTGGTGAATGCACGTGTGGAAGTTTCTGTTGGATTTCTGGTTACATGGTAACATTATCTGTCTTGTGATTTAGATTGAGGACATGCATTCCGAGGGTTTGGCTGTGGGGCACCAACAAGTGTCTGTTTATCCGAAGGGAAAGAAGCTATGCAAATCCATCTCCTCCAAGGCTGCAGTCAAGATGGAGCCTAGAGGGGAGCATGGTGCAACATGTCTCGAATTGTTGGAAGCGAAGTCTGTAGCAGCAGAAAATCATAAAACTGCTGGCCCACTATCATTTAATAAGATGAAGTCTGCTGTAAATGAGGTACTGGCTAAGATGATACCTTGGTATAGTTATATTTGCATCATCCCATTGATCTCGACAATTGTTGCATGTGATGTTCTAAACAGAAGGAGAAAGAAGCTCGAAGGTTGCGGAGAATCCAGGCGAACAGAGAATCTGCAAGGCAGACTATTCGGAAGAAGCAGGTAGTTTGTAGTTTTTCCCTAGGCCCTTTTTGGCTTTATAGTTTCGTGGGGCTCCTGTAGGTTTTGAATGATTGGTTTTCATCATGGACAGGTGTTGTGTGAGGATTTGACTAGGAAAGCCTCTACTCTTGCCTTAGAGAATGAGAACATGAAGCAGGTTAGCAACATGCTTTTCTTTCCAGAAGTATATAATCATGTTGAAGTTGAAGTGACTGCGCTTATGTCCCCCAACTTATATTTAGCAGAAGCGAGGTTCGCTGTTACAAGAACTGATTTCTTTGAAGGGGCAGAATCATCACCTCAAACAACAGGTAACTTTGTTAGACTGATGTTGCTTACCCTTCACTAGTTAAATAATTGCTATAGTGGTTGTGGTCATTTTATCCCGGATTGAGAAGTTGCTGTGCTGGTGATAGCATAAAATGTGTGCAAGTTTTTAATTGGAATGTCTGTAGTTGGAGTTCATCGGCGCAAGTTCTTCAAGGACAAGCTTTTATTGTTTAAGATTCCTCAGTCTACTTCTAAATTTTGAATGGATTTGATGTTGAGAAGCCTGCATTGTTGTGGCAAGATGTTTAGCCCTCTATGCATGAAAAAGTCTTTGATTTACCGGTATGTCCAGCAGTTAGGCAGGGTAAAAGTTTCATCACAACATTTTCTGTGTGTCTTAAAGTTTTAGCACTATTGTCGGCAGCTCTCCAGTCCATAGTTTGGCACCAGCTGCTTGAGCATCTAAGCTATAAAAGAGGGGAGAAGAAAATCAAACGAATGTCGAAACTCCTTTACCAACGGCTAAGGTCGCAATAATCACATCAGCTAGATAGTGGCATGCAGGAGCTTTGAAAGATAGCCAAAAGTGGGGTATGTGCTTAGGATCGATGGGATAAGGAGGTGCATGTAAGTAGGCTACATGCATTTAAGGTAATTTGTTGGGCACTGCTTTGAATTCAGGGTTGTGACAGCATGGTAAGAAGGAATGCTGTCAAACTGACAATCTTAGAGCTCCCGACAACCTCTTTGTGCATTGCAACTGAGAGCTGGGAGTTGAATGCAAGATATATTTAGTTACTTGCTAAGCATCATCTGGGTTCCATCCTCTGGGTCTGTCCTTGCATGAACATATATGAGACTTAACTACAAATATTTGAAGAGAGAAGGGTTGAAGGTGGTTGTATTGAAGAAGCCGTCTTTCATTATGTATGCAGCTGGAGAAAAGGTCTTCTGGAAATTCAGGACAAGATTCAGTAGAAGCGCCATCAAAAGTGTCTTCAGATTCTGCAAAGTTACCAGCCTTACAAGCCCCCAGCTTGCCATATGCAGGGGTACCTCCGCCTGCTTTCATGTGGGCCATGGCAGCAGCAGCTGCAAATCAGGCATACGCGCTCCACAAACAAGAAATGTGGGATCCGAGTTTTTCTCTGCAGCACCAAAACGGCGCCTTTCTTTTGCCTAGCTTGCCTTCATTCAAGCAAACGTCAGGGCCAGAAGCTGTAGAACAGAATAGGATTGGTGATTGCAGTGGGGATAGCTCTCCCACGTCAACAGAGTCACCTCGAGAGGGAGACTCTTCGGTAGGAGTCCCTACGAAGTCTTCTGCATTAGAGGCACAACGTGATGTCTCTTCGAACAATGCTGCTGCGCTTCCAGCAGTGGAGTATGCAGGGGGGGATTTATCAAGAAAGTCGTCTTGTGACTTCTCCATGCAGGCCAATGGTGGGTGCCTGCTACCTCAGCCAACTGCTACCTCAAAGAGCATGGATTGCATTGCAGGTCGGCAAGTGGCGCACAATACTGCCTGTGGGTATAGTTATAGTGGTAGCGTGGCTGGATTCCATCCACATGCACAGATCATGAAGGGTTATGCGGCAATAGTAGCAGCTGAGGCCAGGAGGAGAAGAAAGGAGCTAACTCGCAACAAGTTTGCTCGTGCTCGGGCAATGAGGCCAGCAGCAGTTTGTTGATAACATGAAGAAGCTCAGAATGGACAAGATTGGTGGCCACCAGAATGTTGACAAAAAGGAAGTGGCGGTGTTGGACCGTATGTGCTGGGTTCCAAATGCAGAGAGAGGCCTAGTAAGGGACTGAGCTTATAGTCGGACATCGTATCACAAATTTCCTCCTGATCAAGATGTTCTCATGGCCACCAAAATTTTGTCTCTCGCCCGCCCAAATTTCGCCATTTTTTGTGAGATTCTTCCCTCAAATAGAAGCCTTGGAGGGGTTCTTTATAATTCAATATTTCATACATTTTTTCTGTAATACAGGGTTGGCTGTCAGGGACACTGCCATTCTTGGTAAGACCACTCATATGGAAGGTCATGAGTCTGTATGGTGGACTCCATACTGTGATGTTATTTGTTTGTGATGAAAGATATGTTTTCTGAGTTGAATGCACGCTCGGGAGGAATGTGTGAAATGATCCAACCATAAAGTTGGGAAACTGGATCTGATGTTTTGAGTTAAATGTGTGAAATGATCCAACCATAAAGTTGGGAAACTGGATCTGATGTTTTGAGTTAAATGTAGGAGGGTTTCGCCTAAAATATTCTCATGGAAGAGTTGATAACTGTCATGTATTCAAGAAGCTTGTCATTTTCCTTGCCTGGTAATTAGAAACTTTCAGATGCAAATGGTGCAGCTTTTTAATTCTGGTTCATTTGTTGGTGGGAAAGGCAAAAGGCTTAAATTCTTGCAAGCTTTCTGAGGTCTGCTACAGTGAGTGAAGGTCTAATAAATGAATTCATCATACTAACTCGCTGTGGTGTTCTGAAATACAGACCATCATTTTGCCAGTCTATGTTAGTCTGATATCTTCGTTGCCATGTTTGCCACACTTATATTAGAGCTGCTCGGTGAGGATTGCTCTTTCACTGAGAATGCGATAAAGGATCCATTGTTGGTATAATATCAGGCATCAAAAGCATAAGTGTTTGCTTTGAGGATTACTTGGTCAGCTTGAGCTAGCTCAAGAGAGTACAATAGCTTGTTAGTAGATGCACAGTTTGAATGTTCAATTAGCTCAATTGACTTTAGATTCTGCTTACAACGCCACTTTTCTGGCAGAAGTGAGCTCCTTTTCCAAGAAAAACCCTCTTGTAGCTCATGGTTCTTTGGAAGATGTGCTCGATGGCCTTCACATAGGTTGAGAAGACTCCAGAAGTACTCACAATAAGGGACTCAAGTTGAGGAAGTCACATTTTATGCTATTGTCTCGAGAAACTGAAGGGGCTTTATGTCATTTAGAATTTGTTGCTTGGTTTCTGGTTTCCGGTTGAATCCAGCAGACTGCAAGGAAAGTCTGAGCTGATAAGTTTCTAGAGCAACATCAGTCCAAGTAAAAAGCATGCATAGCCAATGGGGAAGAACAGGCAAGGACACTTCAACCACCATTGAGGATTTAAGAGAATGCAAATAATCATGATTCAAAGGCTGAAAAGCAAAAAAGATGGTGCGGAGAGGGAACAAGCGATTACAAAAAACTCAGTACCGATGGCAGAAAAGGAGACCATCATGCATTGAAGGCAAAGAAGACTGCAAGGGAGGACACTTTAATGAAGACATCCACTATGGAGGACGAAGGACCCTTATGCTAAAAGTCTCATTGTTGCAAAAGCTTAGAGATTGGAGATTATTTATCCAATTATCCCAGCAGCTATGAGATTTGTCTCTAGGTATTCATTTTGTGTATCCTCGTTTATGACCTTGATCAGATATTAACGAATTCTTTTGTCTACCATACTAATGATGCTAGAATTTATGCCAAGCTGGTTGATCCCCCCGCTTCCTTATACTCGAGGATAGAGGCTGAGGTTAATGACCCAGTAGGATGCACCAACAAAATGGATCTTCAAATGTATTGAGTTCCCTTTATGAGAAGTAAGTTGTGTTGCAGGACATGCTACCTTATGTTCCCTATTTTTGGGACCCCATGGAAATGGAAAATTGCAAGTATTTCCTTTGTTATGGCTATGAAACAAGCCCATTGCCAACTTCTTTCTCCTTGGTATAGTGCTACCACTAGGTCCATGAAAGTGCTTGAGCATCGCCCACCCATTCCAAGGTTAGTGGATCCGATTCAGTATAAATTTAAGAAGGTAAACAATCACTTTTATTTATGCGGATTGATGAATGTAATCATTTATTTATTCTTTTGATTAATAATATAGAATAAGCCTAGAGGGATACAAGCGTGAACCACCTCTTGGAGTGTGTGGTTATGGATTGACATGCATTGATTTTATAAAAGAGGCCTAAATTTTGCCACAAGGTACTTATAAGTAAACCATCAAATTCTCAAGGGGCGTGTGTGATGTGCACCTTGGGGGCTATGATTTTTAAGCATCGTAAGAGGGTGTAATATTTTGTCTCCTCTTGACTTGTGTAATATTCATCACATTCTCTCTCTCTCTCTCTCTCTCTCTCTCCATATTTCCCTTCTACGCTTTCTCTTTCTTCTCCATCATGGAAAGGTTGATTCTATTTCATGGCCAAGGATGGAACCCCATCCTTAACACACCTATAGATCTCACTTGTTCTTGAGCTTGTGAGTGGCCATTCTCTGCGCTTGAAATTTGGAGAGAAACTTTATGTTCAGGTCCCCATTTCCTTGAGAACAAGGCGGGAAATGATAGTGATCATAAAGAAATACCATTTTCTACAATGGAGCACTTGGTCCTCCCTTGTAGAGCCCTTAAGTAGTAAAGCCATGATATACATCCAAAATGTATATCACAGACTCCACTGGCTTTGCCGTTTCTTTATGCTCAAGGGATATAATGCCTTGAAGGTTGTAGCTTTACTACACAAAACAACCAATAGAAAATAATAAAATACAACAAAGCATAAGATAAGCAAGGAATGAGGCACTTACAATTTGGTCCATGTAGAAGAAGATTGGAATTCTAAGGATCAAGATGGAGCTCCTTGTGCATATACACATGCTGCACCAAATTCTATTTGATTTTCTTCTTGCTTGCACAAAATTATTTCACTTTGTCTTTTTGTAAAGACAATAATTTTATTTTTGTGGATGATTTCTTTTTCTATTTTTTTGCATGAGGATCCTGTTGGAATTAGGGTTGTAGGGATGCACACACAAGGTGGAGAAGATGAAGAAGCTCAAGGCACACAACAAAGAATATATTGTTGAGTGCGCAAATAGAGAGATAAGTTAGCCCTAGAGTGATGGGTGTATGTACAATACACCAGGGAAAAAACCTCCTAGTGAGGGAAAAAGTGCCCCGGATCGGGTCCTAAGTGTGTTCACACAAATCACTACAATATATATGGCAAAAAATCTCCCTGAGAGTGATGCGGTGGACAAGAGCTAGCACATAGTGTGTAGGAAAGTGCCATGCCCTGAGGACATGATGAATCCACAAAGGCAAGCAAGCCCAAAGCTTTGGGGATAGCTTAAACTTCTCACAAGGCAATGCCTTTATGAATATATATGCAAGGTTGTCATGTGTCAACACATAAGCCAAACTGATCTCTCCTACTAAGAGACTCTCCCTGACATAGTGATAATGCACCTCAATGTGCTTTGTGCGAGAATGAAAAAGTGGGTTCTTCGCAATTGCCTATGCTCTTTGACTATTAGTGTAGATGATGGTGACAGTGCCCTGTACACCACCCAAATCGGCCATAAGGCGTTTGAGCCATACACACTCAACCGTAGCTGTGAAGATGGCCCTGTACTCAGCTTCACAACTAGAAGTGACTACAATAGGTTGCTTCTTGCTCAATCATGTTATGCATAAATTCTCGAGCATGAAAAAAAAACCCCACTTGTGGACACTCATGTCTCATAGCAACAAGACCAATCTGAGCCCACAAAGGCATGCAAATCTAGTGACAATGATTTCCCCCTTGGGATAAAACATTGCAAAATGTAAAGTTTCACTCAAGTAACAAAAGATCCTTTTAACAGCTTGCATATGCTAAGTTGCTGCAAACTGAATATCCGGCCTCGTATTGCATTCATAAATAAGGTATCCAAGGATAGTCTAATAAAGAGTTAAATCAATAAGATCTCTAGCATCATGAAGACTCACCTCTTTCCATTGGAGTAGCAATAGGTTTGCAGTCCTCAAGTCCAAACTTACCTAATAATGTTTTTGTGTATCTTGCTTGACACAAGGCAATCCCTCCACCACATTGCTTAAATTGTATGTCCAAGTAATGATGCAAAATCCCCAAGTCTTTCATCTTGAAAGTGGCATTCAATTCATCCTTGAATTCAACAATGCGCATCTCATTTGGACTTGTAATTAGCAAATTATCTACATACAAAATGATGATAAGAAATACATCACCCTCACGTTTAACATACAAAGTGCTCTTAGTTGGACTGTTATGAAAGCCTTGTTTAACCAAATGGGTGTCGGCTTTTTCATACCAAGCACCAGGAGATGATTCAACCCATACAAAGCTTTCTTACATGTGCAGCTTTTATTTTCTTGTCCTTTCTTGACAAAATCGTAAGGCTGCATTACATATACTTCCTCAAATATATAACCATTCAAGAAATCAATAATAATGTTTGATTCATGTATATTCATCTAAAATGAGCTGCCAATGCACATATAAAATGAATAGTTGTCATATGACAAGTGAGAGAAAAAGTCTCTTCATAGTCAATGCCTTTCCACTATGCATAACCTTTTGTAAATCTAGCCTTTCGTGAGCAATCTCACCATCCGGCTTACGTTTCAACTTGTAAACCCACTTCGTACCAATGGCCTTATTGCCAGGAGGCAAATCATATAAATCCCACATGGTCAGAGCCTCAACAATATGAAGCTAGGGCATATCCCTAGCTTCTTCATTCTCAGCGCTTTCCACATCAAGTACATCTGCATTAGTAATATGCTGATCCATAACATTCTCAGAAACCCCCATGGACTGTACATGTGCCCCAGTATAACTTACATTCGAGTTTCCACCATTAAAAAGAGCCAACCGTGCCATAAATATCATGAGAGCTTACATTACTATGTTTGGTACATGATAACAAAGGATGAGAATCTTCTACAAATACAACATCTTGTGAAACCAAGATACATTTTGTTTGCGGATGTTATAACCTGTAGTCTTTGCTTTTTGGCCTGTAATCAACAAAAATGCATTTGATAGCCTTATCATACAATTTTTTGTGCTGCATTGTGGCACCAAAGCTAAATGTAAACAACCAAAAATGCGGATTTGATCAATAGATGCCTCTTATTTATTCCATGCTACATAAGGAGTCATAGACTACAAGGCTTTGATAGGACACTTGCTAAGTGTATACGTAGCAACATGACAATCTCAAGCCAAAACGAATGTGGTAAAGCTCGACTCTTGACCATACATGATCATGAAATCTCTATAAGAGACATAATTTTCCATTTTACTGAGGTGTATAGGGCACTGTACAGTGGTGTTTTATCCCATGACTAGCCAAAAATGCATTAAATTCATGAGACATATACTCTTTCCCTCGATCTGAACGAAGGATGTCCATAGTGCATTTAGAGACATTTTCATCCATAGCCAAAAATTGTTTGAAGCACAGTAATACTTTGGACTTATCTTTAAGAGGATACACCCATGCATGCTTGAAGTAATTATCAATGAAAATCACTAAGTATAGGTAATTACCCAAGGATGGAGTTTGCATAGGCCCACAAACATCACTCTACACAAGTTGCAACCTACATGTAGCTCTTATTGAACCATCCTTTGAAAATTTGAACGCTATACCTTACCCAAACTATAGCCTTCACAAACATACGTACTGCAAAGAAGCAACCATATCATATTTTTGCAAACATAGCAAACTGGCAAAATTCATATACCCCAAAACGTGCATGCCAAAGTTTTGCATTTGAAAAAGCCGTTGAATCCACATCTACATTTGCAAAATTCTACCCACACTTGTCATACAAAGTGACCATATACAACCCATGGCACAAAATGCTAGATGCAACAATTTCTTCACCAAAACTAAGATCATGAAGTGTACGTATGTCATCTACAAATTTGACGACAAGACTAAGTCTTGCGAGTGTAGATACAAACAAAAGGTTCATTTTTATCCATGATACATAAAGTGCATCAAAAAGAATGAAAGAATTACCATTCAAATCAATTAGCGTAATCTTTTCAACTCGCTTGACCGGATAAGAGGCATTGTTGGCACAAGTGACCATATTCTTGTAAGGGACAACCTTGAGAGAGGCAAACAAGTCACGATGCGAAGTAATATGCTTTGTAGCAACACCATAAAAGTACCAAACATGTGACTTTACAGCTATGGACATACATGCATCATGGATAGAAGGATCATAAGTACACTTTGCACTAAATGTCCACTCTGCATCTACATCAACATCAACATCAACATCAACATCAACATCACAATCTCCATTTCCAGAAGATTATACAATAGCTTCTTTGGTAGTAGATCCATTCGCTTTCTTCTTGGCCTCTCTTGCCTTCAACTTAGGACATCGCTTTATTAAGTGATCATTAGCCTTACAATAATGGAAACACTTCTTCTTCTTGCCTTTTTCATCAGAATTCCTAGACGAATTTATGATGAAAGAAGCACTAGATACGGGTGATTTGGCACTTATTGAAGAGCCATGGGAAGTTGTTGCATTGTTATTACCACCTTTTCTTTGAGCAGTAATAAAATCCTGTTCAATTGCACATTTTTTAGCGCTGTTCTTTCTTGAAAGTGACTCCTGTAATAGCAATGTGCATAACGCATCAAACTTGAAAGCTTGAGGGTTTCCTTGGGTCATAAATCTAAGGAGTAGCAAAAGTTTGGTAAGAATTTGACAAATACATTGAGAACAATTTGCACTAGTGAAGTGTCAAAAATAATTTCAGATGTAGAAATGAGTTGTACAATTTTTGACTTAGGATCTTTACGCAGCAATGTAATTCTAGCCTCATTGTAACTATCAACAAAAGTATCCCAAGCCTATTTTGTTGATTTTCTTGAGAAAATGTGAGGAGTAATAGTGCGCTTCATAGATAATACAATCAATGCATGAGCTTGTGCATCTCTAACATCCCAACATGACTACTCAGTCGTAGGCAAAACAACTCTAGCAGAAATAGACTTGCTAGGTACTACTACATCCTCAACAAGGTCTGTATCCACAAAAGACAGGGGGATTGCACAACATTCCAAATGCCCTTTGATACAAGCACATGCATCATCATCATGTAAGCCCACACTGAATAGCTATCCCCATCTTGAAACATCTGTGATGTTGTTAGCCATGGCGAGTGATTGCACATAATGTGAAAATTGTTTGGCAAAATAGGAAAAACAAAGTAGCACTAGCATGTGCTATGTAGTACAACCCAAAGAGGATTGTAATCTACCTATTTCGCAAAGAAATCAACTAATAGAAATTCTACACAAAAAGACAAAATTGCCTACGTAGTATTGCTTGTAGTGGAAACAAAGGCTAAAATGAGTCCAAATCAGAATTCTATGCACACCCAGCTCTACGAGCTATCCTGAAGTATACTCAGCCTATTGACACTACTACCAAAGCTCACCCAATTTTTTTATTTTTATTTTTTTGGGGGGGGGGTATGTCGACGCTTGCGACTATGCTCAGGAGGATGCAACCTGCTTTGATACCAATTGTTGCAGTTAGGATTTCACACACAACTTGGAAAGATGATGAAGCTGAAGGCAAACAAGAGAGAGTATATTGCTTAGTGCACAAGTAGATACATAAGTTAGCCCTAGAGTGATGGGCATATATAAAATGCATGCGGGAAAAAACCTCTCCGTGAGGGAAAAAGTGCCACGACAGTCCTAAGTGAGTTCATGCACATCACTACCACATATGTGGTAACAAATCCAACTTCCTTGTGTTGCAAGAGCAAGGCAATTCAATTGACATACTAAATCTTTTGGACTAGGAGCCATAGCTTTCAAATGGAGGGAAGAGATGGACAAGAGAGTATGCAAAAATGGAGGGAAATCAAATTTAAAAAGTAACATTTGGCATGTCCAATTGCTTCTAGATGGAAGAGATATTCTCAAAGATAGGCATATCCAAACATTGGCTGCTAAAAGTGACATCTTTAGGTAAAACTAGAGGTCAATAGAGAAGTAAAAAGAGGTGAAAAGGATAGAATTCAAGGAAACTAGCACTCTCACTTCAAGAACATGACACTTACTTGAAGTTCTGTTTAAAGAAAAGACTGTTGGAATTAGGGTTGCAGACACACACAACTTGGAGAAGACGAAGGAAGCTCAAGGCACACAACAAAGAGAATATTACTTAGTGTGCAATGGAAAGATAAGTTAGCCCTAAAGTGATGGGCGTATATACAATGCACGAGGGAAAAAACTTCCTAGCGAGGGAAAAAATGCCCCTGTGGTCCTAAGTGTGTTCACACACATCATTACCACTTGTATATGGTAACAAATCCCCCCTGGGAACAAGAGCTAGCACATAGAGTGTAGGGAAGTGCCATGCCCTGAGGACATGGTTAGTCCACAAAGGGGAGTAAGCCCAAAGCTTTGCGGAAAGCTTCAAACTTCTCACAAAACAATGCCTTTGTTAAAAGATCTTCAAGGTTGTCCTGTGTTGGCACATAAGCCAAGCCGATCTCTCCTGCTAAGAACCCCTCCCTGACATAGTGGTAATCCACCTCAATGTGCTTTGTGCGAGCATGAAAAATTGGGTTCCTCACAACTACCAATGCACTTTGACTGTTAGTGTGGACAGTGTTAGCAGTGTCCCATCCAACACCAAAATCAACCATAAGGTGTCTGAGCCATACAAACTCAACCGTAGCTGTGAAGACTTCCCTGTACTCAGCCTCACAACTGGAAGTGGCCATAGTAGGTTGCTTCTTGCTCAACCATGATTCTGTCATCCACAAATTTGACTACAAGACCAAGTATAGCAAGTGTAGATACATACAAAAAATTCTTCCTGATCCCAGGTACATACAATGCATCAACAAGTGTGAAAGAAATGCCATTTGCAAGACCAAGTATAGCAAGTGCAAATACATACAAAAAATTCTTCTTAATCCCAGGTACATACAATGCATCAACAAGTGTGAAAGAACTGCCATTTACAAGACCAAGTATAGCAAGTGCAGATACATACAAAAAATTCTTCTTGATCCCAGGTACATACAATGCATCAACAAGTGTGAAAGAACTGCCATTTGCAGCAGTAAGAACAATCTTTCCAACTCCCTTGATCAGAAAAGTGGCGTTGTTGGCACAAATGACTGAATTCCCTTGAGGGACATCCTCGAGAGAGGGTAAACAAGTCACGATGAGAGGTAATGTGCTTTGTAGCACCACTATCAAAGTACCAAACTTGAGCATCTATAGCAACTGACATGCATGTATCATGGACATAAGGATCATAAGTGCACTTTGCACTAAGAGCCCATTCTGCATCAACAACATCACAGTCTCCTTTCACAGAAGACTCAACAATAGCTACATTTGTAGTGGAACGAGCCTCTTTCTTCTTAGCCTCTTTAGCCCTCAACTTAAGACACTACTTGATCAAATGATCATTAGCTTTAGAATAATGGCAACACATCTTCTTTTTGCCCTTATCACCATAATTCCCATACGAATGCAGAAGCATTAGAAACACGTGATTTACCACTCCCAAAAGAACCATGAGAAGTGGCTACAATGCTGTTACCACCTTTTCTTTGAGCAGCAGTAAAGGCATGTTCAACTGCACGCTGTCTAGTCTTGTTTTTTATGGAAAGTGACTCTCGCAACAGCAATGTGCATAATGCATCAAACTTGACAACTTCAGGATTTCCCTAGGTCATAAGTCTCCAAGTACTAGCAAAAGTCTGGTAAGAATCTGGCAAAGCATCAAGAACAGTCTGCACAAGGGAACTGTAAAAAATGACTTCACATGCAGAATTAAGTTTCTCATTGTTGATATCCTTGAAACCAACAAGGAAAGTGTCAGTGCCATCTTCCTCATGCATAATCTTTGGTTCCAGCTCTTTATGCAGCAATGCAATTTTGCCTCATTGCGACTTGCATAAAGGCCATCCAGAATATCCCAAGCCTTTTTGAAGATTTTGCCGAACGAATGTGAGGAGTAATAGTGTTCTTCACAGAAAACGCAATCAATGCATGAGCCATGCATCTTTTACATCTCAACAAGCTTGCTCAGGCGTAGGCAAAACAGCTCTGGCAGCAACAACAACCCTGCCACCAAAACCTGCAACATCCTCAACATCACTTACATCCTCAGAACCAGGACGTACATCAATATCCTACACAATGTTCCAAACTTCCTTTGACACAAGGACATGTTGCATCATGTAAGCCCACATAGGGTAATTGTCCCCATCGAATCTGTCCTCAACAGCAAACATCATGAACACATTTGTGTTGTTGTCAGCCATGGAGAATGTTGTACCTGATGTGAAAACTGCTCGAAAATAGGAGAAACAAAGCAAGAACAACATGTGCTGTATAGCACAAACCGTAGAAGACTGTAAGGGACTTGTTATGCAGAAAAAGTCACTAATAAAATTTTTGCACAAAATGATGAAATTTCTTGTGTAGTACTACCTGATGTGAAAACTGCTCGGAAAGAGGAGAAACAAAGCAGAAAAAACATGTGCTATATAGCACAAACTGTAGAAGACTGTAAGGGACTTGTTATGCAGAAAACGTCACTGACAAAAATTTTGCACAAAATGACGAAATTACCTGTGTAGTACTACTTGTAGCGGAAACGGAGGCCGAAATGAGCCCAAATAAAAAATTTGAGCACACCGAGCTCAACGAGCAAACCCAAAATATTTGTCAACCTGCGAACGTTCACCAAAGCTCACTGAAACCGGAGAAATTGAGCAGGCGTGTGATGGAGCTGTTGGCGATAAGCCCGGCAAGATGCAACTTGCTCTGATACCAATTGTTGGAATTAGGGTTGCAGGAAAACACAAATAGCTTGGAGAAGACAAAGGAAGCTCAAGGCACACAACTGAGAGAGCATTACTTAGTGTGCAATGGAAAGATGAGTTAGCCCTAAAGTGATGGGCGTAGATACATGCATGGGGAAAAAACCTCGTAGCGAGGGAAAAATGCCTCGGCGGTCCTAAGTGTGTTCACACACATCACTACCACATGTATATGGTAACAAAGACAATTTTCTAAATTTGGAAACATTTCCAAAAATTGGTTAGCCCAAATAGCGAAACCAAAAACTCATAATGTCCAAAGCATCTTTGAAAGTGTTGGAAAAAAATTGGGGTCTAGTGTATTTGAACCGTTTTTAAATTTTAAAATCTTGATTAGATTAAGCTTGCCTTTAAGAAAACTGGAAAATTACACAGGTTTTATTATAATTACCGGCTAAAGCTTCTAATTTTGACCTAAGTTTGCCCTTATTTTCATCGGTTAGGGAAAATGTAATTTTCTAGCCCAAGAAACGTGGTCTTAAGTATGTCACAAGGAAAACCATGTACCTCATGGTAACTCACCCTCGTGACTAAATGGCACGGGGTCTTGAATGAAGACCTTGCCATGGGATCCACGGAGGAGAACTCCACGCACAAAAGCAGAGGCACGCCCCATCGTTTGATGTTTAAAAACTAAACTCGGACATATTTCGTAAACTTGGACATCCGAGGTGTAAACTCAAACATGCACAAATATACATGAACACGCATCCATTTCAACAAAATGAACACGCCTGCATAGTTAACTCATTGGGGTGCCACAACACTCGTCTGGGTTTGAATCCGTGAGAGTGACGCACCACCGTTTTTTTTACGCCGTCCGATCGCCTCGAGATCTTCGTTGTCTGTGGGCCATCGTTGATCCCATGGCAAGGTCTTCATTCAAGACCCCATGCCATTTAGTCACGATAGTAGGTAACCCATGCACAAATTAATCTTAAAAACTTATCAAATGCCTTGCACTCAAACAAATAGTTCATCAATCCTCAATATCTAATATTTAATTGTAATTGTAACAACATTCAAGCCGCAATAGTCTATGCACGTTTTTCACCAAAAAAATTGGTGAATCCCATGGAGGAGAAGTGGCGAGCTTGATAAAGCAATGTTTAAGACAATAGGCAACTAATTGATGTTCCATATCATCATCCTATTTAGCATTGAGCTTGTAGGGAGGCCTACTAGTGGGACTATTTCACAGCACAATGTGCTATGTTATTTGCCTAGGAGGGGAGGCCTACTAGTGGGACTATTTCACAGCACAATGTGCTATGTTATTTGCCTAGGAGGCAACCTAAGGAAAATTTAAGCGATACAAATGCTCTCCCCTCCTCTCTCGCTCTCTCTCCTGCAATAGCATACAGGCCTCCTTGATCATGGCCGTGCATGCAAGAGAAGGAAAGATCGCCATGACCTCCTCAGAAAAAAGATATATCCCTCTCTCTTCCTCTCTCTCCTCCACGCTTCCCTCCCCTCCCTTTTCTTTTGAGGCTCAACTAGTCTTGCTTGGGGGGCCTTGCTATATAACATCTATAGAATATAACATGACATATGCAAATTGACATTCATTTCAAGTTTTGTAATGTCAGTTTGATTCATCTAGAATACATGCATCCAAGGTACAATTGATCTCATCTATGACTAATTTTCATTCACAAATAATGGTCAAAAACTGAAGCAATTCAAGGTTCGTTGCATGTCTTACAAAGCATGACATCTTGTATAAAGTTGCAAGTAGCCAATGGATCGAGCTTGTGATATGGCATGTGTTACAAAGCTCTCGTGCGTGACTACAAACTGGGAACAATTGGGCAAGGTCACCGAGCAAGAGAACACATTTGTTGTTGAAGGGATCTGTCAATGTCCTACTTTCTATCTTGACATTTTGTCTTACGATAGGTCAAAATTCGTTTGGATTAACATGAATAGCTCGTCTATAATTATAATATTTGCCTCTTTTATGTCCAAATATCACTCATCAGTCTCATGAATAGAGAGGGGATACTATCAGTTCGGGATTGGTATCTTGAACTAGTAATGGATTGTAGATGCAATGCTGCTAAATCTTGTTGTTTCCGCTCCGATGGCAAAGCACCCAACGATAATACAAAAGTGAGAGCAGCAGGAGTGTCTATTTCATTTGTATATCGATCTTATTTATCGCTATATATGTGAGGTATGCCGCCGTGCAGGAGGGAAATATTTTTAGATTGTGAGCACAGATGTCACATTGCATGCTCCAACCTCTATACAATGCAGTAATTTCAAACCATGACCTAGCATATGGACGATAAGTTAGTTTCAAGTTGACTGCAGTTTGCTCCCTAGCTTATTGACGCTTGGGTTGTAAGCTTGTAGGCCTTGAGAACTTCATACTGACACCTATACTGGGAAACGAGGACATACATAGTATGGCATCAATTACTTAGACACCTAGTATAATATTAGCTATTTAGAGCTAAAGTAAAGATTCACAAGGTCAATTCACTACTTTGATACACCACATGCATTCACTACTGTAATACTTCACATGCATTGGCTAGCAACCGTATGCAAGGAGTTCTGTGTGTAACTAACATGTGCAGATGTTGATCCACATCGAGTGTATAGTTGTGAAATCGAGATCCAAATAAACCGAAGCAAAGGAAGTAATGCAGATAATTCTAAAACAAGCAAATAGATAAAGCATGACTGAACTGCAATAATAAATGAGGTGCTTTATTGACCTGCTACTGCTTTTCGATTGTCCAATCTACATGCCGATATTTGAGTTTAGCTATAAAATGGCAATGTGAATAAAACATATCGTCTTGCAATGAAACGCCACAGATTAGAAGTCCAAAATGTACAGTGCACGTCATACAGAGGTGCCATACAAAAGTATGGTGGATTTCCGAAGGTCTCCTAAAGGCAACGCCAACAACACAACAAAGCTAAGGAGATGGGAGTTTATAAAGGCAAAAGTAAACTCTCCTGAAGAGCTAGAGCATTATCGGAAAGATAACCGCTGTTTCAAGTGCAAGGAGCAAGGGCATGCCTATCGTGCTTGCCCCCACAAGAATACACGAAATGAGCCTTCTAGAGCTACCTTGGTCGAAATCCAAGAAGAGGATACTCACCACAAAGGATCTCCTCTATTCCATGCTTGGGGAAAGGTAAGAGAACATGATTCTTTCATTCTTTGACCCTAGTTCTACTCACAATTTCATATTCACAGAGTTGGCCACCAAGCTAGGCATCCAAGCCTATGAGATGGGAGATGTCCTACCTGTTGATCGATGGTGCTTTCAAAGGGCAAGAAACCTCAATCACTCCTTTAATTGGGAAATTGAGGCTCCATGTCCAAAGCTATGTGGACAAGGAGGATTTCTTCATCTCTCCTCTCAAGCACGAGGATGTACTCCTAAGGGCACCATGGTTTGATCGCATGGCTGCCAATGTTAAATTCCTTGAAAGGCAAATCTACTTTAGGTTCATGGAAAAAGATATGTCCATAAATGCTAAGGAGTTGGGTAACACCCCATTGTACATAAGCAAGCTTTCAATAAGTCAATAAAGAGCTCTATTTCCGTGTACATGATTTTTGTTAAAGATTCTCAAATGAACCTAATGTTTTAGCAAAAGAAAATAGAAACAATCACAAGGAATTAGAGCTATCCAATTTTCTCAAGGGATTTCAAGATGTTTTTATTGACAACATCCCTTGTGAATTACCTCCTAAACGAGGCAATGATGACCATGCAATTGAACTTCTTCCAGGAAGTTCACCACCTAATAAACCTCCTTATAGAGTTTCTCAAGCTCAACAAGAGGAGATTATGAGGCAAGTGCATGAGTTAGTTGAGAAGGGCATGGTTAGGCCTAGCTCATCTCCATTTTGTTCACCCGTGTTATTAGTGCAAAAGGAAGACGGCACATATCGTATGTGTATCGACTATAGAGCACTAAATAGGATCATTGTCAAGAATAGGTTCCCGTTCCACGAGTAGAAGACCTATTTGATAAGCTACAAGGGTCAACCTACTTCAATAGGATTGACCTAAAAAGTGCCTACCATCAAATAAGGATAGTTGATCAAGACATTGTAAAGACCGCATTTCGCACTATGTTTGGTCTTTACGAGTACATTGTCATGCCTTTGGGCTTGACCAATGCACCAGTCACATTTAACCGCTTGATGGAGAAGCTATTTAACCGCTTGATGGAATACAAGAATATGGACGATAATAGATAGGTTTAGTAAACAAGAACATTTCATACCTGTCAAAAAGACTATCAAAGCCCATTAAATGGCAACCCTCTTTATATCACAAATCTTCAAGTACCACGGGTACCACGGCTTGCCAATGTCCATAGTAACGGATAGAGACCCTAGAATGACCAGTAATTTTTGGAAGGGTCTCTTTGAGAATTTAGGGACAAGGCTAAACTTCTCTTCGGCCTATCACCCGCAACGGCGGGTGGCCAAAGTAAATAGCTAACCTAACAATTCTTGATCTACTAAAAGCCTTGTAACGAAAGTAGATCAAAGGTCCCAAATTGGGATTTAATATTTACGTAATTACATCAAATTTTGTGTGATCACAAGGTTTTATTGACACATTTACATGATCACAGTAAACATGATCACACAGAAACCGGTTTAGGGTGACTTGCAAACCCACAAAACTCCCGCCGGGTTTTATTATTTTCCCTGCGGGCCCCCCGGGGAAGCAAAAAATCCCGGCGGGCTGTTTACGTTATATACGCGGGCCCGATCGGGCCCGCTGGGTGTATTACCGCTTTCGCCTTTTGAGAGAGAGAGAGAGAGAGAGAGAGAGAGAGAGAGAGAGAGAGAGAGAGAGAGAGTGCTTGCACCACCTTTGCAGGTACGTCGAGAGGAGAGAGGAGAGAGGGAGAGAGGAGATCGTGAGGGAGCGTGGTTTGCATCGCAATGCGCGGCAGCAGCAGAGTACCTAACCACACGATCCGGGTATGTGTTATGTGTGTGTGTATACGTTGTGTGGTAGCGTGTCTTTTGTCGTAGTGCGCGGCAGTAATAAGGTACTTTACCACACAATGGGAGTGTGTGTAAGCTGTTCTCCGGAACAGTGCTTATCACGAGGGCATCACCTCGGTGACACGGGGAAGATAGCGTCCTTGTGGTAAGTATTGGCTTACTGTCTGGGTACTACGTCGGTAACGCGGCGAATCTAGTATCCTTATGGCAAGTCAACTTCCCTTCCCCTTTCCCAAAAAACAGATGGGCATCGGTCGGTAACGTGGCTAAGAGATGTTCGTATGTAGGCCATTGTTTTTCCTTAGATTCAGGTGGCACTCGGTCGGTAAAGCGGCTAATAGAGTGTCTCGTTTGTTAGAAGCATATGTTTTTGCATAATCGTGGCGTTCAGGTCGTTAACCCGGCCGTATGAACGTCATATAATTTGTATGTGCATGTGTAGTTAATTTTTGAAGTATTAAGTATATGAAATACTTGGTCAGTAACGCGGCTGTGAAGAGTATTTCATATACAAAATTTATGAATTGTTTGATTTTGTTGTTTTTAACTATCCATTTGAAATTATATACTAGCTACTCATATTCAATAGAATACTTTATTCATCAATCATCGCTATTTTAAATGTTCTATTTATATAGAATTCTTTATTCATCAATCATCACTATTTTAAATGTTCCATTTATATAGAATACTTTATTCATCAATCATAGCTATTTTAAATGTGTCATTTTTATAGAATATTTTATTTATCAATCATCGCTATTTTAAATGTTCCATTTATATAAATTACATGTAAAAAAATATTTGCACACAAATTGCATGTTTAATATTCGTTTTTAATCTTTTTAAAGGACTCTCAAGCATTATCGCTAGTTTTAATGCCTCATTTACATAAATTCTCTGCAAAAATCTAAATACATATAATTTGCATGTTAAATATTCTTTTATATCTTTTTAAAGAGCATCAATTATCATCGCTTTTTGATTGCTACATTTACATAAATGCTATGCAAAAAAGTGTGTGAACACAATTTGCTAGTCCAATTTATATACTTCCAATGTTTTAAATGTTTTGAAGATTTTAAGTCGGTGTGTGCTTTGTTTGAATTAGTATGTGCGCACGGAGAAAAATATAAGTTACAAAATTCAATATATGCTGAAATGTTAAAGACCGTTAACATGTATTGCTTGATTTTAATTAGGTTCTTATAAACCATTTGTTTGAACTGCTTTTTACACGTGTAACAGATTGCAATTTTAAGTGAAGATTATATTCAATTTTTATCAATATTTTCATAACATTTGTTAAAGTCTTCAAGTGGTGGTTAAGAGTTTACCTGAGATAGTGTGAGAGTGGTAGTGTCATTCGCAACCATGAATTTGTATTTGATATGATGTTTTTGTATTGTCCAGTGCAAATATGATGCCAGATCAAAAGAAATGTATTATGCGTGCCATTCGTAAAGAATGTATTTTGGAAATCTCATCATGTGCAGCTGACCGCATACAACATATTAGTGAAAGCGATGTCTACATCAAAGACACCACTAGCACTATATGGGAGAACACATAGCGCAAGCTGCGACTTGAAGGCCAATACAAGTTGTTGAGTCCAGCTGGGATACGAGAATTTGACCCCCACCATAAAGTCAGACAATGTTGGGCAATATGAAAGTATGTTGCAGAGACTTAAAGGAAGATATCCCACCTGCTTGCTACATGTCAAAGTTAGAGCTCTGGGATAAATTGTGGGAAGAACAAAAGGTAAAGATGAAGCGTGTGAAAGCACAGGACCAAGCAGCTTTGCCCAAGAGATTGAAGATGGCACAAGATGCACAAGCAACTTTGGGAGGTCGATCTGATGCCAGCGGCACCGGCACAATCATGCGCACTACTTTGAATGCAAAGTACGCTCATCTTGTCGGCATCCCTCACCAAGCCTTGGTAGAAGGTATGAGGATTGGAGCTGGCTCCTTCGGTGTGTGCACATTGTACACTATCAAAGGCATCTCATTATTTCCAGACCACATTACATATGTGGGAAAATGTTACAAGGGAGGGAGTGAGGCAAAAGTTGACAGCTTTCAGACAGATCAGGGAATGCAAATGCTTCACCCCTCCATTGTAAGGTGCATTGGGTTTACTACAGAGTTTCCTTGGATCACGATATTCCCATACTACAATGGGGGTACCGTGGGCGACATGATGTGCCGCTTACCGTTTGCTCACGGATTGTTCAGATGACACATGCACAGGCTACAACACGGCTGGAGGTCATTGCCTGTATCAAACAACCCTGTAAGCGAGATAGACACGTTGCGGATCAAAGCAGTGGTCAAGCAGATACCGACAATTTGTCATGCCTTAATCGACAGCGTTGCGGCTGCCCACCAAGCCGGTATAGTGCACAGTGACCTGCACCCGTTCAACGTAATGTTGGACTTTACTTGCACCAATAAACCCCGTTTCGGTATCATTGATTGGGGTATGATGCTGAGAACACCTGCTAAGCGCGTAGCAAATAATTATTTGTCTCCAACCACACAGTTGGACGAAGAAGTTTTGAATGCACAGAGAGCAGGGAACGCCGAGATGGCTAAGCGACCGTGGATTGCTCCCGAACTATACGATCCATGGTGCGTAGATGCATACTCAAAAGCCAGCGATATTTATGCATTGGGCTACCTGTTCGACATGCTGACAGATTTTTGGAGTGCAGCCAGAAAAGTTTATTTTCCAGACGATGTTTTTCACTACCCGGATGAAGATGTTATGAGGGCTATTTGAATTAAAGTAGATTGTTGGATGAAGTTAAAAGAGCGGGACCAAAGAAGGACGTGTTGATGTTTTTCAAAGGACATTTAAAGACAGTCCCTAATCATGTGCAATGTCTACTTGTTCAACTTGCACCATCATTTATCCGAGTTAAATATTTTTATGATATACATGTCTTGTCAAGTGTATTCAAATTTTTATTGAAGTGTATTATCTGATTTGAAGTGGTTCACCTAATTGAGTCAATTATCTTTAATCATTTCAAATTTGTCCTTTAACTGTCAATATTTCAAATTTGCCTTGTGGTTCAATTAGTCGCATTTGAAGTGATGGTTTTTAGTGGATTCCGCGCAGTCTCCCAATGAGTGAGAATATATATTTGCCAATGATATTGAATATTTGCCACTCTGTTGACTGCAGCTCTAAGAGAAATGGCCGATCAAGAACAAGATATTGGCACCCAATCACTGCCTGATGATCAACAACAAGCGGCTGTTAATGCATTTGAGCGCATGAAGTCTCTGGCACATGGCATGTCGACATAACAAGCGACGCGTATTGCTCGTCGACTCTCAAAGTGGGCAAATCCAAACCATATGCAGTGGAAAGAGATCAATAAAGAAGTGACAAAGGACATGATTAAGACAATATGGCCATGTGAGGATGCAAAGATCAAGAAAGGAAGGTGGAAGGTTTCAAAGTGCACGCATGATGGTATCAAAGATAACGCTGAGAGGATTTATTTGGAGGTTTATGGCCATTTCCTGCACAATGCAGATTGTGCGCTATATTTTGCCAAAATGTTATATGTTCACAATGCAGATTGTGCGCTATATTTTGCCAAAATGTTATATGTTCACTTTGTGCAACAGCAACCAGTAGACTTCTCGTCAAAGGAGACAACTGTTGCCACTCATGATTTAAGGGAGAGTTGTGTCACTTTCACCCGAGATGAGCTGGCATTGATAGTGGAAGGTGACGACCTACAGTTAAAGAAAGAGAAGGATATTTACACAACACAGTTGGCAGAGAAAGATGCAAAAATAACACGTCTTTCTATACCCACCCAGACACCGCAACCCTCACAAGTAGATGGAGAAAAGCATTCACCGCTTAAGTCAGGACGTTCAAACCCTAACACAGTGAGTGAATCCAACACCTGTACAAGGGACACACATCAGCCACCTTGTCTTGCATCCGGAGTTGGTCCCCTCGTCTGCTTCAGATGCATCCTCATCTTCCCAATGTCCAGTTTGCTACAAGAATTTTGATGGATGGAGTGGGTACTATACATTGACATGTGGTCACTATTATCATTTAGTTTGTCTTATTCGTTTGATACAAAAAAATAGTCGATGCGCAATGTGTTCACACGATATTCCACAAGGAATGTATATTATGTTTGGCATGGCAAACGAATATAAATTCAAGCAAGCACGTCCAGATACCCCTAGCACAATTAGAAATCTGTTTGATGAGCAAGATGCTGCTTCAGGGCAACACAATTGAGATCGACAAACTATGTAATATCGTGACAAACTATGTACTATCAAGAATATGAAGCATTGTAATTACTCAAAACACATTTGAATACAAGGTCTTTTACAATGGTTTTTGACATTTGCTCATTCTACTCTCAAGCTATATTGAATCAGTTGAGTTGTTATCTGGTTCTAAGTCTGAGTGTTGTGGTTCTCCTTGTAATTCAACCTCCACATCTATTATCAAATTCTCTTCTATTTCATCTACAGTGCATTGAGATACACCAACCTTGAAATCTTCTTCATTTTCGTTTTGACAATCATACAACCAGGTTGGCATTTCCTCCTCGTACCCAGCACTTTCGATGTGATTCAGTATCTTTTCATTGCAATACATATACACTAATTTCTCTGCTCTATCTGCTAATAGTCTGTTGCGAATAGTGCTGTGAACATACTTGTACATACTCCAGTTTCTCTCTGAACTGGAATTTGCTGCACATTGTGCGAGTACTTTCATTGCAAGAGGACGTAAGGTAGAGTAATGCTCTCCACCATTCATTATCCACTACTTCCATGCAGGTTGCTCTTTTGCCATTACCTGTACAAAATCATTGACAAAAGGACCTTCTTTTAATCTAAATGCACTCATTTCTTTGATGCAATCAATTCGGTCCTGAACGTTGGAGTGGAACGTGTTGACTGAAGGAGTACGAGCGGAAGTGCGATGCGAGAGAGAGTGCGAGAAGAAGAGCACGACGATATGGTGAACTCGCTCTACTGTAATGTGTAGAGCATAGTGAGTTCTTATTAGGTTTTTACAAAAGAATATGTGTACATACCTGGCGGCCCACCCACTTACCTGGGCGACCACATTGGGCTTTATACCCCAACAACCTCCCACTTAAAGTCCAATGTGGTACTTTAAGTGTGAGAGAAGCTACTATACAAGCTAATATACAAGAGATGTAGAGAAGTAATGTACTACCCTACACCTAACTGCTTGCGAAAATGCGCAAAGCTCTCTAAGGGAAGCCCTTTTGTAAGTAGATCAGCAGGATTTTTTGTGGTGTGAACTTTGACAAGCTGAAGTTGCTTATCCTCGAGCATTTCCCTGATGAAATGATACTTCACATCCACATGCTTTGTCTTTGAGTGATAACCTGGATTGCGAGCCAATTGTATAGCACTTTGACTATCACAATATAACACAGACATCTCTTCTTTGACTATCACAATATAACACAGACATCTCTTCTTTGATTCCCAAATCTGTTACTGTCGATTAAGCCAAATTGATTCTTTGCATGCCTCTGATGCTGCAACATATTCAGCCTCTTTAGTAGACTGAGTAACACAATCTTGTAATCTAGAACGCTATGATACTGCTCCACCAGCCAATGTAAAGACATACCCTGATGTAGACCTTCGGTTGTCTAAGTCACCTGCATAATCTGAGTCTGTAAAACCCTTTACACTTAGCTCCTGACTCCCATAGCATATACGCATACTCTTTGTAGCTTTCAGGTATCTCAATATTCCTTTCACTGCCTCCCAATGTTTCTTGCCTGGGTTTGACATGTATCGACTTACTACTCCCATTGCAAATGCAATGTCTGGCGAGTAGCAATCATTGCATACATCAAACTACCCACTATAGACGCATATGGAATCTTATCCATTTCAGCCTGTTCTTCCTCAGACACATGACAATCTTGTTTGCTAAGTTTCACATATGGTGGCAATGGAACACTCAATGCCTTTCCCTTCTCCATATTGAAACGTTGCAAAACCTTGTCAATATACTCTGTTTGAGATAACCAAATCAACTTCTTTGATCTGTCTCTCTCAATGCGCATACCAAGTATATGACTTGCCTCACCCATGTCTTTCATGTCAAACGATTTTGCCATCTTTGACTTCAAAGCTGAAATTTCTTCCAAGTGCTTGCCAGCAATCAACATGTCATCCACATACAAAATAAGGATCCGCCAACTGCCATCCTTAGCCTTCTTTGTATATAAATAGTGATCGAACTCACTACGTTTGTAGCCTTGAGAAAGCATAAACTTGTGGAATTTATGGTACCATGCCCTCGGTGATTGTTTTAAGCCATAAAGACTCTTTAACAATTGGCATACCCAATCTTCCTTGACTTTCTCAACAAACCCTTCTGGCTGCTGCATGTAAATTTCCACATCTAAATCACCATGTAAGAACGCTGTCTTGACGTCCATTTGGTGCAACACCAAATCTAATATAGCAACCAATGCAAGAAAGCATCTCAATGTAGTCATCTTGACCACCGGAGAGAAGACTTCCTCAAAGTCAATGCCTTGTTCTTGCTTAAAGCCCTTGGCAACAAGCCTTGCTTTGTACTTTGGCTGACTATCATGAGCGGTGATCTTATACCTGTAAACCCATTTACAAGGTAGAGCCTTTTTGCCCTGTGGTAATTTAACTAGCTTCCATGTCTTGTTTTTATGCAGAGCTGTCATCTCTGACTACATGGCCAATTGCCAATTCCCGGAGTCCTTCATTTGCACTGCTTCCTTGTAACATGAAGGCTCATTGCAATCAGTCAACATGACATAGTTCATAGATGGAATAAACCTATCAGGAGGTCGCGTGACACGTCCAGATCTACGCACAATAGGTGGCTCAGGCTCAGCCACAACCTGTGGTTCCACTCTATCCTGTCCTTGCTCCTCTTGAGCCCTGACATTTTGTCTTGCACGTGCAGGTCCATCTTCTTGGAAGACAACTCTTCTAATCTCCTCAACCCTCTCTGGTTTAGAATGATATTTGGATTCATTAAAGTGAACATATTGCTGTGGACAACCTTTCTGGATTCGGGATCCCAAAGTCTGTACCCCATCTCGCGAGAATTACCATAGCCTAGAAAGATGCACTTTCTACTCTTTGGCTCAAGTTTGTTCCTAAATTCCTTTGGAACGTGAGTATATGCCTCACAGCCAAAAGACTCTGAGATGCTTGTATGAGGGCATTTTGCATGACCATACCATCTCTGGCACTGAATCCTTCTGCAAAACCTTGCTAGGAGATCTATTTACAAGATAACCAGCTGTTGATAGAGCTTCAGCCCAAAACCCATTTGGCAGCTGTGCATTAGACAACATACTTCTGACCTTCTCTTGTATGGTCCTATTCATCCTCTCAGCAACACCATTTTGAGGAGGATTGTAAGGAGCAGTAAGTTCACGTTTTATACCTTTTGACTCACAAAAGTCCTGAAAGGCCTTTGAAACATACTCTCCACTATTGTCAGTGCGTAAGCATTTAAGCTTCTTGCCACTCTGGTTCTCCACAAGTGTCACAAACGTTTTGAAAACACTAAACGCTTCATCCTTGTGCTTTAGAAAGTAAACCCATACTTTCCTCGAGTAATCATCTATAAATGTCATAAAGTAAGAAGCTCCCCCTAGAGATAGGTTAGGCATAGGTCCACACAAATCACTATGAACAAGTGCCAACTGTGTATCTCTTCTACTACTTCTATGCTTATGTGGCTGCTGTATTTGCTTACCATATAGACAATGTATAAATGTCATAAAGTAAGAAGCTCCCCCTAGAGATAGGTTAGGCATAGGTCCACACAAATCACTATGAACAAGTGCCAACTGTGTATCTCTTCTACTGCTTCTATGCTTATGTGGCTGCTGTGTTTTCTTACCATATAGACAATGTTCACAGAATTCAAAATCATTAAATGAAAATCCAGGCAAATAACCAGAACGAGACAAGATTTCCATTCCCTTCTTGGACATATGTCCTAACCGGCTACGCCACAAAGAAACGTTCGGCTACTCGGTTACATTGATTACATTTTTAGAGACATTTGATACATAAATCATGTAAAGTCCTCCAGACTTTACTCCATGTGCTACTGTCATAGAACCCTTGGATATCTTCCACATCTTCTGTCCAAAAATGGTGACGTAGCCAGCATCATCAAGTAAACCTGTGCTGATCAAGCTCTTTGTAATTGCGGGAACATGTCTCACATTCTTCAGCGTGAAAGAAGAGCCATTCTGAAACTTCAATTGAACATCTCCAACACCTAAGATCTCACATGTCTGCCCATTGCCTAGCCGAACATGATCTTCAGTGGTCACATAAGAAGTAAACCACTCCTTGTTTGGAGACACATGAAGTGATGCCCCTGAGTCTATAATCCAGCCACTCAGTGCATTTCCATCAGATGCTGTAAGAAGAGCTGAGTCCATTGTATTCTTCGAGAAGTATATGTCTCCTGACACTAGATTGCCATCCTCTGCAGCAGTGTTTGTCACATTTATTTCTTGAATCTTCACTGAGGACTTGTTCTTCTCACCATGGTCTTCAGCTTTCTCTTTGCCTTTTTCTGCTTTCCATTCTCTGCAGTCTCTTTTCATGTGACCCTTCTTGCCACAATGGTAGCATTCTATGTCACTCTTGCCTTTAGCACTGCGGGACTTGCTACGAGACTGATTCCTCTTTCCACCTTTGTACTTTTCTTTGGTCCTTCCCCTGACAACTAAGGCTGTTCCTTTGCCTTTGTCCATTGTCTTTCTATTGGTTTCTTCAGTAAGCAGACTTCCTTTTGCACCTGCTATGTTCAAACCATCTGGAGGTGCATAATTACTCAAAGCTGTGCGAAAAGTGTCCCAACTTTCCGGTAATGTGATCAGCAGGAACATAGCTCTAACAGGTTCATCAAACTTGACACCTTGAGCTGACAACTGACTATAGATTGTGTTGAATTCATTCAGATGATTGGACATAGGTGTCCCTTCTTTCATCTTCAAGTCAACAAGCTTCTTAAGCCAGTATACCTGTGAAGCTGCACTCTGCTTCTCATAAAGATCACTCAGCTTTAACCATGCTTGATAAGCCGACATCTCGTCTGCTACATTGAAGTAAACGCTTTCTGCCAAAGTCAGCATAATGGTAGAAAGTGCTAATTCATCCATTTCGCTCCATTTATCTTCATCCATATCTTCTGGTTTTATCCGCTTGAGCATTATAGGTTTTATCTGCTTCTTTTGTACCAACACGTGCCAAATTTGCTTCTTCCACAATGGGAAATTGGTTCCATCCAGCTTCTTGATATTGTAAAGAGCAGTGTCTTGTGATCCAACCATAGCTACGCTTCATAGTAGTTTACTTTTCTGGGAAAAATTCGGCAGAGTTTCCCCTGTAAACTGACCTCTGAACCAATATCAACCTGTCAAATGAACCAAGAAAGCTTCAGATTCTGCATAAATTTTGGCAGAGTCTCCTTTGTAAAATGGCTCTGGTGTACTAAAAACAGACCAAAAAACAGCTCCAAAAACACTGTCTCTCTGACACTGTAAGCTGCGGGTAAACCTATCCTGCACCTGTACTGTCTCTCACTGTCCTGTCACTGTCCTATAAGCATAGACTACGACAATGCCTCAACGGCAGTAAAGCAAAGATGCAATCCCAACTGTCTAACTCACAGTCAATACATCCTAGCTGTCTATCTAAGGGTGCTCGAGGGATCGCTCCAAGACCTGTATCACCGAAAGGATCTCAACATTCGAGAATCCCCAAGCTCAATAAAACCTCACTCGACCCTCAACAAAGGCTGCAGTAAATCTCACAGTACATAGACTTCCCACAAAGTCATACATCCACAAATTTCCCACTGTATGTTGTAACCGCTGCGGCGGTTGTTTGTTGCGTGACTCACAGCCAGCAAACCCTCAACAGACATACATCATCTCTGACAATACATCCCATGTGGAAGTACCTGCAATGTCAGGATGAAATCTGGAATATCAAGCAGCAAACACAAGCTGAACTAGTGGATGTCGCCTACAGTCTGTGTGTAGATGCGCCCGTGTCGTATGTGACACGCCTCCAAGAACTGTGAGCCGTCCTTCAATGTGTAGACAGCCACAAATCAACACTCTGGGAGTGTCGATATCCTCAGCACCTGCAGTCGGAGGCCGAAAACCCCAAATTTGCAGAGTCGGATCTGCACCCGTTGAGACCACGTAGTCAAAAATGGCCTGTTCAGAACTTTGTCGAAGCCGAACGGTGACCTAGTACTCCCACAAGATTTGGGGCCGTGTCTTTGCCTGTCGAATTTCACTCCAATCTGAGCTGGTGACTCTAGCCTCCTGCAGTGCTGCCCTGAGCCTCGATCTGAGCTCTGATACCAGTTGAAGGAGTACGAGCGGAAGTGCGACGCGAGAGAGAGTGCGACAAGAAGAGCACGACGATATGGTGAACTCGCTCTACTGTAATGTGTAGAGCATAGTGAGTTCTTATTAGGTTTTTACAAAAGAATATGTGTACATACCTGGCGGCCCGCCCACTTACCTGGGCGACCACATTGGGCTTTATACCCCAACATTGACCACGTGATAGAAATCGCCTACCACCTCTGTATTAGACATCATATCTAAATTCCAATACTCTAGATCGAGCGCTCTTCCACCTTGCATGAAAATACTTAGCCAAAATTTTCCACTGTTTGCCAGAGAATGGTAATCGCCACTCCTTATCTACTACATACTCTTTCAGCTCTTCAGGATTTTCAAGACTCTGTTGGACTGACCACCATGTCATCCACACTTTGCCCAAGTTTGGCGCCCTTTGATCACGATTGCGGATCGCGAACATAATGGACATCATTACATGGTATGCATCCATTACACTCCTCCACCAAGCAATCTTGTTTACATTGCCACGTAGACATGCAATTTTATCCTTCACTGTTTCTTTCTGGTCAAGCTACCATTCATCAAAGGACGCGCAACTGAATGTGTCAATCACAGCACATTTATTACGGAGAGGTGATTCCAAGGTATAAAAATGTGTGCAGAACCGAGTTTCAGCATCACTGACATGCACATCGTATACAAATCGAGCACTCTCTGTCGTTTCAAGATAAATTTCACAACCTGACGTACTGTATCAATTATTTTGGCGAACCATGTGGTTTCTTCGCTAGTGTATCAATCTTTCAGCACCAAGTTCAAGCTGTGCGTATTACAACCATTGGCAAAAATGTGTGGAAAGTACTTCTTTATTAATTTATTGGCATTTTTACAATTCTTTGCGTTGTCCATCACAATTTGAATGACATGTTCAGCACCAATTTCTTTAATTACATCAATCAAGACCTTAGAAATGTATTTGCCACTTTTAATTGCACCAGAACTATCAATCGCTTTTATAAACGTTTCTCCCCTTGGACAAACCAGCATTACATTGATCAACGGTCTTCTCTGAACATTTGACCAGCCATCACTCACAATCGTACACCCTGAAAGTGAAATATTTCCAAGTATTATTTTGCCAACACGCTCTTTGACTTCGATGTAACATTTGTCCAAGAAAACATTTCTTATCGTGTGATAAGAAGGAGCTGAAAATCCTGGACCAAACTCACCGATTTTCTTCCAAGCAGCCTTCCAATGATTGCTATCTACCATACCAAAGCACTTCCAGTAAAGAATATTGCTTTGGCGAGTGCTGTTTGTGCTTCTTTTAGAGACTGCACTCGAAAGCTTTGATGTAATGATTTTTGACACATTTGACAAAGTCCACCTTCATTGTGACGTTTAAAAGGAATACTGCCTGGAATTTCCTCTCCTTGCGCAGGTTGCTCTCCAAGGTTAGTTGGCGTCACTACAAGATCTGCAGAGTTAATATTTGGCTCTAGGAACTCTTGATTCGAAGGCACAGAGCTATATATTTGTCGTTTCTTGCCACCCTTTTTGGCGAGCTCTTCTCTCAAACGCTTTGCAACTGCAGGTGCCTGAGAATGTTCACATTTTCCACAATTGTTTTTAGCACTACCCAGAAAATGATCCCTAATACGTGGTGCACCGCCAGATTTTGTTGTGTGACAAAATTTACATTGGCACTCCATATATCGGCTGCATATGTTGTGACATTAGGAAATTTCAGAGGTCATTTGGAGGGCCATATGAAGAGAGAGAATAATAGAGCGCGTCCAATGAGCACGAAGGCTACGTTACGTAGGAAAGTACGTGAAAAGACTCAAAAAATAGGAAAATAGAATAAAACTTTCACGAATCTAGGATTGTAGCATCGTAATTTCCTTCCTTTTACCGAGCTTTTAGGTGCTTGCATGTGGTCCCACTTCTGATATTCTCTTATGGTCATTAACGTACTGGAGGGTGACCATTAAGCCCGCACAAGATATTGGAATTCTAAAACACTTTCCCTCCATTAGAATGCTTTCAAAGTGAATCTCCCTCCACTAAAGCTTTTCTCTGAGAGCTATGGCTTCCACGTCTTCTCGCCCAAGAGGCTCCAGGTGTTTACTGTCTCTCACACCAACAACCAACATCTGTACTTTGCCTAGAAGGCCAAGTAGTAGCATATCCTCAATTACAATACCAGCTTCAATAAGTGCAGAGAACCAATGGGTTGGACAAAGGATAAACAAAGGTTCATGGGTCCTCATGCAACCAAGAAGACCCAAGAGGTCTAGTGGTATCAACGTTTACCGCTGAGCATGGAAGGCCAGAGTGTTGGATTTCAAAGTTGAAATCGGCAAAAGATCTGTAAAGGAAGTTCTTGTTCAGCATGTGTTTACCCATCCAGAGGTGATAGCAAACGGTGGAAATGTATCAGATATACATCAACCACGTTGCAATTGTAAGTACTCTTGACATGTGAACTTACTGATACTCTCATTATAACTTTTCTTATATATTTTGCAATGTTTCTCCCGCTTGTTATGAGCAATGTCTCCATTCTTCACAGCTCAATTACATTAGATTTGTCATTTGTAATTATTGATACTCTTAGTTTAACTCTTCTTATATATATTGCAGATGTTTATCCCTCTTCTTATGAGCAATGGGAGCCTGTGGAGTGCATAATAGGCCTCTTCCATGTTGTTCATGCCCACATTGGTTCTCTACAGTATTCAGGGAGGAGCAGCAAAAGACTGGCTGATGAGGGAATATTTTTGTATGACCACTTCTACCAACTCAGCTCAGGGAATAAGAATGGCATGTTGGTGAAAGTGCCTCTACCAACCGATTGGAACACTGTGGACTGGCCAGTTCCCGAGGAAACAATGGTGGAGGCAATGCGAAGTAAGCTCTACAAGGATATACAAAGGTCTCTACGTAGCTCTATTCCCACCAAACTGGTTAGAATTGCAAAATTTTGTCCTGTTACACTCTTCATAGAGCTCTTTCATAGCTACAACATCCGTGTTACGAAAACTATGTTCATGTGCAAGTCATTTTAGCAGTCATCCTGTGACAAACTTCTTGCCAGAGGATGGTATGCAAAGGAAGAGATTGGTTTACGGTGCGAGGTCGCGCTTGATACTCTAGTTGTCAAGTACATGATTGCAAGCCAATCACTGTTACTCTCGTTTTGGTATATGCGATCACAAATGCTCAACGGTAAGTACATTCCTATGGACCAGGTTTCTACAGGTTTGGAAGATAATCCTGCTGTGGATGTGGAAGTGATTGATAAAGAGCATGGCCTACTGTTGGTGGTTACAATAAGGGAGCTATGCAGTCTTCAGCATTTGCGGCATGACATAATTGAAGAGTCAATGGACAAGGACCTATCAGATTTTTCCTTTTTCCTAGCTGGCCGTAAGGTGATGCGGCGAAGGGAAAAAGATATTTTGTGGAAAGAGTTGGATGGTCGGGTTGAAGTAGTGTCAATGTAACAGATATTCTTGTGAACCCAAGTGTATACAAATGACTTTCAAGACATGAAGTTTATTGAGCTCATTTTTCAATTGTGCCCTGTGAAAAAGTGTGCTTGAAATACATTTCTTTACCATGTCAAATCTCTCTCTCTCTCTCTCTCTCTCTCTCTCTCTCTCTCTCTCTCTCTCTCTCTCTCTCTCTCTCAATGTTAGACAAGACAAAGACATGATAGAGGAGTCATCTTAATTCATTAGAAAGTACAAACTCGTCCGTGAACAATGGACTGAGATACAATAAGTATGGAATCAGAATGTCTTCAAGGTAAAAATCGAAGGAATGCCCCTCGAAAGAAGGTGGTGAGATAGTTGTTCCCGGCGGATTTAGTTCTCCCTTTTCAGGAGTATCATCAATCAGTAGTGTATTAGTTGCATCAAAGGGTACACCGATTTGGCTAAACGGTTTGTACAAAAGAGGTAAGTGTGGTTTTTTAGGATGGTAGTGGCCCTCAACGGTAACGCATTTTCTTTGATCATACAAAAAGGCAAAATCTGACGTGTGAGCGTGGCATACACTGCAAACTATTGTAACTAGTGGCGACAAGTTTTGCCTTTGCATTGAAGACCATATGGCAACTCTGAACCGCGAAAGAAGAAACTGAATAAATTCCTTGGTTCCTAGACGAACCACGACTCGACAAGTTCCCATCCGAAACGTTTGCAAATCCTCAAAGGGTTCTCTGTCACCGAGAGGCACCCGCATCAGCAGCAATCCATTGACGTCCAAGATAATCAACCTCTGTAAAAGTTGACAAGTACATATAAGTAGTTAGAAGCTGAACATATTTTGCCATACTTGAATAGACATTACCGGAACAACCGTATCTACAGGTAGCAAGGGTCCATACTGGGTCTCTGTAGTGTTCATGTCGTTGTTGCTCTCCTCTGCTTTATCTTCATAGTCATCATTCACATCTTCATCAGGGGTCTCCCCCATGGCTCTTTCTGCCTCATTCAAGGTTTCCTCCAAGGTCTTTTCCTCTCCCTCGGTTGATCGGCTTGCCTCATACATCCTTGCCTGATCCATATCAGTTTGCTCATCCCTAGGCCTGCTTTCCTCATCCATATCCTTTTGCTCTTCTATAGGCCTGCTTTCCTCATCTTGGGTTTCAGCCATAGGCTCTTTTGGCTCCTCCACTGGCTGACTTGGCTCTTTCATTGTCTCCTCTGGTTGTACACTAGCACCTTCCATATGCTCATTTGACCTTTCCTCATCCTCGGCTCTTTCATCTTCTGCTGATATGACCCCCTCGGCCCGTTGTGATTCCACTGTATCGGATGCAGGGGTTTGTCGTGGTGGCACGTCATGTTTTGTTAGATCAATAGTGCGGTCATCCAAGCCGCTATCTTCAAGCTCTCTGGGGCTAGACATAGTAAGCAGGTGTTGTATTAAACTTACCCGGTATCTTTGCAAATAATCATATGTGTAGTTTTTTAAAGCACTCTGCAAAATTGAAAGACCACATGGTGAGAATTCTTTTATAGACTAAACCAAAACTAACTGAATGCATTGCCAAATGGGTACCTTAGTCATGAAAGGTTTTAATGCAAAGTAGCTTTGCAGGACATATTCTGCATGGAGAAGACATCTCCAGCCGCAAGAATTTCCATCGGTTTGATTTGGGATAGGTACATCTTTGATTGGGGCCTTGTATAGTTCATACCTTCCACATAGCTTGCCATAGGCAAGCAACAACCTCTTTATACAACTGCACAAAGCAATGTCAAGATGTTAGCATGAGGCTTCAAATTTACATGGATATCTATAAGAAACACTTTCTTATACAAAACACTTACAGCCTAATTTCAGGGTGGGTTCCTTTTATTGAATTGAACACCCACACTGCTTGTTGGTCAACATCAAGGCATATGAGACTCCAGTGATGGTTGTTCTCATATGGAAAGATGATGACAGTTACTTCCAGCATAGCACAGTGGAGAAACCAACTCTCAAAGGTCCCAGATGGACTGTTCTTTTGTCTAATAATCACTGACATTTGTGGATCAAGAAGAAACACCTCTATGTGGGTGTGCAGTGGGAGTTGACTTTTGATCAGGCTGCAGAGACTCTACCTGAGTTAGCAAACCTATTATCTGAGTTTTCAAAGCTAGCAAGATAGTAACACTTACTTAAGACAAGCATAGATAATTGTGTTTGAAATCTGAGCATTTGGATTCTGCAATAAATTAATGTCCACTTTTTCCAGAGCTAGCTTTCTGGCTCCATCTACAAATGGTATCTCTGCAAGCAAACCATCCTTCATTGAAAGTAGAGTTTCTTGATTGCTTGCCTCTATGGACAGGGTCACATTGCATTCTGTTTGCCTCTGGGACTGCACTGCTACTTTTGCTTTCTCCTTAAGCTCTGCTTCCCTCATGTCCTCTGTTTGGCGAGCAATAGTCTCTGCCCTTGCCCTTGTATTCACATCATGTGTGACATCTACAACTGTGAGTTGTGGCACTAGCTCCAGGGGGTATAACAAAATTTCCCTCATTTTCTTATCCTTGCAGACATTGGGGACCAGTAGTTTGTTATACCTCCACCTTATTCTTTTCAGTGTCTCACTATCTTTGTCCATTATAGTAACCCTGTGGGCATGGGCTGCAACAATGGTCATGTCACTGAAGTACTCCAGTAGGAAGTCCTCTGCTGCTTCTTGTAGAGCCATTAATGCCACCACCTTCCACCTTTTGGTGCCCCAGGTAGCTTCTTCACATATGGACCTCACCATCCTCTGGAAGGGCAGATTTGGTATGCATAAATCTACACATTTCTGTGCCTTTCTGATTTCTCTGAAAAGTCCCATGCAGGTTTGTAACTTCTTCACCCTTGGCCCTTTCAGAATTTTATTGGGTTTTCCAGGTCTTTTCTTTGGGGTTGTAGATCTGCTACTTGCTTTAGATGCTAATCCTGGTCCCTTGCCTGCCTTCCTTGCAGTGGCTTTTGTTCTAGCCATTTCACTGTACACAAAAAGAAGAGTCTCTCTCTCTTTCTCTCTCTCTCTCTCTCTCTCTTCTCTCTCTCTCTCTCTCTCTCTCTCTCTCTCTCTCTCTCTCCTTTCTATAGCTTAGCATATTTAAATAGAGAGAGAGAGAGAGTGAGAGAGCCCATTACTAAAGAGGCGCGTGGACCACGTTTTGACCTCAACAAACACCTCCGCGCGCCGTTAGTATAAGGTAAAAGAAATACTCTCTCTCTCTCTCTCTCTCTCTCTCTCTCTCTCTCTCTCTCTCTATAACACTCAGACATACATTGGTCAATGCACAATACTAACGGCGCGCATAGAGACATGCACACCGGTTATGCCTCTCTACGCGCGCCTTTGGTAGAGAGAGAGAGAGAGAGAGAGAGAGAGAGAGAGAGAGTGAGAGAGAGGCTATGTGTGTGTGTGTGTGTGTCCCTGTATTTGTGTGTGTGTGTGTGTGTGTGCGTAAGTTATATTTGTGTGTGTGTGTGTGTGTTTGTGATTTGTGTGTGTGTGTCTCTCTATGTGTGTGTGTGTCTGTGTGTGTGTATGTTATATTTGTGTCTGTGTGTGTGTGTGTGTGTATGTTTTATATGTGTGTCTGTGTGTTTGTGAGTGTGTGTGTGTGTGTGTGTGTGTGTGTTGTGTTTGTGACTGTTTGTGTGTGTTGTTTGTTAAGACTGAGCTTGGTACTGTGACAGAAACAGAGATAGAGAGATAGAGGCAAAGGCAGAGGGAGAGGCAGACCTTCGTTATGTCGATGGGTCGGCTTGCTGTCGGAGATGCAGACGACGGCTCTTGCACTCTCTCTCTCTCTCTCTCTCTCTCTCTCTCTCTTTCACTCACTCTCTTTCACGAGGTGTGGTTTTTCTCTCTCTTGACCTCTATATATGACGTACAAAAGTATACGGTCTCAATAATGACCGCACGTGTGACAACATGCAATTATACTCTAATTTATAGTAACACGTGGGGCGCCGCCGTGTGTATCCGTTATAAGTGTGATTTTGAGAGAGAGAAAGAGAGATAACAATAGAGAGAGAGAGAGAGAGAGAGAGAGAGAGAGAGAGAGAGAGAGAGAGAGAGAGAGAGAGAGCCATAGAAAGAGAGAGAGTGATAAAGAGAGAGAGAGTGATAGAGAGACAGAGAGAGAGAAAGAGAGAACAGATTGGGAGAGAGATAGAGAGAGGGAGAGACACAGATTGAGAGAGAGATAGAGAGAGGGACTCCTTACTCTCAGAGAGAGAGAGAGGGAGGGAGAGAGACAGAGTCAGTTTGACACACAAAAAGCAATGGAGGAGACACCTCCCTTGGAGTTCTTGCAAACCCCACCAACAAAAGGTGATCTCTCACTCTTTCTCTCTGTATTTCCAACAGTTGGTACAAATTGTGTGTGTGTGTGTGTGCGTGCGTGCGTGCGTGTGTGTGTGTGTGTGTAAACAAAGAAAAACCCAGACTGTTGTTCAACACACACACACACACACACCTCAACACATACTTCCATAGACAGAGACACACACACACATACACACAGACACACACACAGAGATATACACATTCTCTCTCTCCCTCCCCTCTCTGTCCCCGTTACTAACGGCGCGCAGAGCCAACCAAACACTGGCTGCAGCTCTCTCCGCGCGCCTATAGTATAGTTATGACTCTCTCAAAAAGAACGTTTACATCCTTACGCGCCTTTCCCTCAATTGCACTTAAGGCGCGCATAGAGAGTTGCAAAAAGCACGTTTTCGTCCTTGCGCGCCTTTAGTACAAATAGACACATAGAGAGAGAGAGAGAGAGAGAGAGAGAGAGAGAGAGAGAGAGAGAGAGAGAGAGAGAGAGAGAGAGAGAGAGAGAGAGAGAGACTATGTGTGTTTTTGTTTGTGCTTTGGTGAGAGACAGATATATATATATATATATATATATATATATATCTGAGAGAGAGAGAGAGAGAGAGAGAGAGAGAGAGAGAGAGAGAGAGAGAGAGAGAGAGAGACTTGTCATGTTTCCTGATGAATAGGATTAAGGTCCAGTAGGCAGAAGAGGCTGAAACCAGACCCAGAGCTTGTGCCAGGATTTCAACCTTTGCAGGCTCAGTTGCTTAATGTTTCTGCCAAAAGAACTGTTGACTTTTGTCAGGACATATCTGAAGAAAAGTCAATTGGTGAAGATCAATCAGAGAGGTCACCAGGGCAAGAGGATCCCTCACCCTACAAGGCTGTGGTGCCCTGTACAATACTTCTGAAGAAAAATACAAGAAAGAGGAATATAGACTTCTCAGATGATGCAGATATGCTAGAAAGTAGTCCTTGTGCAACTAAATGTAAAGCCAAAGAGGAAGTGTCTTCTCTGGAAGACCCAGCTGCAACTGATGAGAGGCTGTTTGATTTTGCAGCATCTTGTGGTGCTGGGGACAAGTTTGATCTAGTTCATTCTATGTTTAATCCAAAGTTTGACATTGAAGACTTGTTAGCTCAGCACAGTAATTTCTTGCACTCCTACAGAGATAAGTTTGAAGTGATGGTGCAGGTAGGGAGGGTTGTTCTGCCTACTATGACTCTTGTTAAATGACTGTGGTGGAAAGGGACACGGACTGAAGAAGTATAGGGAATTACCACCTTCTTGCCGACATTCAGCCTGCCCTTTGCATCAAAAAGAATGCAAACTCATTCAGGAAGCCTTTGGCTTTATGATTTACCTGAACAGCCTGTTTGGATTCCTCATGCAGAATCCTGATGAGGTATTAGAGGAGCAGGATGCAGCACCAGATGAAGAATGCGAGGAGACAACTCATATACAAGAAGTCGAGGAGGTTGAAGACACAGTCGACCTTGAGGTTGAGGCAATTGAAGTACAAAGAAGTAAGATGCTCTCTGTGAAAACCACAGAAATCAAACTTCCATTGGATGTCAGTAACTTCACTGAGAAGCATGCTCAAATGATGTTGCGTGCTGTGCCTGACTTCAGGATTGGAGACAGGACCTATATCTTCTTACATGATGTGCAAAGTGTCTTTTATTTAAGGGAGGATTTCTCCCTGGCTATTATTTCCAGAGTCCAAGAGGAGAGGAGTGGATTTGTTTCAAAGGATAGTAGTGATGATGAGGCAATGGAAACATCCAGCAATCCAATGGAATGCCTATTATTTCCAGAGTCCAAGAGGAGAGGAGTGGATTTGTTTCAAAGGATAGTAGTGATGATGAGGCAATGGAAACATCCAGCAATCCAATGGAATGCCTTCGAAGATGCTTTGAGAAAGCTGAAAAATACAAGGAGACACTACCTGATGAAGCCACCTTCCAAGCAATAAGACAAAGCCTAAGACCATCAACAAGTAACAAAGAAGTGGAGGATTGGTTTAACCATTCAGGTCAGGGGTCAACTACATCTGTAGACCTGTGGCAAGAAAACCTCTTTCTGCAGGATGAGAGCTTCATGGTAACTCTCTCTCTCTCTCTCTCTCTCTCTCTCTCTCTCTCTCTCTCTCTCTCTCTCTCTCTCTCTCTCTCTCTCTCTCTCTCTTTGTGTCACTTCTGACATGATATGTGCAGTCTTGGATTGCTGACAAGGATGACTTTCTTCGGCGCCGGACTCGAGAGTATCGAGGAAGGGATGCGGCCCTAGCGCAGTACCTTTCAAAGCTTTGCGAGTCGTCGATAGTAGTTTTTCACAATTCCATGTCACAAGAGGGTTCAATAGCAACTTACACATTCAAGACACTATCAGGCTTCTTGGGTGGACCGGTGCTGCCCAAAAGTGCAGATAAAGTCATTCTTGTGGACAAAGTGTTTGCTAGAGATTGTTTTGGTTACTGCCCGGGCTATACAGGTGGTCGGGCAGCGTATTACTACACCTACACAGCAATGGCACTAGCTCTTGGTAGACAAAACCCAGATGAACTTTTAGAGTATGGCAAACATCTCATGATTCGTTACAAGGGTGACGTGCCAAAAAACAAAATTGAACCTTCAAAATCTTGATACACTTTAAGTAGCAATTGTATAAGATCATGTATTACATAAATTTTTTACAATGTCATCCACTCACAGTATCTTTCTCCACTTGTGATTCACATACACCATTGTCTCTCTCCACCTTCGTTGACTTTCACGAGCTCCGGAGTTGTTGTATGCCATCGATCTTTTAACTTTTTGTTGTTGTAAATGTCTGATGGCTTGTGCTGTTGCTGAATTTGCCAAGACTTCTTTTGCCTGCATTCGATGAATGATTCTATGATAGAACCATTCAAATAGTTCTCTCAAACTGTTAGCCTTGATTCGAGAGCCACCATGTCGTATGTGCCTGAAATAAGCATTTCTCGCCATGTAATGAGACTTTTCCATCCCTTGGGTATTCCATATTGCCGGGTTCCCATACTTTTGTATAAAATATGGTAAATGATTGAAGATGATGTGCTGGATATGAAAACAAATTAGTTAGAATGTTTTACAGTCACATATTTGCACATAAGAGAGAAAGAAATACATGATAATACCATGTAGTGAGTAATCTGGGTGTCTGTCCATACTGTCTTGAATGATTTTTTCAGAAGGTTGAGATTTTCCTTGAACTTGTTCATATCACCTTGTGACCAGTCATCTTTGTCGCACATCAAAAATAGGATGTCTATTGATCGCCAAACCTCAGCCTTCGCGTTACGAGTAGTTGGTTCGTGGTCTTTGACTGCAATATGTAGCTTTTTCCAGCTCTGATACTCTACCTTGCTAACATAAGATGTGTTATATATTTTTCCATTATTTGTTAGCTTCGGATCTCTTGTACCTTGGGGCTTAGATAAAAACCTCCGTGCCCTCACCCCACCGATGGATGGTTTGCATGGGACATCCTTCTCAGCAGTTGATCTCTTTTTATCCTGCTGGATTTTCACATTGCCACCATGAAGCCCCATATCCGACAGTACCATTTCTAAGCACTGGAGGGCTACTTGTCGTTCAGCGGAGTTCTTAATCTTCTAAGCAAACCCGATGTATAAGTAGACCAATTTCTCCACAATTCTACAAAGGGCATGCATTGTACAAATGTAGACATTCACAAGTGGTATTTTCAAAACCGATCGAAAAGCAAGATCCTCAATGTGACGTGTTGGAGCTTTTCTCCACCACTTTGGGTCCATGACCTTTGCAGGCTCCATGCAGAACAAACACGGCGACTTTGCCATTGCACCCATTCCACAATTATACATGCACTTTAATGTTTTGAGGTCACCTGCAAGATGCCACTGAACTTGAAAGTCTCCCCTTCCATCTAGACGTAGTACCTCTCCCTGGTTAGTCTGTCGATCAATCACCTCCGGAATATTAGTTCGATGGAACACCCAATATAGAATCTCATGATCTTCTTTCTTTACCTGCAACACAAAATAAATGAGACTTAAGTAGATGTGAACATTTGAGCTTACCTGAGAATCTCGCTTACCTCAAACGCACCAAGCCACCATATGTTAGATTCTGATTGAACACTAAAATATAAAGGATCATCACTGGGACACTTTGAGAGGGCTCTATTCATTAAAGTAATAGTAACACGCTCTAGCTTTTTCTCTTTAACAAGCTCACACTCATCCAGTTTTAACACAAAATGTAATACCCCTCGTGACTCTTCAAATGTGATGTTGTAAAACTCCACCATTCTCTTCTGTAATATCCGCAGGTCCATAAAAATATTGTTGAACTCATCATATGCCATGTTTGCTCCATGGCCACTATAAGTTGCTTTAATATGAAAGGGCTATCCAAGATAGTCTCCATGTGCCTTGTTAAGCTGAAGCCTCTCTTTCCAAACACTTGAGGCTGATGGTAGAAGTTTGGATTTTATACCCTTCCTAACAAAGATGGATGAGACAGACTTTTGGATAGCCGAATATCCTCTTTTGCTTACACCAAGTGAATCAAGTGTGCCTTGTATCTCTTTTGCAGGCACTGAGTTCTCTGAAATAAAGCGGTCCACTACATTTCGTTGTAGGACCTTAAACTTCTTGTCATGTACTAAATCTGCTACCAGGCTTCTACTTATAAGTGGCTTCAATCTCTTTCCTATATTGGCTTTGGGGTCAATGTTTTCCTTGTCAGGATAGATTGAATCTCTACATGAAGACAATGCATAAGTAAATAACAGAAAATTTGCTTCACTAACACTATTTAGGCACATGAAAACAATGCATAACAAGAAAAAACAAAAAGATTACTTAACTAAGACAATGTAGCCAACCAAGAAGCATCACCTTAATGCTCGGATTCTTTTCTTGAGACCTCCTGATGCAACCTGCAATGCTTCAAGATTGCGCAATTTCTTCTTTCGGATACGACCACCCAAGATGGTGTCCTTCATTTGACAACTTCGCACCTTTCCTTTCAGTTCTTGTACCTCTGTTTTATGTTGCAAAATGGTAACCTGATCTGTAGAATGTAAATGTGAAAGGCGAACAGTCTCACATTGTTGAGCTTGGAGAATGCTCTTGTAAGTTTCAGCTTCTCTTGTAAGAGATTTACAATAACCCAGAAGGCCCTTTTCTCCATCACCAGCAAAGGTCAATAAGCTTGTAGGATTGACAAACGCTGGAGACGCATTAGTCATTGGATTCTTAGGGTAGAGAGAGCCTCTTGTCGAGATATCTATGTGTTTAGCTCCCTGAGCTCTGAGCGTGTCTATGGAAGCGGGAGGTATATGTGTGTTTGTTTTACTGCGCTTAATCAATGGTTGGTACTCATTGTCCAAATCAATGTGAAGGTGATATTTGGCTCGTTTCTGGGTAACATTTGTGCCATTTGAGGAGTGCGCCATTAGCCAAATGTGCAGGTTTAATGGAAAGTGAATAGCGGCTGCGCCTTCGTCCCTCCATGTTAGCCTCATTCCCTCCATATTGACGAGGTTCCTTCAATGCAACTGAAAAGAGGATTATCCCTCAATCACTACGAACGAATGTTCAGAAGAGTAAGGAATCTACTTAAAGTACACTTTTTGAACTTTTACTATGAAAGTCCCAGCTCTTTTATTTGCCATTTTTTCTAGAGAGAGAGTGCAAAAAATACATTTTCTTAGAAGGCCCTCCAAATGACCTCCGAAATTCCCTAATGGCATAATCCCACTCTTTTCTATGAGCTTTTTTATTCTTTGGCTTCTTTGTACCACTTGTGCCCACATTTTTCTCCATTGCTTTTAAATTAAAACTGAAGAGAAAAGAACAAGATGTTACAAACTGAAAATAAATTTTTTATTTTCAATATATATTATAATTTAAAAACCATTCAATATGAAAGTAACCATGATGCACAATATGAGATTTTCAATGCACGCTAGTCAATCCACATATCGATCACCTATATTGTGAGCAACTATACACATTGCAATGTAATCTATACATGGCGTAATAACCATAACAATGCTATGAATCTCTCTATGCAATTATTATTATAATGATTATTATACGTCCACTTTGATTTGCAAATAATAAGACACATCTAATTTGCTACAAAAACAAACGAAAGCAATAAAATATATAATTGGTCATTTCATGCACTAATGATCTATCGTAATAAATAATGCAATCTCTGTATAAACCAATGCATGAACTAATGCAAATAAATCTTCAATATAATCACCCAATTGGGGACTACTTGTACCAGTGAAGGATTGTAGCCCACCCATGCAACCAATTCAATATACAAAAGCTATTTTAACACAATCAAGGATTATAGCTCTTATATTGTAAATCAACTCAAATATAAGACTTCAAGGATCTTTATATGCTCGGTACACTAGTAGAGGACATCCGACCCTTGATTATCGACTAGTCATTTACATATGCTCATCTTCCAAAACCAATTACAGCCCTCATTTGGACCAATGGCTTCTTCGCAATGAGCATGATTCCCCAATTTTTCAGTTGTTTTGGTTTCGTACCTTTATGTCGGTAAACGAATTAAAATCTTTTAGAAGTGGTTACCGAATTAAGAATCACGTCCGGCCCAAAAAAGGACCTGTGACTCTGTAATCTTAGGTCAAATCACAAGGAGATGACAATACCCCGCACCCCACTCGGATACACCCACCGGGCTTTTTCGTTTTCTCGACGGGCCCGCCGGGCTAATGCAGTACCCCAGCGGGCCCGTCGGGAAAACGAAGAAGCCCGGTGGTTCCCGCAGGGAAATTGTGAAAGCTCGGAGGGCTAACCGGCTCTATAGGTTTTTGCAGGTCATCATCAAAGTCATGTTAACAATTAACGTGATCACGTGATTTTTTTGTGTAAATACTAGAGTTATTTACGTAATCACACGATCGTGATTACGTTAATGAAATCCCTGGGACTCCCAATGGGAGAAATACTTATCGTTGGTGGAGTATGCCTACAATAGCACTGTACATACTTCCACGGAGAAAGCACCTTTCAAGGTAATTGAGGGAAGATCCAAAAGTCCCCTGCTACTTAAGGTTCACGGGAAGATCTTCGCTGCACATGAGTATAGCCGAGGCCTACAAGAATCTTTTCAAATTATTAAGGATGCTATCTCTATCTCACAGCAAAGTCAAAAGGCTGCACAGAAGAGCTCAAGCCTTTAAACAAAATGATTGGGTCTTGCTTAAATTTCCCAAGGCTCGATTAAAGCACACAACAAGCAAGAATCCTACGGGACACCAAAAGTACTATGCTAAGTTAGCAAAAAGGTACTATGGTCCCTTCCAGATTTTTAGACCAATCAATCATGAGATGGCCTATCAACTCAAGTTGCCTAGTCATTGGCTCATACAAAATGCTTTCCATGTGAGCCTACTAAATCCTTACAAAGAAGAGCCACCTCAAGAACCAACTATTGAAGACCCACCGGAGATCGAGGACCAAGAAGAGGTGATGCAGCTCAAGTCCATCCTCCGACATGAAGACAAGGTATTGAAAGGTGGTAAAATTATCCGATGGTATCTTATTAAGTTTAAGAACTATCCTTTTGAAGATGCTAGATGGATGCAAGGCATACAATTAATGGATAACCTAAACCTTGTCGATGCTTACAATGCTTCGCTAGAGTAAGCAAATGTAAATATGCTTAAATGAACAAAGTTTTTGTCTTATAAGACTTTCTTTTTCTTTATTGTGCACAAATGTTAAAATGTATGCATGCTTAGGATCATGTTTGTAGAGACGATGTCTCACGAACACCAAGTAGAGCTTGTCACTCTACTATGTAAGATTGATAGGACTAATGCGCATACATGCTTGCGGCAGCTTAGGATCTCAAGCGCCAAATGGATTAGTCATCCATTCTGGAACGATGTCGCAGGGTAAAATAGGGATCCTCTAACCGCTAGAAAAAGGACTAATGACTAGACTTTATCGTCTCTACCTCATAGTCGAGGACGACTATGATTTCAAGAGAGAGGTAATGTCATAATAACTAATATCTAATTCTCCTAAATGATTTTCTCATGTTAAACTGATCATTTAATATGGGGAAGTACCAGGGGAGAAAAAGCTAGAATATTGGTAAGGCTGACATACCGGTCTCAGTAGAGATCCAAAGGAGGGAAAATAGGGATCCAAAGAGGGACCATCTGCAAAAGGGAAATGTGCATGGATGGTGCTTCAAAGACCTTAGGGTTTATCCCATTAAGACTTCCAAAAAGCTTAGGTTCCAAAATTAAATGGAATGCCCAATGGTCAAGCCTTAGGGAAATTTGGATGCTTCTGCGAAGACTCAAAAGTCTTCCCACATCCCTATCAAGGAGGGGACAAGCCATTTTTGTAGGGGATGAGAGAGAAACACACACACTCTCTTCCAAGCTCCCTTTACACAAAGGGCATAGTGGACTACATGTCAGGTTCCTAGCCCAGTTGCCCCCAAGGTGCATTCAAATCCTAGTGGATGTGAATGAGAGAGAAACACACACACACTCTTCCAAGCTCCCTTTACACAAAGGGCATAGTGAACTACATGTCAGGTTCCTAGCCCAGTTGCCCCCAAGGTGCATTCAAATCCTAGTGGATGGCCATATGGTGGACCAATGAAAATTAGGCTAGAGTAAATTTAGTTTAATTCAGTTAAAACACTTGATAAAAGAACCAATAGAAACTAAGCTCTCTAGAAGACTATTGCAGGACAGTCTACCAAGGGGTCCAATGAGGATTCAACAGCCCAATGGCTTGCCTGATTCCTATTGGCCAGAAGACTAAGAGGTCCAATGAGAGTTTAATTGAATTATTTAAATACCTAAAGCTCTCACAAAAGGGGAAAGCGACACATGTCACAAGGCTAGCAATTATGATTTTAATTTCCTATTGGCTAAGCTTGGCATGAGCCAATGAGGGGCCAGCAAGAGGAAATAGCAAGAGGGGTCGACCAAGAGAGAGGGGGCTGATTTCTGCAAGGCATTATCACACACACACACACACACACACACACACTCACATACACACTCACACAAACTCAAGTGTGAAGTAAAGAAGACTATCTCCTTCTCAAGCTTTAATGGAAAGCTCGTCATCTACTCCAAGCTTGTGAGAAGGGAGGCCTACACCAACAACTCTTGGCTTTGTAATGCAAATCCAACCAAGATCCAAGCTCCAATGCATGCTCATCTCCTCTACCATCCTAATTACTAAGCTATGCTAAGCTATTAAGAGTGATTATGTGAGGAGACATACTTCTTTCTCGTGAAAATACTTCTTCTTCCTCTCGATCTACTCTCATACCCCGCTAGCTCTCACCATCTTCGAAGGTGTGTGAGGTCTTGGGTCTGAGACCGTGAGGGAATTGATGTCGTGTTTTCAAGTGTAAGCTTGGTGCTTGAAGCTTCCATCTTCATTGCACCAGCAAGTTATTGAAGGAACACAAAGTACTGCATTGTAAAATGTCTCCCTTGATGGGGTAAACCTATAATACAAAGCCTTTTGGAGGGGGGACTAACTCCATGTAAATTCGGTCCTCAATTGTTGTCAATAGCTTAATTTCTCTCTCTTTTTGAAGTATTGTTTATGCCTATCTAACTAGGTGTTATGCTTTTGTTGCTCTCTCCATCCAAGCACTCTTGCTATGCTCATTAGGAATCTATTCTTAATGAAATGCTCACTATGTCTAAGTTATTTTTCGCTATACACAAGTTACTAGAGCATTAAATGTTATAAGCTGTCTACTAGGCATTATGGCAAGCTATGACCAACTAGAACTTGTAAATGCCCCACATTATACTTCTCAACACATCATCCTACGGTTCAAGGCAACACAACGCCGATTTTTTAAGTTCGCTTGATGTATGTTATTTCCAAAGGGTTTTAATCATGGTCTCAATCAAGTAGCAATTCTCTTCAACAACGCCCGAAGGTGAGGGTATAATGAGTGTGTTTTTGTGGCCATAGAGACGGTATACTCAAGCTCACCAACAATTGTAAAAGATCTATTTATGCCTTTGACAACGTTCTCACTTTCAACAATAATTGTTGTGCGTTCAAATCCACACCATCAACATTATTAGCTTCGTATGCAGACTGAAGAGCAATGCTGCAGTATACTGTTGTTGCTAATCTCAACTACGCCTGCATTGGCTATCGCCTGCACACGGTTTAGCAAGAGAAGCTCTTTACATGCCGCAATATTGGCATATTGTCTGTAAAGTTTTTGCTATCCCACCCAATTGTTGAATGGCCAACAGTACTGCTGCTAGAGGCTAATAGGTGTTGACATACTGGCATGCCTTTCTCCCAAAATACCATTACTCCGCAGTCCGTGTTCTTCGGCTTCTCCAACATCAAATTTCTTTGTGTGAAAAAAAGAATTAGCTTACTCTTTTGCTCTTTAACTATTCTTTTGATCCTGGTCGGCATCGACGTAGGCACCTGCATGATTGACTTCCGTTGCAATGCTAGTGCTACATCTCCTTGGAGCTACACATTGACTAACTTGCTCCGCGAAAATCATATTCTGCATTGAATTGGTCATGAGAGATGTTTCTATCATCAATTTTTCAGATAGGCCATCAACAAAGCTCAACGAGGAGTGCAATTGCATCCAACGGCTCATCAGACCATGACTTGCACCAGTGGAAATATTCCCCAATGCCTTTCCCTAGATATTGAGCTGTCTGCCATAAATCCCCTCACACTCTGTGCTAAAAGTGCAAGCAGCTAGCACTGAAGCAACTGGCTTAATTACTTGAGGATAACCATCATAAGCTTTGGTGTGATCGATCTTGCTAAGATTTTCTGCCCTAGTCTTGTCCACTTTGACGTTTACTCTTTACATTTCTTTGGCCTCTGCCGTCTGCATCGCCAACAACTTGATAGCATCAACAAAAAAATGTGTTGAACGGGCTTGCAAAGGCAATGAGTTTGGTGATTCGACTTCAGATTAATTAAATTAGGCCAATTGATCATCGACTAAAATCTGATATCTTCTATTTCAGTTTCACTAGAACAGACCTCCGACATGGGTTGATCGCACAAAATATATGATCTTTGAGAGTGCTCATCACGTTGGAAAGCATCCAAAGTACCCTCCAGGTTGATGTCTTGCGAAATATAACCAGGGTTTGAAAGGTCTCCAGTACTAATCCATTAAAGCTCATGCGCGAGCACAGCCAATATCATCGCCTACTAGCTACGTCATAGCCTATTCTCTGATCTCTCTCTCTCTCTCTCTCTCTCTCTCTCTCTCTCTCAAAGAGTGGCCAACGACAAACCTGCAGACACTCCGAGCTGCTTCTGGGGAACCTGCGAACTGCTTGTGGAGAAGATATTCGCTTCTGTATAGTAGTTGGTAGCTTTGAGTTTTATTATTTAGAGCTTTTCATGGAAATAATGTTTTTTTTTATAAATTTGAATCTAATGCCACGTGGTGGCTTCTACGTTGAGATACTGCAAAAAGAAGTAAAGATAGATTCTCCTCTAGATTTCATCCAATAAACCCCACTTGAAAAATTTGGCCGACCTAGTACGTACTACTAAGGTCCCTCCATAATCCATTCATTAGATAGAATCTTTATAGATTCCATATGAGGTTAACTTTTCATTGAGTTTTTTTAGTGTTTCCCGCCTTATGCCACCCTGCTCGTGATTCCATCTTTGCTCCTCACCTTGTTCCCTCCTCACGATTATACCCCTGTCGTCAACCTAACCAGCTCCCACTCGCTCTAGAACCCCATGCATTACTTGATCGAAGGCCCAAAATCAACATTGAACTGCTACCCATCGCTCTTTATGGCAAGCTTTCATCGCTTGCTCCAACCCCAACAGCAGCGGCGGCAGCGGCCCTGACATCCTCTGTCCTACCCATTTGGGCTCACAACGTACCCCTTATGATCGTCCCCAACCCCTTCGTGTGCTTCTGCTTTTGCAATCAACCTACGACATCTCACAGAGAGAGAGAGAGAGAGAGAGAGAGAGAGAGAGAGAGAGAGAGAGAGAGAGTGCTTCTGCTTTTGCAATCAACCTACGACATCTCACAGAGAGAGAGAGAGAGAGAGAGAGAGAGAGAGAGAGAGGATGCTTCTACTGCCCCTACAGATATGCACCAACGGGTATGCCTTCTTCCCTGGATTCCTCAGTTGAGAGAGAGAGCATGCACGCACCCAGGACAAGCGTGAGAGAGACAGAGGCGTCGCTTGCATCCCAAAAAATTTCCCCACTCTCTCCTCGACGTGCCTGGCGCAAAATTATATAAAACAAAAGAGTCTGTAGTGATGCCTTTACTAGAAGGGAGGAACGAAGGCAGAGAATGGTTACGGGTGGTGGAGGCAGCCAAGAAACACCCGCGCGAAGGACGGAGATTGCTCTACATTCAAGAACTGAGCCAGCACGGTTGTCGTGGCCGCAGAGCTGCACATGTATTTTGTCGGGATACAACCGGGCCTCGTAGGGCGCAAGAAGTGGCGTGCAAGCAGGATGAGGACCTCAAGCAGGGTGCAGACTGCAGAAGGCAAGGGAGCCGTGCGAGCTGTGTTTTAAAAAAAAAAAAAAAATTAACGACGTGCATCTATGTCCAATGGCCTGGTGGAGTTCAAGTGGTTAGTACAGAGTGTTGGGGCAGCCATCAGGATCGAGTTCGAATCTGTCCCTACAATTTTGAAAGGTGAAGCTATGGATGAAAGTGTGGGAGTAGTGAGACTCATAGGAATCACCGACGAAGAAATGAATATAATGATGAAGCTGCGAGGTAGCAAAAAACCTTTTTCTATAAACCAATGGAATAAAGGAGGATCTCCGTAGGATTGCAATTAATTAAGCAACTTAAACAAAAACGTTTGTGAGACCTACATCTCCAAACTTAAACTTGATCGAAACTTGACCTTTTCCTTTTTCCCTTTCAAATTAACTTTTCCCTTTTATTTTTCGATCTTCAACTTAACCATCTTTATTACTTCGTTCGCATACATGCACATTCAAAACTCTAGCTTCTCGTTAATCCACGTGTCCAACTTCCAAATGGCAATGTCGCTTAATATGGCTTGTATGCTTTTTGACAGCACTACGCCATATCCTTTGGGTCTATGCATGCGCCTACCTCCAGAGTCAGAGTCCACCCTATGTAGTCTCTTGTCCAACCTCAGCCTGCATCACTTTTCCTCATCATGATGGCGTGTTGCATGAAAAAGACAACAAGAAAGTGCACATACAGTTGCTAAATGCTCACGACTCACATGCGACGGTCATCGTGCTGCTAAACAACTCCTTGAATCTAAACAGCTCTCTGTTGCAGGGTGCAACTCTTGAACCGAGGCACCTCTCCCAGGCAGGGCATCAACAACTCAAGAGAGAATTTATGATGAGATCATGAATTTGTCCACGCTGCTTTGAGCAAATATGTATGTCAAATTTGGGATCCTCACCAAAGCACAAAAAGTTATTAATGGGTATTCTTTCCGAAATTATCTTCGCGGGGTGGATGAAATATCTTGTAAGCGTCACCAATTATGAGTCCACATAGCAACATTTTTCATACTACTTTACCGAATGTGAAGGCAAGTCTCCAGATGCATCTTGCACCTTGAAGACCTATACATTTTCACAAGACGTTGACATGGATGAGAGTATGTATGCTCGATATGTATGTAAGCGTGCATCTTGAAAGCATGTGGCTGTACGCAAGATGCCGACATGGGCATATAAATTCACCATGATATTGTTAGTCAGGGTCTGTTGCAATAAATTGCCATGCTTGGCAATGCCTTGGTCGAGACGTATGCTAAATGTGGTGCACTTCAAAAAGCACAAAACGTGTTTGCGGAGCTTCCTGTCCCGAATTGTTAGTTAGGGGCTGTTAAATTCACTTTGATATTGTTAGTCAAGGGCTGTTGCAAAAAATTGACATGCTTGGCAATGACTTGGTCGAGACGTATGCTAAATGTGGTGCACTTCAGAAAGCACAAAGCGTGTCTGTGGAGCTTCCTATCCCAAATGTTGTTCCTTGGAGTGCATTCATTACAGGATACTCGCAACAAGAGCAGGGTCGGAAAGCTCTCAGCTGTTTTTAGCAAAAGCAGAGCGAGGGCCTCTGTCTAGATGCAATCACATACGGGTGCATCTTGAAAGCACACAAGATGATGGTTTGGACTTAAAAATTCACTCTGATATTGTTAGTAAGGGGCTGTTGCAAAAGTGCTTGGCAATGCCTTGGTCGATATGTATGCCATATTGTGGTCATGTGCAAGATGTCGTCTTTTGGAACGCACTGATTGCAGAATATGCCCAACAACAGCAGGGCCAGCTTTCGGTAGGTGCAAAGCGAAGGCATTTCTCCAAATGTTGTCACCTACGTGTGCATCTTGTAAGCATGTCGCTCTACGCAAATTGCTCTCAAAAAGAAATGGCGTGCTTAGCACTGCCTTGGTCAATATGTATGACAAATCTGGGACACTTCATCAAGGGTTGTTTATAAAACTTGTCGTGTTTGGGAATGCCTTGGTCAATACGTATACTGAATGTGGTACACTTTAGAAAGCACAAAACGAGCTTGAGGAGCTTCTTGCCCCAGTGCATTGATTGCAGGATAAGCGCATCAGGAGCCGGCCCAGAAATCTCTCGATTGTTTTCAGAGGATCCGAAGTGAGGGCCTCTCTCCAGAAGCAATTACATACGTGTGTATCTTGAAGCCATGTGTGTACGCAAGATGCCGATATGGGCTTAAAATTTTGCTTTGATATTGTTAGTCAAGGGTTGCGGCAGAAACCTGTCGAGCCTGGCAATGCCTTGGTTGATATGTGTGCCAAATGTGGTGCTCCTATGCGGGATGTCATCTTTTGGAATGCATTGATTGCAAGATTTGCCCGACAACGGCCGGGCCAGGAAGCTCGGGCCAAGAAGCTATGGGTTGTTTTGAACAGGTGAGAAGCGAGGGCCTCTCTCCAGATGCTATCACCTACATATGCATCTTGCAGGCATGTGGATTGATGCAAGATGCTCTGTAAAAGAGATGGCGTGCTTGGCACTACCTTCGTCGATACGTACACCAAATGTGGGACACTTCAGCTGGGGCTTTTTCAAAAAGTTCTCATGCTTGGCAATGCCTGGGTCGATACGAATGCTAAATGTAGTGCACTTTAGAAAGCACAAAACGTTCTTGCGGAGCTTCTACTCCCGAATGTCGTCTCCTACAGTGCATTGATTGCAAGAACCCGGAATGTATGCCAACTGTGGGGCACTTCCAATATGACTGTTTCAAAAATTGTCGTACTTGGCTTATGTTCTTACGCAAGACTGTCATATGTGTAAGAGAATTCACAATCAACTGGTGCTACCGCTTAGCAACGTGTTGGTCCATATGTATGTCAAATGTGGTGCCATCATGGAAACATGAAATGTCTTTATAGGCATGCTCTTCGCTTGGAATGTTTTGTCTGCAGAATACGCACAAAACTTCCTGTCTTAAATGTTGTCTCTTGGAGTGTATTGATTGTGGGATACACACAACAGGAGCAGGGCTAGAAAGCTCTTGGATGATTGCATCGGATGCAAAGGTAGGGCCTCTCTCCATATACAATCACATAAGCGTGCATCTTGCAGGCATGTTGCTGTACGCAAGATGCCAACATGGACTTATAAATTCACTCTTATATTGTTAGTCAGGGGCTGTTGCAAAAATTTGCCATGCTTGGCAATGCCTTGGTCGAGATATATGCTAAATGTGGTGCACTTGAGAAAGCACAAAATGTGATTGTGGATATCCAAATGCTTGGCAATGCCTCGGTCGATATCTATGCCCAATGTGGTGCTCCTGTGTGAGATGCCGTCTTTTGGAACGTACAAATTGCAGGATATGCCCAACAATAGCGGGCCGGAAAGCTCTGGGCTTTTTTCAACAGGTGCAAAGCAAGGGCATTTCTCTAGTCGCTAGCACCTACGTGTGCTTGGCAATGCCTTCGTTGATACGTATGCTGAATGCGGTGCACTTCAAAAAGCACAAAACGAGCTCGAGGAGCTTTCTATTCCCAATGCCGTCTCTTGGAGTGCATTGATTGCAGGATACGTGCAACAGGAGCAGGGACATAAATCTCTCATCTATTTTCATCGTATCCAAAATGAGGGCCTCTCTCCAAATGCAATCACATATGCATTCATCTACAAGGCATGTGTGTGTACGCAAATTGTCGATATGGGCTTAAAAATTCACTCTGATGTTGTTAGTCATGGGTTGCTACAGAAAACTGTTGTGTCTGGCAATGCCTTGGTTGATATGTACGCCAAATGTGGTGCTCCTGTGCGGGATGTCGTCTTTTGAAATGCATTGATTGCAAGATATACCCAACAACGGCCAGCAGGCCAGGAAGCTATGGGTTGTTTTGAATAGGTGCGAAGCGGGGGCCTTACCAGATGCTATCACCTACATGTGCATCTTGCAATCATGTGGCTCTATGCAAGAGGCTCTCTAAAAGAGATGGCATGCTTGGCACTACCTTTGTTGATACGTACGCCAAATGTGGAACTAGGGATTTTTTATAAAATTGTCGTGCTTGGTCGATACGTATGCTGAATGTGGTACACTTCAGAAAGCACAAAACGTGCTTGAGAAGCTTCATGTCACGAATGCTGTCTCTTCGAGTGCATTGACTGCGGTAATGTACGCCAACTATGGGGCACCAACAAAAATTTGTTGTGGTTGGCAAACTCTGATATTTTTACTAAGGGGTTGTTGCAAACAATTGCCATGCTTGGCAATGCCTTGGTCGATATGTATGCTAGATGTGGTGCTCTTGTGCGAGATGTCGTCTTTTGGAAGACACTGATTGCAAGGTATGCCCAACAATAAGGTCCGGGATTTTTTTAGTAGATACAAAGCAAGGGCCTTTCTCCAACCTTTCTCCAGATGCTGTCACCTACGTGTGCATCTTGTAGGCATGTGGATCTATGCAAATTGCTCTCGAAAAGAGATGGCCTACTAGGCACTGTCTTGGTCGATATGCATGCCAAATGTGGGACACTTCAGCAAGGGCAGTTTCAAAAAATTGTCGCGCTTAGCAATGCCTTCATCGATACGTATGCTGAATATGGTGCACTTCAAAAAATGCATATAAACAAATTGGATGAAAATTGAGGTTTCTCACTAAACAAAGTCTCTTAGAGTGCTCTTATAAGAGGGTAAAGAGCCCCCTACTGCAATGGTCCTCTACCAAAAGAGCCCTCTCCGATCTTCCATACCAAAGCTTGTTGTAATAGAAATGGCCTATGACTTTTGAGAATAGCGGAATTAAGAGAACTAGAGTGAGCATTTTTGTAAGACTACTTTCAGAACATTGAGGGTGAACTTAATTTTAGCGGTAGCCACATAACCATAATACTTAATTAACATGCATGAACAATAATTTTGCAAGAGAGAGAGAACTTGACAACAATTGAGGAGCGGATTATGTGGAGCCGGTTTCCCCTCTAATAGGATTTTGTATGATAGATTCTCCCAGCAAGAGAGACTTGTTACAATACAATCTTTGTGTTCCTTGTAACCTAGGTGATGCAATGAATATGGACAACTTCATGCATCACGAGCATAACATAAACTTTGTAAAAGCATTAACCATCCCCGGCCTTAGTCCAAAGGCCTTAAACACCTTCAAAGGTGGAGAGAGCTAGCGGGAAATGAGGGTAGTGAAGAGGAAGAAGAAACATTCATAGGAGAAAGAAATAGTTCCTCACTTATCATCACTCTTATTGCTTAGCATACATAATAGCATAGTAATGAAGATGGAGAAGATGGCAAGCTTAAGCATTGGAGCATGGCTCTTGGTTGGATTTCCATTCCAACGGCAAGAGTGTTGGTATAGGCTCTTAACTTCTCTACAAGCTTGGAGAAGGATATAGATCTCTTGCACTTTGCACCTCATGTTAAGTATGGAGCCTGATTTACCCTTGTAATTTTTTGTGGTAAAAACGCACATTTGTAAGGCCCCCATAATGAGGAGAAGCCATCGTGTGTGAAGGAAAATCACTCATCGGAAACCAAAAATTTCACAGTAAAAAATTAGGGGCAACTTTAGGGGCCTCGGGGGCGGAAGCCTCCGATACTTTTTTTTCCCCTCGTCAGAATATTTCTTTTCGCCGGAATATTATGGCCGGACGGCGGCCGGAAAGTGGTCGGAAAACAACCGACGGTTGGCCAGTGGGCCGGTGGTCGGAAGTCAATGGCCGGTGGCCGAATTCAAAAGCGGACTTGTCTTCTCAAGGGCGGCCACACATGGGCGGATTGGAGGGTCCGATTTGGACTTATTCACACAAGGGCGGCTACACATGGCTGCCTCTCATAAGAGAGGGCAGCCCTTTTGGCCTATAAAAGAAGGCCATTTCTACACACATTTCATAGTGTGAAGTTGATGCAACAAGGTGAGTGTGAGGAGGTGAGAGTGAAGCAAAACGGGAGCTCCCAAAGGGTATAATCCCTTTGTAAACTACTTCTTGTTTTGAAGTGCTAAAGCCATTGAGTGGTTGCTTTCCCGTGGACGTAGCCCACATTGGGTGAACCACGTATATCGTGTGTACTCTCTCTCTCTCTCTCTCTCTCTCTCTCTCTCTCTCTCTCACTCACTCTACTCTATAATCTCGTGTATGTAAATCTGTCTCTCTCCATTAAGTAATCTACTCAATTATCTATTTAGCTACGTCTTATTTCCTAACAACTGGTATCAAAGCAAGGTTTGCTCATAGCTAAATTATCTCAAGGAAAGGATTCCTTGAATTGAGTGGGAGTTATGGCGGAGGAAGGGAAGCTCAAGATTGAGAAGTTCAACGGCAAAAACTACCAACATTGGAAGATACAGATTGAAGACTATCTCTACCAGAAGGACCTCTATTTGCCACTAGGCGGTCTTGCGAAGAAGCCCGCAACAATGGCAGATGAAGCATGGATTGTCCTTGATCGAAAGGCACTGGGAATAATCCGGTTAAGCTTGGCGTCAACAATGGCCTTCAATGTTTCGGAGATGAAGACCACGGAGGACTTGATGAAGTCACTTGACGACTTCTACGAGAAACCATCGGCATCCAATAAGGTATTTCTTATGAAGTGCTTGTTCAATCTAAAGATGGCAGAGAATGGTTCAGTTGCAGAACACCTAAATGACTTTAACACAAACATAAGTCAACTTCGATCGGTGAAAATCAATTTCGATGACGAAGTGCGAGCTCTCCTTATACTATCATCTCTATCGGATAGTTGGGACAACCTTGTGATGGCTGTAAGTAATTCTATTTCGGGCACAAATACTCTTAAGTTTGATGATGTTGTGGGTGTTCTCCTAAGCGAGGAAATACGAAGAAGAAGCACAGGAGAATCATCAAGTGTTGCATTGTCAGTGGAAACAAGAGGAAGGCCTAAGGAGAGGTTCAAAAACCAAAAGGGTTGTGATCGCTCAAGGCGGAGCAAGTCACGCACAAAGTCAGTTCTTGAATGTTGGAACTGCGGCAAGAAGGGCCACGTCAAGAAGGATTGCTGGTCCAAGAAGAAGAAGGAGACAGAGTCGCAAGACAACAAGCCAACATCAGAGGCCAATGCAGTAGGTAAAGTAGAGCAAGATGCTCTAATTCTCTCATTAGACAATGTGTCTAGTTCCTGGATAGTAGATTTCGGGGCTTCATTCCATGCGACACCACACAAGCAATATTTCCAAGATTACACCAAAGGTAATTTTGGGTATGTATACTTGGGAGATGATGAAGCTTGTGAGATTGTCGGCAAAGGTACAGTTTCTGTCAAAACTTCTAATGGAAATGAGTGGAAGCTTAAAGATCTTAGGCATGTCCCTTGTCTTCGCAAAAATTTGATCTCTACAGGACAATTGGATGATGAAGGTCACAACATTGCATTCGGAAACAAACGGTGGAAGATCTCAAAGGGATCTTTGGTGGTTGCCAAGGGAGAAAAATTCGGTACACTTTACTTGTGTACTGTTAGCACGCAACCTTTAGCTTGTGCAGCAACTACAAAAGTTGACAGCGCGGTGTGGCACTACCGGCTTGGGCATATGAGTGCCAAAGGAATGCAAATCCTTCAAACAAAGAAGCTTCTACCAGGTTTGAAAGAAGTGGACTTGAAGTTCTGTGAAGATTGTGTTTATGGTAAACAAAAGAGAGTAAAATTTCAAAAATCAGGAAATGAAAGAAAAAATAAAAAACTTGAGTTGGTTCATTTTGATGTTTGGGGTCCTGCAAGTACACCATCACTTGGTGGCTCATTGTACTATGTAACATTCATAGACGATGCGACTAGAAAAACATGGGTTTATGTCATGAAGAATAAGTCCGATGTATTTTCCATATTTCAAAGGTGGAAAGCCTTTGTGGAGAATGAAACAGGTACCAAGGTTAAATGCCTCAGATCCGACAATGGAGGTGAATATTGCAGCCAAGCTTTTGAAAGCTTTTGTGCTAGCAATGGCATTCGGAGGCAAAGGACAACCCTTAGGACACCTCAACAAAATTGGATTTCGGAAAGGATGAACAGGACAATCATGGAGCGAGCACGAAGCATGCGGCTACATGCTGGCCTACCGCTTGAGCTTTGGGCGGAAGCTGTAAGTATGTCTGTGTACTTAATCAATCGGTCACCCTCAACGGCATTGGATGGGGGAGTTCCAGAAGAGTCATGGACAGGTAAACCGGTGAATTATGCATTTCTCAAAGTGTTTGGGTGTGAGGCTTTCATGCACATAGATAGAAGCCTAAGATCAAAGCTAGATGCAAAGTCCAAAAAGTGTTTCTTCATTGGCTATGGAGAAGGTGACTTTGGGTATCGCCTATGGAATCCTAAAGATGGTAAAATCTTAAGGAGTAGGGATGTAATTTTTAATGAAAAAAATATGTACAAAGATTACTTGGAAAGAAATCAAACAAAAGAAACAGGTGATGAGTACATGGAGCTTGAGGACGGTGAAGACTCGAGGATTGCAAACGGTGACAATGTGCAACAACGTCAACCAAATGAGGAGCCTCAACCTATTCCTCGAAGATCTACAAGAGCAAGTAGACCTCCAGAAAGGTTTGTTCCTTCCTTCAACCATCTCTTGATCTTAGATTCAGGAGAGCCGGAATCATACGAAGAAGCTATGCAACATGAATCCAAAGAAGAATGGACGAAGAGCATGCAAGTGGAGATGGACTCACTACATTGCAACCAAACATGGGAATTGTTTGAGTTGCCTAAAGGTAAGCGGGCACTTCAAAACAAATGGGTGTACAAGGTGAAGGAAGAAGAAGGTGGGAAGAAAAGGTACAAGTCTAGGCTTGTGGTAAAAGGTTTTTCTCAAAAGAAAAGTATTGACTTCAATGAAATATTTTCTCCTGTTGTAAAAATGAACTCAATTAGGCTTGTCTTAAGCCTTGTGGCTGCTCATGATCTAAATCTCGAGAAAATGGATGTAAATACGGCATTCCCTCACGGTGACTTAGAGGAGGAAATCTACATGCTTCAACCAAAGGGGTATGAAGTAAAAGGTAAGGAGAAAATGGTTTGCAGATTAAAGAAGAGCTTGTATGGTTTAAAGCAAGCATCAAGACAATGGTACTTGAAGTTTGATCGATGGATGTTGGATCATGGATTCACAAGATGCAACTCGGGTCACTGCGTCTACACGAAGAATTTGGGAGATGGAAAATTTATCATCCTAATGTTGTATGTTGATGACATGTTGATTGCAAGTGCTAACATGCAGGACATCAAAGACCTAAAAGAGGAACTGTCTAAATCTTTTTCAATGAAAGATTTAGGTGTTGCAAAGAGGATACTTGGTATGAAAATATCAAGGGACAGGACGAAGAAGACAATAAAGCTATCTCAAGAAGATTACATCAAGAAGGTACTAGAAAGGTTTGCAATGCAAAATGCAAAACTAGTTTCTACACCTTTGGCTGGTCACTTTAAACTAACAAAGGATATGTGTCCAAAGACACAAGAGGAGATAGCCTATATGTCCAAAGTTCCATATGCTGCAGCGGTAGGTTCTCTAATGTATGCTATGGTCTGGACAAGGCCAGACATTGCACATGCAGTGGGAGTTGTGAGTAGGTTCATAGACAACCCAAGTAAAGAGCATTGGCAAGCTGTGAAGTGGATACTTAGGTATCTAAAAGAGACAACAACAAATGCTTTGTATTTTGGAGGAACTGATATTTTTCTAGAAGGGTATGCTGATGCAGATATGGCAGGTGACAAAGATACTCGAAGGAGCACTACTGGCTATGTGTTCATGGTTGGAGGCACAGCAGTAAGCTGGGCTTCAAAGCTGTAGAAAGTGGTTTCACTTTCTACCACGGAAGCAGAGTATGTAGCAATGACAGATGCAAGCAAAGAAATTATGTGGCTTCACAAATTCTTAGAAGAGCTTGGATTCAAACAAAACAAATGTGTCTTGTACAGTGATAGTCAAAGCGCTATCCATCTTGCAAAGAACTCAGCCTTTCATTCAAGGACAAAGCACATTGAGGTGAGATATCACTTCATACGCACTCTTTTGGAAGAGGGACAGCTAAAGTTAGGAAAGGTGCATACAAGTGAAAATCCTGCAGACATGTTTACAAAGGTGGTCAACAAGGAGAAGTTAAGATTTTGCTCATCTTCAATCGGCATTCAAGGATAAAAAGCCAGAATGGAAAGCAGTCACAGGTTTGGTTTGGAGATCAATCTCCAAGTGGGAGATTGTTAAGTATGGAGCCTGATTTACCCTTGTAATTTTCTGTGGTAAAAGTGCACATTTGTAAGGCCCCCATTATGAGGAGAAGCCATCGTGCGTGAAGGAAAATCACTCACCGAAAACCAAAAATTTCACAATAAAAAATTAGGGGCAACTTTAGGGGCCTCGGAGGCGGAAGCCCCCGATACTTTTTTTTCCCTCGCCAGAATATTCCTTTTCGCCGGAATATTATGGCCGGACGGTGGCCGGAAAGTGGTCGGAAAACAACCGTCGGTTGGCCGGTGGCCGAAAGTCAATGGCCAGTGGCCGGTGGTCAGAAGTCAATGGCCGATGGCCGAATTCAAAAGCGGGCTTGTCTTCTCAAGGGTGAGAGTGAAGCAAGGCGGGAGCTCCAAAAGGGTATAATCCCTTTGTAAACTACTTCTTGTTTTGAAGTATTAAAGCCATGGAGTGGCTGCTTTCCCGTGGACGTAGCCCACATTGGGTGAACCACGTATATCGTGTGTACTCTCTCTCTCTAACTCTACTCTATAATCTCGTGTATGTAAATATGTCTCTCTCCATTAAGTAATCTACTCAATTATCTATTTAGCTACGTCTTATTTCCTAACACCTCAGACATTGAGTGTGTGTGTGTGTGTGTGTGTGTGTGTGTGTGTGTGTGTGAGGGGAGAGTATACCCCCCAAGCTAGCTCCTAGCTTCCTTGGTCGACCCCCTCTTCTAGCTCATGATGGAAGCTCATTTGAACCCTTCAAGCCTAGACAATCACATGTAGAGTGCATATCAAGCAAGCATGCTAGCCTTGGGACACGTGTCCCCCTTCCCCCTTTGAGAGAGAGAACTTGATAAATGCATACACAATTAATTAAATTAGCTAAATTATCATTGGACCCCTTGAGAGGCCAACCAATATGCTTTAGGCACCTTATGAGGACAACCTAAGAGGAACTTGACATGTGTCCATGTTGCTTCATTAGGCAAGGCTTGACTTGTGTGAAAGTGTGTGTGTCCTCTCTCTAGCTCCTACAATGAGGGCTTGCCCCCCCTTGTGTAAGGACATGCTTTATTCAATGCTTAAGCTTGACATCTTCTCCATCTTCATTATTATGCTATTATATATGCTAGCAAGAAGAGTTATGATAAGTGAGGAGCTAATTCTTTCTCCTATGAAATGTTTCTTCTTCCTCTTCCCTACCCTCATTCCCTGCTAGCTCTCTCCACCTTCAAAGGTGTTTGAGGTCTTGGGACTAAGGCTTGGGATAGTTAAAGCTTTCTTCAAAGTTTATGTTATGTTTGTGATGCATGAAGATTTCATCTTCATTGCATCACCTAGGTCACAAGGAACACAAAGATTGTATTGTAAAAAGTCTCTCTTAATGGGAGAAATCATAATACAAATGCCTATTGGAGAGGGGACCGGTTATACATAAATCCGGTCCTCAATTGTTGTCATGTTCTCTAGATTCTCTCTGTTGCAAAAGTATTGTTCATGCCAAGTTAACTAATTGCTATGATTATGTTGCTATCTTCAATTATGTTCACCCGCTATGCTCACAAAGTAATTTCTCAAAAATACTCTCATTAATTTCCGCTACTCTCAAGTTAAATAGGCCAATTCCATTACATTGGTATCAGAGCATTTGGTTTCTCTTTTCTTGCTTAAGAAGAGATGTCCTTAAGTAGCCTATAAATGATTGATGTTGTTAATTATATTAGGGTAAGTTTAAGTGAGATCTATTATCGGGTTTTGTTGAGCCCACTATGTGGGATAAGGTGCACACCTCAGGAGATTTAGACTTAATAATGGAGTCTTTTTAGACTTGCCTATGGATTTACCATTATTGAGCCATAAGAAGTACGAAAGGAGCTAACCCTCGGCAACTCTGCTATGTTAGACTTACTCCACTACTCTCTATAATTAACCACTTGGAGTCGTGGGTGTAGATACTTAAGAGCCAATTTTCAAAGGCTAAGAGGAGTGGCAACTAAGGTTTTGAATTTCCAAAGCATACACTAAGTACATACATAAATTTTGTTAACATGGCTGACAATAACCAAGAGAGTAGAATGAACATTGATAGCTTTGATTTTTCACATGAAGATGCTAATGAGGATGCCCCCATGTTTGTGAATTATCCCGTAACTAGGTTGCAGCAAGATATGGGCAACCCTGCTTTGCAAGCCAAAGTTACTCAACAACCTCGCGCTTATGGGATTTCCTTTCCTCTGCAAGAGGAGAGAGCTTAGGAGGCCTCTTGAAGAGACCCCAAAAGAAGACTTTCTCCCATACAAGAGGAGGAATTCATAGAGCAAGAAAGCAATGAAAGTTTAACTTCCTCTGAAGATGTGGCTCTACAAAGACGGTGGTCTAAACGATCGCCCACTCCTCCCAAGAGGAAAAGATCAACACACAATCCTTCTCCTCGTCACTCTGAAAGGGAAGAGAGGAAACAAAGGAAGAAAAGGGCAAGAAAGAGGTCACACTCTTCTCCTTCTTCTTCACCTTCCTCCTCTTCCGATGAAAGCTATGGCTATTCTCCTAGAGAATACAGGAGGGGAGGACATGCAAATCATACCCTGCATGGCGGAGGTCACAAAAGCTAAAGAAGTTCAAGGAGGGAGGAAAGAGTATCTCTTTTCTCACCTATGATGGCACCTTTGGTGCTACCGACAAAGTGTTGGCCTTCATCTAGCAATTTGATGTGGCCTTTGGAGACGAGGGCTTCACGGAGTCCTCCAAGATACACCATGTAGCTATGCACTTCCAAAAATAAGCTCGTCAATGGTGGGCTAGCCTTCGTGGCAACGATGAAGCCCCAAAGACATAGTAAACTCTCGAGTTTCCATCATGAAGAAATAGCAATGCGAAGGACAAAGTGCTTACCGAATGGTGCAGCTTGAAGCTTCTCTCTCATGAGTCTATCCACAAGTATGTAGACAAGTTTTGGGATTTAAATCTCAAGGCTACTGTCTTTGAAAAGATAGACTTGGCTGAGAAAAGGCAGCAATTTTGTGTGGGATTACCTGAAGAGATGGCCGAATACATCAACTCTCAATGGCCCGGTTCTATCAGCGAAGTAATCCATTTTGGGATTTACATCTCAAGGCTACTGTCTTTCAAAAGATAGACTTGGATGAGCGAAGGTAGCAATTTTGTGTGGCATTACCTGAAGAGATGGTCGAATACATCAACTCTCAACGGCCCGGTTCTATGAGCGAAGTAATCCATCACACCATGGTTGCTTCACGCATCAATTTCCATCAAGGGGCTAGACGGAATGTCAAGCCCATGGAAAACAAAGACAAAATGATGCAAAGGAGAAAACCAATACTTAAAATTCTTCCCAAGGCACTTTCAACAACAATCAGTCCAAGGAGAAGGGAGTTTACAAAGGCAAAAACAAACTCTCTCTTGAAGATGTTGAATATTTTTGCAAGGACCATAAGTGTTTCAAGTGTGGGGAGAAAGGACATGGATATCGTTCTTGCCCCAAAAAGAATGCTCGCAGTGAGACTCCTAGGGCTTCTACCATTGAAGCTCCAAAAGAGGATGCTCATTGTAAAGGACCATCACTTTCCTATGCTTGGGAAAAGGTAAGTGAGCATGATGCCTTCATCTTGTTTGACCCTGGCTCTACTCACAACTTCATATCAATGGAGGTGGCCACCAAGTTGGGCGTTCAAGTTTTCGAGATGGAAGATATGGTAATGGTTGACACAGCTTTCAAGGGATAGCAAGCCTTCTTTCCTATGCTTGGGGAAAGGTAAGTGAGCATGATGCCTTCATCTTGTTTGACCCTAGCTCTACTCACAACTTCATATCAACAAAGTTGGCCACCAAGCTGGGCATTCATGTTTTCAAGATGGAAGATATGGTAATGGTTGACACAGCTTTCAAGGGATAGCAGGCCTCCGTTACACCCTTGATTAGGAAGTTGAGGCTTCATGTCCAAAGCTATGTCGACAAATAAGACTTTTTCATCTCTCCGCTCCAACATGAGGATGCTATCCTAGGGGCGCCATGGTTTGATCGCATGGCTGCCAATATGAAGTTCCCTGAAAGGAGAATCTACTTCACCTACAGGGAAAAGAACATGTATATAGATGCTAGTGAGCATGGTTGGACCTCCAGGCCTAGCCAATCACAAGCAGTAGGTATTACAAGCAACAAGGGTAGCCTTGGGACAAGTGTCCCCCTTTTCCCTTTGAGAGAGAGGACTTGATAAATGCAAAGACAATTAATTAAATCTCCTAAATTATCATTGGACCCCTTGGGTGGCCAACCAATAGCCTTCAGGAACACCATGAAGGCAACATGAGGAGGAACTTGACAAGTGTCCCTTTTGCTTTCTTTGTCCCAAGCATGCCTTGTGTGAGTGTGGGTGTTCTCTCTCATCTCCCCTCTTGTAGGGATCTCCCCCTCCTTGTAGGGATTGGATTTGACTTTTTGACACCTCAAGCCCCTCATCCTTAGGTCCAGTTCCCACCACAAGCTTGGCCCTTAAGCATTTTAAGCTTGGGCTGGGTTCTCACCTCAAGTACAATCCTAACATCTCAAGCATGACAAGCACCTCAAGAATGTCAATCATCAAGCACCTCAAGCATCTCAAGCACCTTAGTCATCAAGCCCCTCAAGAACCTCAGTCATCAAGCACGACAAGCACCTTAAGCTTGGGCCGGGTTCCCACCTCAAGCTCAGCCCTACTTTACCTAAGGTTAAAGGACTTTTACACACATTATTGGAGGTCTTCAATGAAGCTAACCCTAAGGTCTTATGATCCATTGGTTAACCTTTCTCTTTGATAGACCATCTCTCATTTGGGCCCCTTTACCATTGGCCCCGTGTTGAGATAGATCTATAAGCACATGTCTATCTTAACCCTTGTTCCCATTTATTCTCTTACATTAAGTAATCAGTTTAATATGAGAAAATCATTTAGGTTGGTTAGATATTAGATTTTATGACATGTCCACTCCGCCTTAACTATAATGTTTGTTCAATGTAGTGCGGTGATACGAAAGGTTAAATGCAATCTGTGTGCATCGACGTGATTATCGCATGGTGAGTAAGCGTTACCATTTTTTACTTTTTGACATTGAGAACGCAATTAATGAACTCGTTGAAAATTGCACGCAGCCGTGGGAATGAAACGTTCCCTCGTATTATAAAAATTGGGGAGGATTGTGCAAAGTCCCCCATGCAAGGAGACTTGCATGTTAAAAAAAAAACATAAAAATGAAACAACAAACAATTAATAACATTGCCATCTTCTATGATTACAAGCATTGACTTTGACAAAACTCTAACCCTCTTTGTGGTTTTTTGCTAAGTACACCTCTGAAACACTATGATCGGTACACCAAACACGCTCTCAGGTTAAAAAAATCTAGCACGCTTTGACTCTCTCTCTCTCTCTCTCTCTCTCTCTCTCTCTCTCTCTGCTTCATTTTAATGTTTCACCTCCCAATTGATAAATATCTTAAGACATAATTAATAGCATCAAATAATAGAATTTGTCGATTTTTATTCATTTAAAAATGTTGAAGTGGCATATACAAATGACAAGAATTTAGACAGTAGAGCAAGATTGAATCAAAGAATTGATACAATCTAAAATCTAAAAACATATTTAGACATATCAACATCGGGACATGAAGACCATCGCGTTGTCACAATAGGATTATGTCAACTGACAATAATAAGATTTGTGGAAAACAAAGCACAAGCTCTCTCTCTTTCTCTCTCTCTCTCTCTCTCTCTCTCTCTCTCTCTCTCTCGCACACACACACACACACACACACACACAGAGCATTTTTCTTCTAGGTTCTTGTTTTCTCTTACCTTTGGACCCACTTCAATTCAATACAGGTACAACTAACAAAGCACTCTAGTTTTTGATTCCCCTCAACAAGAACGTTTGGCACACCTACCACCTGAACACTTGATTGCCAATCTAGATTGTAGTGGTGATGCTCTTCACTACCCTCATTAACCACGATAAGCATCTTTGCAATATTCTCATCTGTGGCATCTTCCCAAGCCCTCGACACTCACACAGAAAGAGACTCCATAAATTTGGTGCTGCACACACACACACACACACACAAATGACTTCACAATGTGCCGTAGCGTACTCGTAGGGCATCAAAAAGAGGAGAGAGAGAGAGAGAGAGAGAGAGAGAGAGAGAGAGATGGCCTCACAATGTTGCTTTGCACCCCCTATCCATGATTTACTTATTATCCAACGACAACCTTCTCCCCTGATTTAGCTGTTGACTTGCCATCAACTTGCACGAAAACTTTCCTGATCACGACAGACTACCTCGCAATGCGCGCACGCGCGTACACACACAGAGTGCCTCACTGCCGAATTCATTCAGCACTCCTTCCTCGCTCTGTCGGGGCCTCATCCTCTTCAAGCGAGTGGCGCTGCTGATCCTCCTCCCCTACCCTAGATTGCAAGAGAAACTACCCCCTTCCTATTGTGTATCTTTGCCCTGACATACGCCGCCTCTCTCTCTCTCTCTCTCTCTCTCTCTCTCTCTCTCTCTGCTACACGCGTGATGTGTCTTGAGGCACATATTTGTTATGCTAGCTATCCAAAGATGCACCTCATTCAACTACCCCTAATATTTTATCATAAATTCCATGAATACCCCTGGTTGTGAGATTAAAAATCTCCAAAGATTAAAAAAATTGTAGCTTTCCATAAGAAGATTGATTGTCTATCAATACAAGATGCTAAAACTAAAATTTGAGAGTAGGCTTTGGAAATGAATTGCTTCATCAATTTTACAAAAGGTATGTTGCGACAAATAACATGATAAGCACTCAAAAACATATCTCAATTGTCAAAAAAGAACAAGATCAGAAACTCTTGAAGGAAAAGTTTGACCTTTCCTTTTTCCTTTCTTCTAAGCCCAACGGATCTTGTAAGATTTCTATTAAAAAGACATGGATACATACTTACACAAGTGGCTCTATACTCCACTTACTAGATGGAATCTTCAAAGATTCTGTCTGCTCCAACCATGGAATCAAGCAAGACGAACGCAAGCATCGACCTCAAGATCTCAAGCTTAGAGAAATGATCGCCAGCTTGAGCGAGCGCGAGGGTTGTCAGGTATGCCAAGGCATGCATATTTGAAGATTCCGTCCGCACCAACCATGGAATCAAGCAAGACAAACGCAAGCATCGACCTCAAGATCTCAAGCTTAAAGAAATGATCGCCGGCTTGAGCAAGCGCGAGGGTTGTCAAGTATGCCAAGGCATGCATATAAAAATAAATCACTAGGCATGTTGCCTCTGCACGATGACATCACCTGCACCACCTCAACGCCTAGCTTATGCCCCCCTCACCATAGCACGTAACAACAAGCAATGACGAAGCACATAGATTTGCAACAATATTACCTAAGAAAGATGAATACAACATTGTGTGTGTGTGTGTGTGTGTGTGAGAGAGAGAGAGAGAGAGAGAGAGAGAGAGAGGAAAACGCTAAAGAGAACTTAGAAGAAAACACTAAAGGAAAAATGAAAGAGCAAAGAAACACCTATTTCTATGCACAAAAGATTTTTTGACTTTCCATCTTCATTCGTCTTTTGACTTCCCACTTTCATTCGTCTTTTGACTTTTCACCTTCATCTGTCTTTTCATTTTCTAAACTCACCCTTCACTTATGCACTTGATATCTTTTGAAAGAATTTTTTTTTTCTGAGATTGGGGAGACCTAATTGCATGAATTGCATGAAACAAGATGTTGGTCAATAGGCTTAAACCAAACCACGAATTCCTGTTCCTACATCCAAGGGAAAAATGTTTCGACCATTAGGCTTAAACCAAACCATGAATTCCTTTTCCTACATCGAAGGGAAATGGTTTGATGACTAGACTAGTTACAGTCTAGTCATCAAACCAGTCGATCCTCTGACCCCATGGTGCGGCTTAGTACGGCATGATATATGCTCAGGTCCAACACAAACTCATCAAAACAAACAACACATCAGCTACCACAATGTATCAAATAACAGTACTTGAAGAGTCGGGGTATCCAACCAAAAATCCAAAGATAACAGAAGTATCAAAAGACCAGTGCTTAAAAAGTCAGGGTATCCAAGCCAGATATCTAAAAAAAGGAACCAACTGTCTTTAACCATCCCTTCATAGCATTATAGTCACCATTCTTGGCATGGTCCTGTGCCTGCAGCCAACCCGGGTTTGCAATTAGACATTGCCCCAAGAATTCCATTAAAGCAGCAGGCAGTTCCTCTTTACAGACCCGACTACACAAGTCCTCTTTGTCCTTGTCAACCTTTTCATCAAAAAGCATGAGCATGCACCATACAAGTGCCACCAGGTCATCAGCACCATCATAAACCACCTGTTTACTCCCTTCCTTTTGAAGTTGATTGAGAACTTCATTAGATGTAGTATACAAGCACCCAGAAAAAAATGTACAAACACCAAGTTGAGCAGCAAAGCCCGAGTCTAAAATATAGAACCTCGAGCGGCCTTCATCACACCGAGACTCTGCAATCATTAAGTTTTCCAATCGAACATCCCTGTTCACAACACCTTTTGAGTGCACTGCTTGAAGAACATCCACTAGCTCACCCATTGAGTACTTTTAAGGCATAACTCATGGGGTCTGAACGGAGAATGGGATACCCTACATGCCACAGAGCCAACATGTCTCCCAATTTCGAGGTTATTGTGGGTACCCCATCAACATCTTTTAGAATTGCACAAAGTCGCCTTCAAGATTTTCCAGCTTCCGTGGAACTTTAAGCGCATATTTTATAGCACCTTTTTCTACCTCATGGACAACACTTGTTCGGCAAGATCCTAAGAACCTTTTCCACTTCCACTCACTTGACAGGTTGAGCTCTTTAGCATCCACCATCATACCAAGGGTAGCATGATCAGCACGTAAAAAGGGGCACAAACTTTGCCGGCCCCGTGTTGTTGCTGAAGTTCGAGTCAGATTATCTTGCTCTCTACCATTAGGCCCCACATGAACTTTGAACCTCCTTGACAATGTGCACAAAGCAAACCAAGAAAACTAGAGTGCTTCGTTAGCTGCATTGTAGTGTGCAGTGCATAGGAGCAGATACAAAAATGACAGTCTGAAGCAAATTAATACTTATAGTTTTGTCTTAACACATTTTATTGCGAGAGAGAGAGAGAGAGAGAGTGCGTTCCAAGAGATGATATTCTGGACAGGAAGCTCATCGAGCACTTTTCTGAGCTTCGTAAGTATTTGGCATACATGTCAACCAAGCCCTTTCCAAGCACGTCGTCTTTTTTCAATAGCCTTTTCCCATATCAACGTCTGCATAATGCCACATGCCTTTAAGACGTAAGTGTAGGTGATTGCCCTTGGTGAGATGCCATCTCTTTACATCTGCCAAAAACAGCCCCGAGCTTCCTGGCCTTGTCTCTATTGGGCATATTCTGCAACAATCAATGCACTCCAAGAGACGACCTTCCGGACAAGAAGAGAAGCTTCCAAAGCAAGTTTTGTGCTTTGTGAAGTACACCACATTTGGCATACATTTGGCACGCATAGGTGATTGCATCTAGACAGAGGCCCTCACTTTGCATCAGCTAAAAATAGCCTAGAGCTTTCTGACCCTACTCATGTTTTGTGTATCCCACAATCAGTGCATTCCAAGCGAACAGTAAGCTCCTCAAGCACTTTTGGTGCTTTCTGAAGTGCACCACCTTTGGCATACATATCGACCAGGGTAGTGCCAAGCACGACATCTCTTTCCAATAGCCTCTGACTAACAATATCATCATGAATTTTTGTGTCCATATCAGCATCTTGTGTAGAGCCACATGCTTCAAGATGCACGCATAGGTGATTGCATCTAGAGAGCAATGTGTTCCAAGAGACGACATTCCGGACAGAAAGCTCCTCAAGCACTTTTTGTGCTTTCTCGAGCACACTACATCTGGCATACATGTCGATCACTAGGGTTATCAATTTCATGTGCAAGAAACCAGTCTTAATGGGCTGCCTATGATATTCATGATCATCATCATCTTCATATGTATCCAAATCACAATATTCATCAGGATACCACCCATCAACAGCTGTTGAAATACGAGGAGCTGAATTTACAAAGATCCCACCAGGAACATATCAACTAAAGCACCACCAAGCACAACATCTTTCTCTAACAGTTCGTGACCAGCAATCATAAGGTGCATTCTCTCACCCATGCCAACATCTTGCGTAAGGCATGCCTTCAAGGTGCCATTGTAGGTGACTCCACCTAGAGACGTGCCTTCCCTACTCGTGTTGTGTATCCCGTAATCAGTGCATTCCAAGCGAACAGTAAGCTCCTCAAGCACTTTTGGTGCTTTCTGAAGTGCACCACCTTTGGCATACATATCGACCAGGGCAGTGCCAAGCATGACATCTCTTTTCAATAGCCTCTGACTAACAATATCATCATGATTTTTTGTGTCCATATCAGCATCTTGTGTAGAGCCACATGCTTCAAGATGCACGCATAGGTGATTGCATCTAGAGAGCAATGTGTTCCAAGAGACGACATTCCGGACAGAAAGCTCCTCAAGCACTTTTTGTGCTTTCTCAAGCACACTACATCTGGCATACATGTCGATCACTAGGGTAATCAATTTCATGTGCAAGAAACCAAGCTTAATGGGCTGCCTATGATAGTCATGATCATCATCATCTTCATATGTATCCAAATCACAATATTCATCAGGATACCACCCATCAACAATCATAAGGTGCATTCTCTCACCCATGTCAACATCTTGCGTAAGGCCACATGCCTTCAAGGTGCCATTGTAGGTGACTCCACCTGGAGACAGGCCTTCCCTTTGTGGTGCAAACAAAACAATGCTTCCTTGCCACAGCCATGTTGACAATACTCTGCAATCAACAGATTCCAAATGAAAACATTCCAAAGAAGAAGTAACCCACTATTATGGAGCTGAGTGTGTATCCTACTCACTTGGTATGAATCCTTCTTCTGAGCACGGGCTTTTAGTCTCCATCTGAGCGAGGAACCCTCATTTTGCATCTGGTTAAAACAGTTGGGAGCTTCCTTGCCACAGCCATCTCTCGTATATCCTGCAATCAACACGCTCCAGAAGGCGACATCTCATCCATGACTTCTGTTGCTCTCATAAGGTCACCACATTTGGCATAAATATTGACCAAAGCATTGCCTACATGTTTCCTTGACTAGCAACCACATCGTGAATTCTATCAACCATTTGAAGATCTTGTTTAAGGCCACAAGCCTTCAAGGTGAAAGCATAGTTGATTGCAATTGGAGACATGCCTTCCCTTTGCATCTAGTAAAAACAGTCCATGGCTTCTTTGCCATGGCATAGGTGATTGAAACTGGAGAGAGGCCTTCCCTTCACAATTAGTGAGCAACATCACAAAGCTTCCATGGCATAGCCATGTCGGACAGGCATTCTTTTTGTGTTTTCATAAGGGCACCACATTTAGCATACAAACAGACCAAAGCATTGCAAAGCGTGACATGTTTCTCCAACACGCCCTGATTAGCAATCTCATTGTAAATTCTCTAGCCCATATTGGAAGGCTTGCCATAACCATGCTGGGCTTATCCAGCAATCAACCCGTTTTAAGAGATGACAATTTGGACAGAAAGCTCAACAAAAACTTTATGTGCTTACATGAAATTCATCAACCTTAAAAAGGAAAACTCGTTGCTTTTGACTCGTCATCAAGCTCTTCCTGTCTATGCTTGACTTGTGTAGCCAATATTGCTGCTTCCTTAGATTTTTCAAAGGATCTACCGCAGCACTGTAGATACAAGGTTCGAACCCAGTGACACCTACAAGATATTTATCGCCTTTGAAAATTGAAAAACGCGACTGTGTTTGCGCGCTTGTGTGTGTGTGTGTGTGTGAGTGAGAGAGAGAGAGAGAGAGAGATGAAATGAAATGAAATGTTATATTAACGTCTTCAAAAGGCCAAAGTGACCTATGAGACCAAAAAGTTACAATGTGGTGGATCTGATACAAAGTCAGAGTAACAAAATGACAAAACAAATATACTATGGAATCCTGGACTGCTAGGTGTGAACGGGGCAAAGCAACTAGCTGGGGTAGCAGCTGTCTCTGGCGGATCTCATCAATCTCCTCCATGATCAGTAGTCTGACCGGGCGTCGTGCATGTCGGGCCAAAGTGATCCGAATCCTCTGATGCAGCCTCCGTCGGTGCTGTGTAGTCCTCCGCAATCGTGGGCGTCTGGATCTCCCCAGCTCGGTCGCCCGGTCGATCAAGTGCCTCTAGTGTGAGGCGACGAGCTCTGCTGTGGTAGTAGCTCCTCCGGGTGTCCAGTGTCTGCTCTAAAGAAGTCTGTGATGTGTCTCTGAGACTGGCTAGCCTCTCCTCTCATCAGGCTCTCTCTGTGTCGGCGCAGCTCGAGTAGAAACAAACCCAAGCATCTCTGATCCTCGTACTGCATGACTCTGGAGAGTGGTCCAAAGCCCTCTCTAAACAAGCAGTGGAAGCAGCCTCGTATCTCGTAGTAGACGGGGCAGTGGCATGTGTAATGCAACTCTGTCTCTGGCTCCATGCCACACAGGGGGCATGTCCTGGCCTCTGTTGGTACTCCACTGTATCTCCCAGTCTCGATCCGCAACTGGTGTGAAGATGTGCGTATCTGGCCAATAGCACATCGTATCCCATGAGACAAGTGAGTGTCCATGTATCTGGGCCTCGTCACGAAACCGTCCTCTGTAAGCTGGAGAAGATGCTCTCTGTAGAAAACCATCTTCGTGCCCAGCTCCTGTGCTGGCTGTATCCATGTCCTCTGGATGTCTAGCTGAGTCAGGTCCTGTCGGATGAGCCTGGTGATCTCGGACTGTGTAAGAGTCAGAGAGGGTGCCTCTAATGAGTACTCGAAGGGGGGCAATCTGTCTATGCTGAACCCATGCGCCTGAAACCATGATGTCATTTCACCATACCAGCATGCTGTATCTCCCTGCATGGCTAACTGTCGAGAGGACTCAAGTGCAAGGCAGGCATATCTGCCTCTGGGAAGTTCCCACATGCGGTGTATGAAGGAGACAGATCTGGTAAGCGCCTCGACTACCAGTGGGGGAGCAGCTAGCTCTGCTCGGATAATGGCACGTGGTACTGAAGCCTTGGCTCTAATGAGCTGCGAGATCATAGAGACCAGAGGCTTCTCCATGTCCCCCCACCCATCCGTGCGACCTGTCCTCCCGTGATGATCCAATGAAGGTCCCCATATCTCAGCTCCATAGAGCAATGCAGACGCCACTAAAGTGTCAAATAGCCAGAGCTTCATCCGAGGCTCCTGAAACTGAACCTGTGAACACATCCTCTCCAATCTGCCCAATGTTGCATGGGCTCTGATCAGTCTAGTCTCTGCTGCTCTCCTCAGTGAAAATGTTGGTCCACTAAAAACCACTCCAAGATAAGTGTAAGCATCTGTATACTCCACCGTCTCCTGGCCGTATGTGAATGCGGACGCTGACCTCCTGATCCACTGTGGGGTGGTATTAAATACCATGACCTTGGTTTTACCAAGGTTGACAGACAAACCACTTCCGTGGGCAAATCTATGCAGAGCATCCAAGTGACGTTGCATCCCCTCTGGAGAGTCGGAGATCAACACAATATCATCAGCATAGAGCAATAGTGGAATCCATGTCCCTGCCAGTTGTGCACCTCTATCACCATCTCTCTCAATGTAGTCAACAACCTCATCCACATACATACCAAATAGAGTAGGAGAGAGCGGGCAGCCCTGCTTCACACCAATAGTGGAGTGAACCGGTGCGGACAAACCCTCTGAGGTGCGTACATGCCCCACTACTGACCAGTACAAAGCCATGATCCCCCAAATGAGCTCTGTGGGTACTCCCATCTCCTGTAATCTGCGCATCAATCTAGCTCTGGGTGCTGTGTCAAATGCTTTGCGGAAGTCCACAAAGCTACAATAGATCCGTCTCCCATGTGATCTGCCCTCCTCAATAATGGCTCTAAGTGTCAAGATATGGTCAAGAGTAGAAAAGCCTCTCCTGAAACCTGCCTACCCAGCTGCACGTATCCCTTCCCTCTCTGCCCATCTACTCAGCCGCTGCTCAAGAATAGATGCGTACAACCGTGTCAATGTGTGTCCAATCATGATAGTACGATAATTCCCAAGCTCCATAGGGTCTCCTGACTTGAAGATGGGTACAATCGTAGAAAGGCTCCAAGTATCAGGTAAGCCCTCACACATGGCATGGCTAAACATAACTGCTAGAAGCTCTGCTAGTAGATCTCTGGCATGCATGAAATGCTCAGCCACTAAGCCATCATGATTATATACTCTCCCAGTCCTCATCCTGTGTCACAAAGTGATGACGTGGCGGACAGCAGAAACCCTAATTTTTGCCATAAACCTAAAATTCTTGCAAACCCTAATTTCTGTCAGAAACCCTAATTTTCGGAAATCGCGGAGGCTGAAAAAAAATTATAAAATAAAATAAAATGATGAGCGACGTGAATTTTGCTTTTTTTATTAAAAAAAGAGAAAAGACTCTCTAAGAGAGAGAGAGAGAACTGATGCTTTTTATTTTAAAAGCTTTTTGGGCTCTACTTTTGGGCATCCCTTGTAACCTTTAAATTAGTGGTGAGGGCCTCACTTCTCAGAGCATCTGGACGCAGAGTCTGAGAGTGAAACCCTACCCACTCTCTTGTACTTTGAACTAATTAACATAAAAAGAAATACCGAAAGGGACGCCAGTCTTTGGGGCCAATATCTCTAGGCACGGAACTCTGCCGAGCCAGTGCAAATCTATTGTGATCTGTGAATTGTTTTGAAGTGGTTATTTGGTGCTGTCGCGATTGATTCTTAACTTGGAGTGTCCAAGTCTGTTACAGTGGTATCAAAGCACAGCCGATTTCTCTTCTACGGGAAATCCGATCCCCAATTTCTTTTCCGTGGCACCTATGGCTTCAGGCAATGATCAATCGACTCCCTCTGCATATGGAGATGCGGGCATGGATCACAACGAAGATTCCGGCACGGAGTATGGCCCGCCTAGGCCTACTCAGGCGGAGCAGCAAGAGATAGAGCGTCGTCAATTGATTGGCGATGCAACAAAGATGATGCTCAATTTTGCCAAGGACCCGAAGATGGCAAAATATATGAACCAGACCTCTTTGGAAGAGGTACAGACGGAGTGGCAAAGAACCACAACACCACTCCCGAAACCCGCTCTCAAGAAACCTTCTGCCTCCAAGAAATATACGGAGAAGGAATTGGAGAACGTGGTTGATGCACGGATTGCTCAGCTTTTCGACGTGCAAAAGAAAGGCACTGACTTCCCAGGATATTTGGGTCGTCGGTCGACATTCGACAAGGCAAAGAAACAGAAGAAGCGTGTCAAGTTTGAAGGCTTACCCAGTTCTTCTTCTTCTTCTTCTGACAGTTCTGAGCGAAGAAGACAGAAAAGGTAAAAAGTGAAGCAAGAAACAAAGCTTCGGAACGGGCAAGAAAAAGGCAAAGAAGGCTACATCTCACCTAGGGACTGACAGTTCTACTGAGGACTCGTCTATAGACAGCTCAGATTCCGATGAAGAAAACTTTTATGCGAACAAGAAGAATTTTTACAAAGCTAACCAGTATGACTTTCTCGAAGACAACAGCAACAAGAAAGTCGGAGAGTTTAAGGAAGGTGGCCACTCGATCAAGTTTGATACTTTTTCAGGATACTATGATGCTTCGAAGGCTGTCTTTTATACAGCAGTTTGACATCGCTTTCGCGGGAGGACGCTATTCAGAGCACTCCAAGATTCGGAGAGCTACCTCTTACTTTAAGGGGAATGCTCGTACTTGGTGGTCCACTCTTCTTTTAAACAAGACTGCGCCAGTTAAATGGCTGAAATTTAAGAAGCTTTTTATTTCTTCTTGGTTGACGCAAGAGTATGAACGAGATATACGAGCTGCTTGGAACCATCTTCGGATGACCAAGAAAGACACAATCAATGCTTATTGTGAAAGATTCTGGAGCTCTTTTCTACCTGCCTCTTCATTCAAGAAGATCTCGTTCAGAGAACAGATTGAGCGGTTTACCTTGGGTCTACCTACAGAGATCCGAGATCACTGCTTGGAACAGAAGTCAGCTTCTATTCAGGAGTTGATGAGTCATGCGAAGCGGGGCTTTGCCATTCACTCTGGCAGTCTGACCTACCCCACAGATGAGGCCATGACACAACGAGCCGAACAGACTTCTGGGAATGAAAGTAGAAAGAAAAAGAGCAAACCAGAGAAAAAGGATGCACGACCCAAGCTTACTCCCGAGGAGAGAGCTCGCTTCATCAGAGAGGGGAAGTGCTTTGGATGCGGGAAACATGGACATATCTCTGCGAAGTGCCCTAAACAAGCACCGAAAGAACAGAATGATAAGAATGACAACAGGCCTGAGAGTTGGAGAGCAGATGAGGAATGTGGCAGAAAAGGCAGATAAAAAGCAGAACTGGTACCACATGGCGTGGGACCTGAACCGAATTAAATGAATGAAAGTACAAACTTTGTCGCTTTTGGGGCAAAGTGAAGGATTAGGAATCTCTTTTGAAGGAGCCAAGGCCAACTTCTTTTCACTTGGAATTGGCGGCTCGATTTGGAATTACGCCCGACAGACTGACGCCACAGGCGGAGGTAGTTCGACTAGCACCCAGATGGGATGTTGCCATTCCACCGAGCATTGGCAAACTTCGTTTGCAATGACAGGGGTGTTCAGGACATGCGAGTGACGTTCTACTCGGAATCCCTTGGTACCACCAGAACTACGCCGTGGTTGACTACCGGGCCGAGAAAGCGACTTTGATGAATGAAGGGCTCAGAGATTGTACTTGATCAACTTCAGTTTCTTTACTCATTCTTTTGGGAGAGAACTGAACGATGGAAAAAGGTTAAATATGTTTTGACCTGAACAAAAGAACGCCAAGATTTTTCTCCACACTCATGCCGATTGCTTTTTAGAGGGCCTGATGATCAGACCATTGACCTGATACCTGGAAGCACGTCACCGGACCGGCCACCTTACCGTGTGAGTCGAGTACAGATTGAAAAGATTATGAACCAAGTGAAAGACCTCTTGGAAAAAGGTCTTGTCCAGCCTAGTACTTCACCATCCTGCTCTCCACTGTTGTTGGATTTTAAGAAAGACGGATCTTGGAGAATGTTCATCGATTATAGAGCTCTCAACAAAATCACCATCAAGAACAGACTTTCGATTCCTAGGATCGATGATATACTCGACAAGTTACACGAATCCTCGTGCTCTAGCAGGATTGATCAGAAGAGTGGATATCATCATATCCGAATCGCGCCGGAAGACGTCTACAAGACAGCTTTTCGAACGACTTTTGGGTTATTTGATTTTTTGGTGATGCCTTTTGGCTTAACCAATGCTCCTGCGACATTTAACCGAATGATGGACAGGATTTTTCGAGAGTACAGGCTATTTGTTGGCACTTTCTTTGACGACATCATTGTTTTCTCCAAGAATGAGGCAGAACACAGAGATCAGCAGAACACAGAGATCATCTGCTTCAAGTCTTTTAGGCATTACGAGATCACACATTAGTGATTAATGCTAAGAAAAGTGAATTTTTCATACCAGAGATACATTTTTTTGGGACACATTGTGTCAACAGCAGGAGTGCAAATGAACCGGGCCAAGATAGAGACTATCCGTGATTGGCCCGATTTGAGGAATGTCCATGAAGTTAGAAGCTTCTTGGGACTGTGTTCATACTTCAGGCGGTTCATACGAAAGTTTGCAGAGGTTGCTTCCCCTTTGCATACCTTGACACAGAAAGGAGTACCTTTTTTTCGTGGGGACCCACAGAGGTGACTGCCTTTCGGACATTGAAAGAGAAATTGACTACGGGACCTATTTTGACTTTGCCAGACTTGTAGAAGTCATTTAAAGTATATTGTGATGCTTGTGGTCGTAGTCTGGGTACGGTCTTGATGCAAGAAGGCCATGTCATAGCTTACGAGAGCCCTTTGTTCTCTAGGCCGGAGATGACAGCACACATATATGAGAAAGAGATTTTGGCGGTTATCCATGCTCTTACTCAGTGGCGGCATTACCTACTCGGAGCGGATTTTACTGTCTTTACAGACCATCAGAGTTTATGCTAATTCTTGTCTCACAGAAGCAGCTTTCGGAAAAGCAAATACGGTGGGCGAACATCTTGTCACAGTTCCACTTCCAGATTGTCCATGTGCAGGGACAGAAGAATGTGGTGGCAGATGCTTTGTCTCGGAAACCGTTGGTTCTGGCTATTTCCGCGATACATCATAGGAGCTTCGAGGATATGGTCGATCAGTATGCCACAGATACAGATTTTGCAGATATTTTTCACACGGATACGGGATGGGGAGACAATAGCTGGACACTCCCTTCGGGAAGGCTACTTGATGAAAAAGACTATGTTGTGCGTTACACAGCCGTTGAGGGAAAAGGTTATGACCGAATGCCACTGTCCACCTTTTACGTGTCACCGCGGCATTGCTACCACCATGAAAGGGGTAGAGAGATACTTCTTTTGGCCGTGACTCAAAAAGGACGTGGAAGAGTTGTGCGCAGTATGCCAGAAGGTCAAGTTTGACAAGCATAAGGCACAGGGATTGTTACACCCTTTACCCATACCCACCCACCCCTGGGAAAATATTGAAATGGATTTCATTTTTGATCTCCCGAGAACACAGAATGATCACGATGATTTTCCGATTACATGGCACGTCTGAGACGATTGTCTCCGACAGAGACCCCAGATTTATGAGTTTGTTTTGGAAGGCAATTTGGGAGAACATTGGCACACGGTTACAGTTCTCGTCATCGTTCCACTTGCAAACTGACGGGCAATTTGAGATTGCCAATTCAGTGGTTTTAGATTTATTGAGGTCTTGTATCTCGGATCAGAAGACTCAATGGGAAAAGAACTTACCTTTGGTGAAATTTGCCTACAATAACACAATACACTCTTCGACGGGGAAGACGCCATGTGAGATTGTTGAAAGTGCTGAGAAGGTTCCATCCTTCCTGAGCACGAAAGATTAGATATTTGAAGCGGATGAATATTCGCGAGATTTGGATACGACTTTTGCCAAGGTTCGTGAGACTTTGTAGGAGTCTCAAGAACGACAAAAAAAGGCAGCGGATCGCCATTGTCGCGACTTGAAATTGAAGGAGGATGATTGGGTGCTCTTACGTTTTAAGAAGGCACGCCTACGAAAGAAAAAGGGAAAGGAGAGGCTTTTTCCAAAGCTTAGTATGCGATACTACATACCTTTTCACATCACTGACAAGATAAATGATGTCTCCTTCCGATTGAAACTGCCAGATACTTGGAGGATTCACAATGCATTGCATGTGAGTCTCTTGAAACCTGTTAAGGGTGATGTGTCTGATGCTGGGGAGCCTGATGAGCAACCCGAAGTGGAAGAAAACGAGGAGATCCTTGTTCCTGAACAGATGTTGGCACATAACGATACGAAGAAAGGTAAAGTCCGAAGGCGGTTCTTGGTTAAGTTCAAGAACTTTCCTGCATTTGATGCGAAGTGGATGGAGGAGGAGGACCTAGCAGATACTCCTCGGATTGTGAAACTTTACCTCGATGTTTTGGTTTAGCAAAGTCTACTCCAAACGGAACCCAAAAATTCAGCAGTGGGATGCACAAGAGGGGAGTTACTCCGCTCCTTTGTCAACAGATGCCTTGATTTTGATACTAAAGTCACTGATGTCTCTTTGAGCTTCAGGGATACTGAGAGCTGACAGTATTCTGCCGGATGACTTTATGAAATGGAATTCCTGATAATGATACTGATTTGTTCTTGACTTCTTGTGAGTGCAGAAACTGATAGCCGAAATGATTGCAGCATTTTGGTCTGATTGATCTCGAATAGACATGGTTGTAATAGGGGTTAGTCAATCGGACATCAATGAGGTCCCGATTGGACCTAGATGTGATTGCTAGCTACATTGCCGATAAATCATTGTCTAAGATCCGAATGAATGTTGAATGTCATGTGATGTCCTGTGATGTTTGGTGGTGTCCTGTGATGTCGTGTGATGTGACTGTCAATTTTGTACATGTGCTAGATGTGTGTTCCTAGTACGTAGGTACTAACAGTCAGTGTCTGCTAAGACGGTTTATGGCTTTTGTCGGTTTTGCATGCGTAATCGCAGTCGATTACAATGCTTTCAAGAGGGAAGTATGTCACAAAGTGATGACGTGGCGGACAGCAAAAACCCTATTTTTTGCCAAAAACCCTAAAATTCTTGCAAACCCTAATTTTCGAAAATCGCGGAGGCTGAAAAAAAATAAAATAAAATGATGAGCGACGTTAATTTTGCTTTTTTTATTAAAAAAAGAGAAAAGACTCTCTAAGACAGAGAGAGAGAACTGATGCTTTTTATTTCAAAAGCTTTTGGGGCTCTGCTTTTGGGCATCCCTTGTAACCTTTAAATTAGTGGTGAGGGCCTCACTTCTCAGAGCATCTGGATGCAGAGTCTGAGAGTGAAACCCTACCCACTCTCTTGTACTTTGAACTGATTAATATAAAAAAGAAATACCGAAAGGGACGCCAGTCTTTGGGGCCAATATCTCTAGGCACGGAACTCCGCCGAGCCAGTGCAAATCTATTGTGATCTGTAAATTGTTTTGAAGTGGTTATTTGGTGTTGTCGCGATTGATTCTTGACTTGGAGTGTCCAAGTCTGTTACATCCTGTCAATGGCCTTCCTCACTATCTCAGCGGTAAAAAAAGCACATGTGTGTGGGCATGGATTGGGGGGGTCGGGGAGGGGCGGCTGTCCAGAAACAGTGTACAAAGATGATGCATACTAGCCCCAAGTCTCTGTAGAGGTAATGGCAGGGGGGGAGACTGCTCATGAAAGAGCCGCCACGCCTCACGCAAGTCCTGACTCAAGAATAGCAGGTAAAGATCCTGCTCTAGTCGAGCCAAAAATGCCCTTTTCTTCCGCCGCACTAGGAGTCGGAAGTCAATCTGTGACTGCCTGTGAGTGATGTCTCCCAAAAGCACCTCCCTCTGAAGTCTAGCTCTAGTCTCGCGGCATTCCACATCATACCAGTTGTTCTGGGGCATGCTCCCAGAACGGCGTCTCTACTCAGGCTGAGTGTGTGGGTATGCCTCTGCTGCTGCATCATGTAATATCTGTGTCAGTATAGTAGTAAGCTCCTCCAGAGGTCGTCCTGGCTCCTCAATACACAAGCGTCTGTATATCCCATCTATGTATACAGAGTCCGTCTCCCGTGTGAAGGTGTAGCGAGTAGGGGAAGCTGCCCGTGGCATGTGTGCTACACTCAACTGGAAAGAGATGGTCAACGACACAAGAGCATGATCCACTGCCACACCAACAGGTATGGGCCCAACAGTGAGATCCTGGATACTAGAGATGAGGCTCGGCTGTGCCATGACATAATCCACTGTGCTGGCTCCATGTCTGTGTGGAAAGCATGAGAAACCTCCCGCAGCGGGAAATCTCTGTAGGCCATTCAAGATGGCCAATCCATGTGCAGTCCCCATGTCTATCAAGTGCCGTCCGTACTCAATACATTCCCCATCCTACGATAGTCTAGATAGGCCTGTCTCCACAACATCCAACTCTTTCAGCATCTCCTCTGAGGTATCATAAAACACTGTCTAATGATGGGCACTCCTAGCATTGAAGTCCCCTAGAATGATAATGTCAAAACTCCCATATGTCATCATCCAAGATAGAAAAGGGGGACTGTCCTTTAGGTGGTGCATATACTGACGTACTCGGGGGAAAGTAGCAAATAGCAATGTAAAGATATCTGCCTGTCTCTGCTCTCAATCTCACCCACATGTACCTAGAATGATAATGTCAAACTCCCATATGTCATCATCCAAAATAGAAAAGGGGGACTGTCCTTTAGGTGGTGCATATACTGACGTACTCGGGGGAAAGTAGCAAATAGCAATGTAAAGATATATGCATGTCTCTGCTCTCAATCTCACCCACATGTACCTAGCTTGCTCATCCCTGCATCTATATGTATCAATGGCTGCAACTCCTCCCTGAATAACACTGCCACTCCTCCCGAGCCCCGCCCTCTGTGCTCTAATCCCTTTTTCCCTTGCCGCTCTAATCTCTGGCATTACCTCCTGCATATGAGCGATTTGTGAGAGGGTAAGGTCATCCCCGAGAAAGATACCTGTTATCTTAAGAGTTGGTCTTTTCTTCAAAAAGTCTTTCTTTGCTTCCATGGAGGGAAAACGAAGGATGAGTGCCCTTTCTTTCGAGGTTTCCCCATTGCTCCCATTTTTCTTGTTGTTGCCCACTCTCCATGCTCTTGAGTGCATCGGCTCATGAACCCCCATCAAAGCCATGAGTTCTTTTACCTCTTCGTCTACATTTTCTTTGTCTTTAAGGCCGCAAATTCTCACATGTAGAGAGCGCACACGTCGTCTTTGCTCCTCTTCTAGGGTCAAGTTGATAAGAGAGCGAGAGAGAGAGAGAGAGAGAGAGAGCATTAAAACTAGTAGAAAAAGCTCTGACCACATGGAGGCTTGAGAGCTCAAGAATTCAAAAAGAGGCTGCTACGCTAATGAAGTAACGAAGCTACTACTTACAAAAGGTAAGTGAACCACACCTTTGCCACCAATAACAAAGTCCATATCCTGACTAAAACAAATGGAACAAGGTGCTGTCTATCACTAATGTCTATCACTAACACAATTCTTCCTATGGTGCAAACCCAAAGGTCACCCATTTGTGATGCTGTTAGTGAGTAAGTTGGCCTGATTCTACCTACCAATTACCTGGGTCACATCTTCAATAATCTTAAAAGTTGCTTTCAAGGCAATGTAGTCCACATTGGTGGCAGCTTCAAGTGCAGCTTTCTATACTGATCCGCTCTCCAACATTAACCAAAAATTCAAAACTGCTTCAGCATCAATTCCTAGGTTGCTAACCTTAGTTGCAGCCAGAGGATTCAAAACCAGAAAAATGCACCGCACAAGTGAAATTAGGTCATCAACAAGTTTATAAACCAAATATCTTGCACCTTGCATGTACTGCTGAAGCATATCACCAAATGCAGATAGAATACTTCGACAAAAATGTCCAGACTTGCAATCACTCTTTTCAGCAAACCCCCAATCGTGAATAAACATCCTAAGCTTTCCTGTTTTCAAACTCTTTGCAACCATGATATTTTCCTGGCACACATCCCTGTTCACAATATTCAGAACATGTGCATTCTGAAGCACATCAACTAAGTCCGCCAATGGTAGATCTTGCCCTATTGCAGATGCCTCAAACGCTTCACCTGCAGGTTCCATCACTAACATTGACCCCTCAGTGCTGCATTCGATAACTCTGGGTACTCCATCGACACCCTGCAACTCATTTAAATATCTGGCATCATCACCATGCTCCGCATATCCCCTTTTGAAAACTTTTAAAGCTACACAACCATTGCCACCACCACGATCAGCTTCATAAACATTACTAGTCTTTCCGCTTCCCAAGTACCTTGTGATCGTCCACCCTTCTGGCAAATGTGCTCTCCACGCCATTTGCACACCTAGTGAGGCAGGTTCAGCTGTTAAAACGCCACCGATGCTCTCTTTCACTGAAGAGGTAGTACAGCTCCTTCCAACTTTAAACCCACCAAGAGACACATCAGCATCGCTGCATAATGATGATGCCCCGAAACGGGTGAGACGAAACCAACAAATCTGCCTCAAATCTGTTATACCCAAATGACCGATAGTCTTTCAGACATTCTATTAAGAAACTCCTGCCCATATGTGATAGCTTGCCCAACTGAATAGTCATTATCAAAACAGGATGTCGGACCTGAAGAATATAAGCTAATAAGTGCACCTACAGCTGAATGTTCCACAAATGCACGATCCTTTAACTTCACATTCAACATCAGGCTTCAGTGTCCCAACAACACTTCTTTTTCCCCCTACCACCTCATAATAAAAAAAGCATTGCTCACAGGAGGAAACAAATCGTTGTAGAGTCTGCATGGCATGTTCCATGCTCTTTAACTGTACACAAGAACTCCACATGCCATTACCTCCCCATAACGCCTGTGCTTGGCTACTGTCAAGCAGTCGAGGAAACGTCGGATCAACTGCACTAGCTTTTGCATGTCTACCTTTAGCTTGATAGGAAAGTGAGATAGTGTATGACAGACTGCTTAAGGACCCACTGGTCCTCCTTCAACACACACACACACACAATAACCAGAATCAACCACTCCTGCTTAAGACTCAGAAGGGTGATGAGAGGGAGAGTACCTTGAACTATCTTTTAGCCCTCTTTTGGAGAGGGCAACAGATACATTGACAAGTATTGCATCATCCAAGTTCGGAAAAACAGTACGAAGCATCCCGAGGCTTTCATCAGGGCTAAAATACACTAACGTTGGAAACTCCTTCGCAAACCGTACACCTTGGGTATCCTCCGCGAACAATTCAAGAAGAACGTCTCTCACATCTGCAGCAACAGCCATTACCCTATCTTCCGAAGCCAAAGAGGACGACTTTGATCCCTTCTTGCTCCTATCGGCGGACAACGGAGACTCAGCCCGGGACGGGCGTCCCTCACTTTTTGCAGGGTGTTGCCTGTCGCTGCTGTCACACTGGACCTTCTCCAAAAACCTACGTAGAGGCTGCAGCTTATCCGCCTTGGCCAAGTGCTACGACAACCGGTTTTCACGCTGCTTACCAGAGTTCAAACCTAATGTCGTGAACTCGCGCCACAGCATTTGGCAGATGGCCTCCCATGCTGAAAGTTGGCCGAGGTGGGAAGGTCGCCCCTCTAACAAACCCCAGCGGCCATCTTTCGCTTTTTGGAGCACCAATGAGAGCGCGCCCCCGTCCCAGTGTGACACCAGCCTCAGACATCCTCTTCTTGTTGCTTCTCGTTTGCAACCTGCAATTTTCTTTCGAGCCCTTTTTTGAAGTTTAAAAGTGCCTCCAAAGCTCACCAGAACCTTCAAAAGTGAGCCTTTAGAGAGGTATCATGGAACAAAGTATGAAACCCAAAGTAAGTAGTTTTATCACTCTCAAAGGACTTTTTGTTGAGTTAGAGCTAGTGAAATCCTCTCAAGCTTGTCCTAATGTTGTTGTGCACCATTTATAGTATTGTTTAGCTACAAGCTTCAACACCTTGGTTCGGCTTGATTTAACAAGTTTTTGAATCTATTTGGTGAGCTCTCACTAACACCTTGGTTCTGGTTGATTTACTAATTTTTTCAATCTATTTGGTGTAGCTCTCACTATCACCACTATGAACTTTCTATTTTCTTGGCTTTTTTGTTTGATTTTTTTCCTTGTTTGGTCCTAACTTTTTTTTTTTTTTTTTGGTTAGTTTGTTCTCAATCTTTGTTTCCTTTCACTCCCTTTTTCTTCTTTAGATTTATTCTTGGTTCAATGTCCTTCAGTGCCACTTTGGTCATCATCTTATAACCCTACCTTGTTTCTATTTTCCTTCATCCTTTATACAATTGTATTCTTGCACATGGAACAAGTATGCTCTCTTGCTCATTAGTTTTGGCACACTCCTTACCCATTTTGATCTAGTCTATTTTACTAAAGCTCTCTTTCTTGAAAACACATGGGTGTACCAAAACTCCATGCATGAGTCTTACATTTGTCCCTCTAGATGTTTCATCCCAACGCACATTTTTTTTCCTAAAACGTCTCATTATTTAGAGAGGTGTCACTCTTGAGATCATAAAAACTACTCGTGAATCCTTCCTCAAGGTGATTGTAACTACAATAGGAACTATGTCCTTTTCATTTTTATTACAAAAGAAAATTTGTGAATGGATGGCACATGTGGATATGCTAGCAAGTACATGCATCCACTCTTATTGCTTGATCTCATCTTCAAGGAGTGGATCTATCACATAAACCTTGTCTTAGAATGATGATTACCTATCAATCTTATCGCATCATTGTTGTTTGAATAAGGATATTGTCAACACTAGAAGACTTTTAATAGAGAGAGTAAAACCGATGTGGTATTCAAGACACAATTTAGACAAGATATTTAAAATGATAGTGATCTTTATTGATGGCTACTGATAACTACTATACGTTGACTGGCAGTCAATGCAAATAACTAGCACATGTAAGCTATTATCAGTATATGCTAACTAGTAACTTGGTTGTATACTGACAAGTGATTGTATGTATTCTAATTAGCACCTATTGTGTATGTTGGATGAGTCCTAACTAGCAGAAGCTCAATGTGCTAACCGGAAATAGTGTTGTAAGCTAGCTAGCATCTACCTGGGTGCCAACTAGCACTTGTCTATAGGCCAACTAGGGTATGTCTATATGTCAACTAGCACTTTGTGCACTATATTAAATTAGCATCTTTGCTAATTCCCAAACTTAATGCTAATGGCTAAAGATAGAGTGCTAATTGAGTGTCTTGTGTGCAATCCAACCCCACCCAATACAATGGTAGCACAATTGCCTTAATTTCATCGCTTTTCACTCTCTCTATACTCCAATTCCTTTTGAGACCTTTCCTTTTCTATATGAGTGTAGTTGATTGAGATAGACAAGTCTTGTGGATTCCTTTTCAAGATAAATGATCCTTAATGTGGAGGAAAACTTTCACTCCAACATGAGGTATCGAATGGATCCACCTAATCTGCTCCTAGAATAGATAGCCTAATGGGTAGGTGGTTGCACTCTACCTTTGCATGAAGCCAACTTGGTGGATTCACTTAATATAATAGAGGTTAAATTAGGATGATTTAGTTGACTAGATTGTATTCCATACTTAGTGGATCATTTTGTCTTCATATATCTCCATTAGATGCCATCAATGTAGAGAAATGTGCACTCCTTGAAATTTCTCCTTACGTGTATGAGCATTTCATCAATCAAGTCAATGCTCAATGCATGTTGGAATAATACGTAGGATGTTTTATCATCATCATGGGAATATTTTATCTTTCCATTTCCCCATCTTTGACTTGGGTCAACCATTGCATCCATATTTAGCCCTCGCTCACACCTTTGTAGGGACGATGTGAACTTGCATACTTTACGTTGAAAAGCCAATATTTTCCTTTAGATAGTTTTTTTGTAGAAAAACAAGAACCACGAATAATCCTTTCACCCGACAAGAAGGAATTAGAACTTGAAGCAGTTTAAAACAACTAGGGCTAGCTTAACTAAATAAAAGGGGGATAATGGAGTGGGGTTAATAGTGCCAGACAATGATACTAAGGCATAGAGAGAGAGAGAGAGAGAGAGAGAGAGAGAGACTTTTGAACCAACCAACCTTGGTAATGAATGACTAATTCATGATACAATGGGGGCAATTGGTTGTTTATATACCCACCTTAATAAATTGCCCTACCCAGACTTTGACAAATAAGTTTTTAAAAATTCTAAAAGTCAAAATAAATAATGGGATCATAGTGGGCTATTAACATGAGATGCTATAACTTTAACACCCTCTCCGCATCTCACAGTGGACATAAATAGTGAGAGCAAGTTGATGAAGAAGCTACCATGGACACCCCAACAACATTGGTCATGCTGGAAACACCTCGATGGATTTTCTACCTCTAATGTTTTACCTTAGAAGAATGCCATCTTGAGCATCATTTCCCTTGTAGAAACTTGAAATGTAGACCACACTATGTCCAAGAATCCCCATTCGTGAATTGTGGACACATCACATCCAAAACATCTGAGACAATAAACTTCAAAGCACATCCTATCCATAGTCTACCCGACCAACAACAATGGATTTGTGCACTCATCCATAGTGTTTTAGATATGTCTCATTGGTTGCTTGTGAGATGCATGTGCCTTGAACTCCAACACAAGGGTCAAAATTATTTATAGGGAGCATTGCTTGCCCCTCTCTGCCACTCACAAGTTTCTCTCTGGCTGAAGCTAGTGGTAGCAATGATGTCCACTTGACTAGAAGGAGGGGGCCCTTGTTATCACCACACTAGCAGACTGAAGCTAGGGTCATCACCACACTAGCAGACTCTTTGTTATCCTTCCCTGAGTCATTATCAATGCTTTCCTCATTATGCTTACCTTTTCCTTTGTCCTTTGTAGAGCCTCTCTCTTTGCCTTTGGATCTGCAATCTCTATACAAATGAGCACGCTTCCCATAGTTGTAACAATGGCTATTGGTCTTTGCTCTGGAATCTGAAGTAGCAAGAGCTTCAACACCTTTGTCAAAAATTTGAATTTTGCAGTGAGTTATTAACATGGCTTGGAAAAAGAACCGAGATCATCAAATTCGAGCTTTTCCTTCGTGATTTGAAGTCGAAATGTTACAGATACCATTTTGTATGCCTCAAGAAACTTCGTGAGTACCAAAGTAGCTAATTGAGTACTGGTCAATGTACTTTGCCTAACTGATAATTGATCATGAATAACCTTAGCCTTCATAAGAAATAACTACATGGAACTTTCGGTTGGAAACTTGATGGCAAATAACTATCCAAGAAGGGTGACTGCTTGCTTTGTAGAATCCCAATCTGTTGGGATAAAGGCATTGTGCCTTTTCTCGGGGCCGAACGTCTGACCACCCACTAACTACACTGAACTTTTCATATACCAAAGAATAAGGCTCATATCTTGGAGGCTTGCTCCACCCACACAACATGGTCTCTCCTCTTCCCTCTCTCACACCACACCATGCACACACAAGTTCTATGCACAACACACTCTTTCAATTTTTATCAAAGCTAAGGCTAACCTTGTGTGCACATTACAAGTTTGCGAGCGGTTTTTCTCGTGTACACAAAAGCTTCTACGTCGGCATTGTGTGCATATAGAATGCAGTGCAAGAGAAGCCCAAATTATAGATTTGTGCTTAGGAACGCATATTCAACTTGTATAGAGCTTGGGCAGCAACCCATTAATGATTTTTGCAGAGAAGAAGCAAGAGCAAGAAGTACTGCAACTCCTTTTTTGTTTTTGTCCCCCGATACAATGTTTTTTTGCATATCTCCGTCATACAAAGTCAGATAGATATGATCTAGGAGAATATCCTAAGGTTTTGGCACATTTTGGATGTGCTGGTCATATCAAAATTTTGAAATTTTGAGCTCTAAATTTTTTGGAGCAGTCTGCAGTAATCTCAATGTATAAAAGCTTGGTAGTTTGGATTCCTACATTGCAAAGCATTACACGGTTTGCATCTCTGGCTATATATGTCACACTGTGGTGCTATTTGAAAGAGAACTTACCTTGCATTTGTGTGTTCAAGTGATGCTTTGGGATGTGACTTTTAATATTGTTATACATTTGGATGACGTTTTGTACGCATTGTGATTGTGTGGACTGTTCTCCAAAGAGTAGTTTTAGGACGGTTGTGTGCACTTTATGCTATGTATGCATATGCAAATACAACGTGAGCTATATATAGCTTACATGTGATAGGTTCATAGGTATACAACTATATATAGGTGAAGTCTCCATAGAGCTACTCTTGTGGGAGTGAGCTTGTTTGCCATGCTTATGTTACATGTATGCCATATGTGGATTTGTTATTGAGACGGATTGGTTTTGGACAAGTTTATGCGCTTTTGATTACGAACCACAAATTTTTTCTTGCTTCTCTTCATCATGGTTGAAGAGCATTTGGTCACTTTTGACTTGGAGTATGACATTTGTGGATGAGAGTTTGAGTCTCCTTTTTTGCGCATTGCTGGATTGGCTTAATGCATTTTACACATTGTTTGTATTGCTGATTGTTTATGGTTGAGATTGTTTGATCAATTTTCAGGGGGAACTCTGTTAGATTTTTTCCAAATTCTTGCCATGTTTTGTGCGAATCTATAGTTTAGTTTATGATGGTTTAGTGGTCGAGTTTGACTCCCACTTTTGACAGTTTTATTAATTGCATATGTTTGTTTGGCTATAGATTGCATGTGGTCTTCTTATGGGATGCGTTTTGAGCATTTTTTTCTCACTACTTGCGTATATGGTTATGCACTTTACGCTTGGTTGAGCTGTTTGTCCTAGATTTGGCTCACTTGGTTAGTGACGCTATTTATACTTGCAGATTATAGAGCCGCTTTATCCATATGAGAGCATCGATTTTGATGCAATTGATCATGGTTTTCATGGTTGCATAGTGGTCAAGTGATCTCCCATTTTGACATTCACTTATGGCAGTAGACATGCATGACAATTGAAAGTCTACAAACATGGCTTGTGAGAGATAGAGATCTTGTTCATGCCCGAATACTTGTGTTGTTAGCATTGTGGTCAAATATGGCACATTAGGCGCCACTATTTCAGATGTATGAGGTAGAAATGGAGATCTATGCATTATGCAGATGAGGTTTTGACACATACTAAAGCAGTGGCTTCATATGCCAGTGATGGTGATGTCATGTTTGCCTTTAGCATTCCTCTTGCTTACATGTCTTGAGAGGTGACAGTTCTCCCCGCTGGTTGCTAGATGAGGACGCAGGTTTTCCATGTCACATCACATCGTGAGTGGTTCAACACATTCTCTAGTGGGAGCTTTGGTTGTCCACACTTGGCTGATGATTTGACATTTAACGTTGCAAGAGTGGGGGATGCTTGCTTGTCAATACCCAGTGGTGCATCATATATGCTACCACATGTGCGCTATGTTCCTTAGTTGAGAAAGAGCTTGATCTTAATGAGATAGTTAAAAGATTATGGGTGTCACACACTACTTAGAGAGCAGGCTTTTTAGATGCATTGCAAATTGTTAGTGATTTTCAAGGGAGTGCGTAGTGGCTCGATATATCCTATGCATTTGTTTGAGATACGAGATGACATAGTCTCAGTTTTCTTGTTGGCATGCGTTGAGCAAGAGATAAGACATGACTCCTTTGTGAATGAGCTCTAGTATGCTTAGGAGATAGAGCATTTAGCTGTACAGGAGGTGCTAGTATACTCTATGGAGACAGAGGTAGAGCAGCAGTGCTCTAGTAAGACACAACAAATGTCATCAAATTTAGTGCAGTCAGTGGTAGAGCAAGTCTGCTCCATAGAGACACAGGTAGAGATGACATACATGGAGTTCTTTGATATGCTCATGCTAGAGGCTAAAGCGTTGATGCCAAGACGCATGGTTCTATGTATGGGTGAGAGGGACGTAACCTTCTTAGTGTCGATGATGACACATCCATACATGATGAGAAATTTTGATGATGTAGTGTATACAGATAGCACATGGGAGGCTACTATAGCTAGGTTTGCATAGATTTTGTCAATTTTCAAACATCTCATGCTCGACTTGTTAGTGTCAAGGCTCGAATTAGTAGTTGCAGTGGGAGTGTTTGTAGTTGGGGTTGTTAGTTGTACAATGGCTAAGAGAGACTACCAATTCAATGAGAAATAGAAAACATGCACAATTGGCACATCTATCATATCGGAATACACGCATAAACATGCTTAAAGGGCACAACTTGCTATGCAAGCATTTAAGCAGTTGTGTGTATGTAAATATGGTAGATGTGATGATAGTGAAACACTTTTATTTCTCATTGAATTTGTAATGATTTGTATTGAACAAGTGATCAATTACTTCATTGCAGATAAGTGTATTTTTTTAACGCCATCTCTACAGTGTGATGCGGTGGTCTACACAGCTAGAGATAGAGTGATTATTGAACCATAAACCCTCTCTATAGCACAACACGATGGTCTGTACAACTAGAGATGTGGAATCCAACCCTCTTTGTACTCTCCCTGCAGTGCGAACCGATGGTTTGCATAGTCAGGAAGAAAGTGTCTAATTTTCTAACCCTCTTGTAGTGTGATGTAGAGGTCTATACAACCAGGAAAAGGTACCTAAGCTAAAATATCCCTACTGTGTGATGGTTTGGTCTCACAGTCAAGGACATGGTACTAACCTATAGATTAACCCCAAAGTGTGAGACTATGCTCTACAACAATAGAGTTAGAAAAAATAAAAAGTTAATTATAAATAATAAAAATAATTAGGAGAATTTAAATGATCACTTCAAGCAGCTCTCCAAGGGCTCTCGAAGTGCTCTGACAAGTCAACAAGAAAAGGAATCTGACAGTTCGTTCAAATTGTCAGCAACGCTTTTCTTTTATATAATACAACACTTCAATCAAAATATAGTTTGATCAAATTATATTTATAAAAATAAACGCATGTTATACAAAAATACAATGTTTAATTGCGTTTTAAACTTATAAAAATCATTATACGCACATATAAATGCAAATTACTTGACCACACTAGCCTTATTCTTCATATACCAAAGAATAAGGAGCTCCTCATATCTTGGAGGCTTGCTCTACCCACATAGCACGGTCTCTCCTCTTCCCTCTCTTGCACCGCACCGTGCACACATGCATTCTGTGCACCATGCATACTTTCACGATCACACATTCCAACAAGGTTGAACCACATAGCGTTGGGTAGTCTTCAAAGTATGTATGGCCATAGAAATTTTCCCTCTAAGAGATTCCGCAATGCCCGACATTGCCTTCACATTACCCACATCCTTATCGACGCATGATTTTTGATACTCATCATCTTGAAGGCATGTGTACGTGTTATTGGGATCCTTGTAGGACAAGGCTCTGAGCCATTGACTATTTTCCATAAGCCTTTCTACGTGAGCCAAAGTCACATAATCAAGTTCTAATGGGTGCGGTTATTGCCGTTCAATTTGTCATTGGTGCTCGAGCAAGGGGGGGGCCATGTTGAAGTTGCTAGATCTGGAAGTGATTTCTTCTTGCACTCCAAAATGGTGGCAAAAAAGTCCAAGCCGCTCCAAAACACTTTTGAGGTGCTTGCAAGGTGTCTTCCCAAAGCCATTCCAAAATTTGTTGCCCTTTGTGAACCTCTTACACGCCTCCCAAAGACGATCAAGGGAAAACAAGGTCCTTTGGTGCCCTTCTCTAAGCTTCACCCCTAAAGCAATTGAGGGTGCCTTTGTAGGTTGAGTCAACAAGAGAGGAAAAATATGGGGTGTGTCAGCAATGAGGGGGCGAAAGCACAATTGCATCTTAAAATGTTTTCTATGCACAAGGGTGGAAGAGCATCACCACTGCCACCGTCAAGGCAAAGCTGCATATGGCATATCAAAATGCTGTGAGGTGGGAGGGTACATTGCCGTCGCCCGTCGCACCAAGCACAAACACTGGGGGCGTTTAGAATGCAAGGCTAGAAGGGGTCGCTAGAGGGTGCAGTGCCGAGTGTTTCAAAATGCAAGGGTGCACTAGAGAAGCTCTACATTAGGGAAAAAAATGACTCAAAAAGGGTTGTGTAAGGAATTGGTTAACTTGCTTATTAGCAAATCCATTGACGATCAAAACGGTTCCAAATTTGGCCATTTTGGTTATTTAAAGCATATATATACTATTTAAAGCGTATCTAAAAGATATCATTTTCAAACTATTCCTTTGCAGCTCACCTTGGACTTTGTTCTCATTCACTTGACTGGCGGCAAATAGCTGTTTCCACTTTTGAATGATTCAATTCCTCCTTTTTCTCTCTTAAGGCTCTTATGAGCTTTTAGAGTGCTCTACTGACTTTCACGAGCTTTCCCTCTTCTCTTCTAATGCTAAAAACTCTGCTACTATACCTTATGTGTGCTCTTCACTACTTACAATGAGTAATACATCTTCCATTAGTGATAATCGCAAGTTTCACTTAAACATTAAGGTCAATGAAGAATATGCAACTACACAGAGTTTCTATCAAAGACCAGTTACAAATGAAAATGAAGCACAACAACTTTTTAATGAGAGGAAGAAGCACATTGACCTATGGAAAGATGGGAGCTTTTATCCCGGATCCTAGCACTGGACGGTATCCATCCATCCTAGCACTGGAAGGCTATCTCAATTACACTTTAATCATACACATTACATTCAATATCTCCAAACTTATTTGTCTTCGAATGCAACATGAATTTTAGAACTTGAAAACCAAATAGCCTCTCTAAAATAAGAAAACCATCAGTTGCAAACTTTAAAAGAAACTTCATTAGGATTAAGAGCACAAGTAAAACAAATGAGAGATGTAGTAAAATTGATAGAAGAATCTAGACAAAGAAAGGGTTAAAAATTACTAGAGAACATGTGACCAGCCTCTTAGGATTTGATATGTCTAATGCTTTGGATGAGGTGATGAAAAAGAGTGGCGTTTTGATACTTTCCAAAAATTGAACCCAAAAGAAATTGGTATTTCAAAATTTACTGAAAGATATGGATTTATTGGTCCAACCTTCTCAACTGTAAGAAGTTTGCGGCACTGTGGAAGTGAGTAGAAGGGGTTATAGAGCCATTTCTAAAACTTGGCTCTAGGACCTTAAGTATTATAAGATTAAAGCTTTTGCATTTCCTAGGCCTCACAATGTTGGGAAAGTGAGGACTTTGTTAAATGAAGAAATACCCAAACATTTCGGGAAATACTATCATATAGAGGGAACGATGCCATACGAAAAATAGAAGAAGAAATCTTCTTTTGAGTATGATGCTTTTAATAACATTTGGATGAGTATAAAAAAAGTTCAATCTACTATGGTGAGATTCTATAAAATACGAGACGGAGATTGTGAAGGAAAACTTATAATTTTTATGAATTTGGATGAGGCTCAAATTCAAAAATGTCAAAAAATGAAAAGAGTAACTATATCCTTAATGAGTAGAGCATTGGACTATAGCAAGGGTAAGATAGATTCCCCATCCCACAATTTTTTTTTTTTTTGGAGATATGGTGGATAGGAGCAGCTCAAATACTAGTAGAGAACCATGACACGGTAAAATATCTCCTTTTGCGGACCGACATACCTTTTGTTAAACATACCCAAAATGAAAGTGAACAACTCCATGTAGATGGCATGTGTGACTTCATTGTAGAATGGCATTGAGTGCCGACCTTAAGGCACTTAAGTGCATGTTTGGTGTATGTGGAGGTGCCAATACCAAGTATCCATGTCTACATTGCATGGCAAGCACTCGAACGAAAGGATGGCTTACAAAACATGAGGTTGAGAAACCACCATTGAGGAATAATGTGAACATCGTTGACTACCCATCGTCTTCTATGATTTGGGATCCAATTCTAGCAATAGATTTAAAAAATATACATATATGTTCAATGCATGTAGAGATTAGAATCTTGGACAAATTGCTTTGATTCCATCTTGATTATGCATATTCTCTTAAGCCGAGTACACTTGCACAAAAAAATGCAAAAATTTGCTCTCTGGAATGGGTTTTCATGGCGGTCAAGTGCATCTGGAAAAAGATCCTACTCTTTCTAAAGGGATGGCTGATGTTTTGCAAGATGTTTCAATGAGAGGAGCAAAAGCCAACAAATTTTTGAGCAACCATGATAGCAAACAAGTCGACGCTATGTGGAGATGTTGGAAGGATCTTTGTGTCAAAAATAACAAACACCAAAAGTAGACCAGATGTAGCCAACAAACGCATGGAAGTATAGAAGAAGGTCGACAATTTCTTGAAATTTTTGAGACAAAAAATTAGCTCAACTACTTATGCAGATGACTTTAAGAAGGCAATAAAGCTTTTAATGACCTACTATCACAGATGCTTGGAGAGAAAAAGACCTCACATATTACTTGGTAAGTGTTCAATTACTTCTTAAAGTTTGAATAATTTTTCACATTGCATGTTACGAGTTCATTTTTTTAAATTTTTAAAAAGAATATTCTCTATATGCGTGGACCATATTTTGCAAAACAAGGACCACTTGCAAGATAGAATACTCAAGGAATGGAAAATTCTCACTATCAAGCGGGAACATCGTTTTTCAAATGTACGAGAAAGGAAGGGAGGCAAAGATGCAATGCACTCAAAGAATTATTCAATCGGTTCTATAGGAGGCAATTACACAGGATGAGATCAAACAACCACAACCATGCTTCTCAACCACAAATGGAGAGTTATGATTCACTTTGAAACTTTGTACCCCTTTCTAAAAAAGGATCCAAATTCAAAAAATATAGCTATGTGCAAAATATGTCAGTTTTACATCACTTTTTGATTCTTTTGGTATTACTTGGCATGTCCCCCCTATATCTCAAAAGATTTCTTCTTCTATAGCCCCCAAGGAGGTTGACATTTTTCTTCTCAGCTACAGTAGAGAAAGTATCCCGCTCTTGACGCATTGAATTTTGCAACATACCCAAATATTCTAAGTGTTGCAACTCTCTTAAGTAGCAAGACCTTGTTTGCATTGATTCGAAGGGGAGTGTACCCCTAAATCGTGAAGATATCTTCAGGGAAAATATTGGCAAATCAGGATCTTCAGAATACTACATGTGAAAATCATAGAAGGTGGCATTATCCAATGTAGACAAGTAGTGCATGAGGGAGGAACCATCCCTTCTGGAAGTGCTTTGGAACCTTTAGCTCTCCCAAGAAAATTATCCTTGTCAAAGAGTTCAATCTGCAAAACAAGAAGTAATAAATAAATAACAAAAACTTGAAAAGAAAAAGATTGTAGGAAGGGAGATCAGGGTGAGCCTGAACCTACCTTCTGCAACTCATCCTTGGGTAGTGACTTTTTCTTGAAGGAGATTGCATGATCCAGTCATCTCTCTTTTGTCAACATCCTTTTCTACCTCCTTTAACTTAAAATCTCTACCAAAAGATTAGATACCAAGCTCAACAAGCTTCTTTGCCTTGCACTCAAACTTGGAATCCTTGGGATTTATTAACCTATTCTTTCCATTTACTTGATATATTTGTTGAACTAGCAAGACTCACTCTATCATGCAACCTCCTACTGCTTGGATTTAAAGAATGACTAACACTAGGTGACTTTTTTTTCTATGTAAAGCTTGTGATTTCAAAAATACAATTATTTTGCAGCCACATTCACGTTTACATTAGCCCCAATATTTTATTTTATGTCTTTTACATTAGCATGACAACTCTTCATCTTATAGAAAATAACATATGTGCTCTCCCTCACTCGACTTGTTTCTTTTGGAATGTTTCCAACATTACAAGGGATGAAAATTGGGTAGACTGGATGTCTCCATAACCTTAAGGTTTGGGGGTCTAGATGGCTAGAACAATTTGGAAAATCCTTTTGTAAGATATGCATGTGTGGTGATAGTCCTAGGAGGGTTGACCTCCTAGGAAGTTTTCCCCCAATTTCTAGAAATTGGTATACGAGACATCCAAATTGATGTGCCTAGAACTTGAAAATGAAGTTTCTAGAATTTGGGAGTCATTGGGTAGAAAAGTGGCCTTTTTCTTATGTCTTTTTGAATCGGTTGATAAACAGTGCTTACATTGTATTGGTTCCTGGTGGTGGCTGTGTTGGCATGCATACAACCATGGACAAGTTGGCACCAAGGGGGGTGATGAACTATTGCCAGCATGCAAGGAGAAGACAAAGTGTCTAGACGGGGGGTCTCGCTAGAATAATTTGGAAAATCTTCCATCTAAGCCTGCATGTTACAAAACAGTTTTGGGAGGGGTGACCTCCACAAAATTTTCCCCCCTATATCCAATAGTGATGAGGTTGTAGAATTTCAACCCCTTTTGCTCAAGGGAATAAAAAATAAACACACATTTTTAGATCAAGCTTAGTTTGCAAGTCATCCAACACATGCACATAAGTAGCACATCCAAAAAAAATCATCATTCCAAACCAGATTTTCTTGGGAGGATTCTAGTGGATAATGTAGACAATTGTAGACTTTACAATAGTTGCAACTACAAGTTTTATATTCTCTTTAGCAAATTTACCAGATGCATTGTTGTTGTGAGAGTCATTTGTCACAAATGGTTTGCTACCTGAAGAAGGAACATTGAAAATAACAACATTACTAGAGGTAGACCTTGATACTAGGATCACATTTATCAGGTCAAAAGTGAATTTGGATTTTTGTGCACTAGATTGGAGCATTTTTAACTTGAAATCTGCCAAAAATTTTGGGGTAAGTGCATGCTTGAGACATCAAAAGGGTCCAAAAATAGAGATTGATGCATATTTGCATTCATCAAAGTGTGTTGAAAGACTGTGCAAAAGTTGAAGTGAAAAATAGGTCAAAATCACAAAGTAAGAAAAAAATCACGATTTTTTCTTGAAGATTCCTGAAGGGTGTCAGAAACACGTGAAACTTGGTGTGCTCATAGGCCTTGGTGTGAGAAATACACTGGTTGTTCCAAATCAAATTTGGATACATAAATCACAATTAAGGTTCTAAACAGTGTCAATAAAGGACATTGAAACTGCTAAAACAAGGTTTAGGGGACCTTGAGAGAGAGAGAGAGAGAGAGAGAGAGAGAGAGAGAGAGAGAGAGAGAGATCACTCTCATGCATGAATATTTGAGGAAATAGCACCACCTTTTACCTTCAATGAATGCCCCATAAGCTTTTCTTCTCTCATCCCCTTCCACTTTCTTCAAAAAGTGTGTGTGTGTGTGTGTGTGTGTGTGTGTGTGTGTGAGAGAGAGAGAGAGAGAGAGAGAGAGAGAGAGAGAGAGATTAGCTTTACCATAGTTACCAGATTCATGCCCCTTGCCTAGACCCTTGTCATGACAATTTTTTGTGACCCATCCGAATTTGGAGTGCCTTTCAACGAGGCCTCGGCATCAAGATGGCATCACTGTGTCCAAATAAGATGACAAATTTGTGTGGCATGTGGTTTAAGCTTTACATATTCTTTAATTGGAACTTGAAAATGCAAGAGATCACCTTCATTGGATGGATTCTCACCGTCAAGCTCAAATTCCAAAGTACCATGTAGTCAATTAAATGATGATGAAGGTAATCTATGGTTACGAACAAGATAGCAAAAAGTTCTCTTTTGTGCTAGTTTTGTGGCATGAAAGGGAAAAAAGGTACACAAAGGAGGGACTCATTGTATACAACGTGTCTTATCAAGGGTTAATTTTGAGTCACTTTGGTAATTAGACCATCCAAATAAAATATAAGCTTAAATCCATTACACATCTCATCACTGACCCCTTTAAGTGGTTAGTCACCGGTAACAAATGGTCTGCTCTAACCTGGATACTCTTTGAACTAATACAAAACGTCAAACTCTAAAAGTAAAACAAACCCATCTTATTTACTTAGCGTTAACACATATATATGTATCCGTATTGTTCATTGAATCCATAGCACCATGCATAGATACTGAGGAAGATGCAAAACAAAACCCAAGACTATGATTTTAAAGAATTCCATACCCACCACGAAAGCACAACTCGGGCATTGATACCATTGTTGCGTACAAAGGGAAGGTGAGTTTCCCATAGCAAGAAGTAAAATGAATCCGCCTTTGAGAGAGTGAGAGAGAGAGAGAGAGAGAGAGAGAGAGAGAGAGAGAGAGAGAGAGAATGAAATGAAATGAAATGATTTATTAGAGTCTTCAAAAGGCAAAAATGACCTATGAGAGCAAGTTGTTACAACATAGTGAATATGATACCATGTCCGGAATAAAAAAGAAATGAAACAAAATACAATTACTACAAATTGGGACTGTATGGATGTGCCAGCTAATACAAGGTGCCCAATACATTGTGTAGTCCAATGAGAGAAGGGGGGGGGGGGGGGGGGGGGGAAGATAGTTATGGTAGAGATCCATCCTCATCCGCACTATGGCCGTCAAGAAAGTATGGCTCGAATCCTTTGATGTAGTCTTCGTCTATACTATGTAGCTCCTCTCCTCAATTGCGGTCTTCTAGATCTCCCTAGCTCCAATGCTCGGTCTATGAGAATACCGAGTGCGGGCAAAGCTTTGCAATGGTGGTTGCTCCTCTGGCTACTCCTCTGGGTGCCCAATATCTAGTGTAAAGAAATCTGTAATCTATCTTTGGGACTGCTGTCTCTCTCCGGCTCTCCTCAGTAAAGTGTCTCTATGCCTGTGTAGCTCAAGTAGATACAGTCCAAGACATATCTGATCCTCATAACTCATGACTTTAGATAGAGGCCCAAAACCCTCTCTGAATAGACAATGGAAATGGCCTTGTATCTCATAGTACACTGTGCAATGGCATATGTAATGTAATTCTGTCTCTGGCTCTAGATGACATAAGCGGCATATCCTGCTATCTGATGGTATCCCTTTGAATCTGCCAGTCTCAATCTTGAGCTGATGTGAGGATGTGCGTATCTGGCCAATGGCACAATACAAACCATGAGAAAGATGTGTGTCCATTAGCTAGGTCGAATCACAAACCCGTCCTCTGTGAGGTGGAGAAGATGTTCTCTATAGAAAGCCATCTTCGTGCCCAACTCTTGTACCGGCTCTATCCATGTCCTCCTTGTGTCCAGCTGGATCAGATCCTGACGAATGAGTCTAGTGATCTCCACCCGTGTCAGGGACATCAAGGGTGCCGGTAGAGAGTACTAAAAAGGAGGCAACCTGTCCATGGTGAATCCATGTGTCTGAAAGCATGATGTCCTTTGTGCATACCAGCATGATGTATCCCCCTATAGAGCTAAATGTCTGGAGGACTCTAGGGCCAACCTGGCATATCTATCTTTGGTACTATCCCATAGGCTATGTACAAAGGAGATTGATATGGTAAGCACCTCAATCTCCATAGGGGGGGCAACTAACTCCGCTCGAATGATATCATGCGGTACGGAGGCCTCGGCTCTAATCAGCCGAGAGATCATAGATACCAAGGGCCTCTCCATACGTCTCCAGCCTTCCTGACCTACAGAAGGTCCCCAAACCTGCACCCCATATAGCATAGTACAGGCAACCAAAGTATCAAAGAGCCATAACTTTGTCCTAGGTTCCTGGAACTGAACCTACAAACACATCCTCTCCAATCCTCCCAAAGCCGCATAAGCTCTAGTCAGTCTAGTCTCTGCTGCTCTTCTCAAAGAAAATCTCAGCCCAGTAAAGACTACTCCCAGGTAAGTGTATGCATATGTATACTCCACAATCTCCTGACCATACGTGAAAGTAGGTGCTAATCTCCTGATCCACTGTGGTGTGGTGTTAAACACCATAACCTTGGTTTTACCAAGGTTTACACATAATCCACTATCCTCTACAAAACTGTGTAGTGCATCCAAATGTCGTTGCATACCCTCTGGTGAGTCAAATATCAACACAATATCATCAGCATACAACAACAATGGGATCCACGTCCCTGCCAGTTGGGCACCTCTATCACCCTCTCTGTGAATGTAATTAGACACCTCATCAACATACATACCAAATAGAGTAGGAGACAATGGGCAGCCTTGTTTCACCCAAATAGTAGAGCGAACTAAATCAGATACCCCTTCCGGAGTGCGTACATGTCCCATCACTAATCTGTACAAAGCCATAATCCCCCAAATCAACTCTATAGGCACCCCCATCTCTTGTAGTCTGCGCATCAATCGAGCTCTCGGTACCATGTCAAATGCTTTGCGGAAATCCACAAAGCTACAATAAATCCGCCTCCCGTGTGACTTGTCCTCCTCAATGATGGCTTTGAGTGTCAGAAATATGATCAAGAGTGGAGAAACCCCTCCAGAAACCGGCTTGACCCTTTGCTCATACACCCTCACCCTTTGCCCAATCACTCAAGTGTTGCTCAAGAATGGATGCATACAACCATGTCAATGTGTGTCCAACCATAATAGTGTGGTAGTTCCCAGGCTCTGTAGGATCACTTGCCTTGAAGATAGGCACAATAGTAGACAACCTCCAAAACTCAGATAACCCCTCACACATGGCACGATTGAACAACACTGCAAGAACCTCCATCAACATATCCCTAGCATGTATGAAGTGCTCTGCTACTAGACCGTCATGATCATATGCCCTCTCGGTCCTCATCCTATCAATGGCCCTTTGTACCATCTGAGTGGTAAAGAAGATGCTCGTAGATGGGCATGGCTCTATAGGGTCTGGAAGGGGTTCCTGTCCAGGAACCGTATATAACGATGTTGCATATTGGCCCCACACATCAGGTGAAGTAATCACTGGGAGAGGGGAGTGCTCATGAAAGAGTCACCATGCCTCTCCTGAGTCCCTACCCAAGAACATCTGATATAAGTTTATCTCCATCTGAGCCAGGTAAGCCCGCTTCTTCCGTCGCACAAGGGATTGGGAAGCAATCCGAGACTGTCTGTAAGTGATGACTCCTAAAAGAAGATCCCTCTGAAGCTGGGCTCTCATCTCTCTGCACTCCTCATCATACCAACTATTTTGGGGCATGCTCCTAGAATGTCATCTCCTATCCGGCTGAGTGTGTGGGTATGCCACGGATGTAGCACCATGCAGTGTGTTAGTTAGTAGAGTGGTCCACTCCTCCACTAAGAGGCATGTACCAATTGTGCCAGCTGTGCCTTCCCATAGCTGGTCCCAAATCTCCTCTCTATAAATAAAATCAGTCTCTGGTGTAAATGTATAACGGGTGTGTGACTTGCCTCCTGATGTTTGGGTTGTACTATACTGAAATGAAACGGACAGTGTCAAGAGAGCATGATCCACTGCTACGCCCACTGGCTTGGCTCCCACTGTGAAATCCTGAATGCAAGGGACAAAGCTCGGCTGTGTCATAACATAGTCCATTGTACTAGCCCCATGTCTGTGTGGAAAGCATGTGAAACCGGCTGCTCCAGAAAATCGCTGTAAGCCATTAAGTATGGCTAACCCATGTGTAGTCATCATCTCCATGAGGTATCTCCCATACTCCGTCTGCTCTCTATCATGTGAGAGTCTATCAAGCCCCAATTCACCTACATCCAGCTCTCTAAGCATCTAATCTGAAGTGTCGTAGAAGACTGTCTGAGAGTTGCCTGTTCGAGCATTGAAGTCCCCTAGGAGAATGATATCACCATCCCTAGAAAACTTCCATATATCATCGTCTAGTATAGAGAAAGGCGGCTACCCTTTGGATGCAACATATACTGACGTACTGGGAGGAAAGAAACATACGGCAATGTATAGAAATCGACCTGTGTCATCGCTCACTCTCACCCACATGTATCTAGCATGCTCATCTCTCCGTACAATATGTAGTAGTGATTGTAGCTCCTCTCTAAATAGCACTGCTACTCCTCCTAAACCTCTACTCCCATGCCTAGATCTTGTAGCTATCCTATGGGCTGTCTCCCATTTATATCCCACCACATGTGGCATCACCTGTCCAGGGGCCTGGTGAGTCTTTGAGAAGAATACAATGTCTCTGTCTCTGAAACTTCCTCAAATGCACCAACGTCCAACCTCATAGACCCATTACAATTCCAAGTAGCAATCTTCAATGAGGTCCCATAGGTCTCGCACCGTCATGCAACGCGCCGCTCTATAATCACCACCCAACCATCTTTGTAGAAGGCTATCTTTCCCTTCTCCCTTGCCGCTATAATCTCTGGCATTACCTCTCTCATATGTGCAAGCTGTGAGAGAGTAAGGTCATCACCGAGGAAAAAACCTGTTTTATTGAGAGTAGGCCTCTTCCTCAAGAATTCCTTCATCTCTTCCATGGAGAGGAAGTGAAGTATGAGAACTCTCTCCTTTGAAGACTCTCCCAGGCCATCACTTTTCTTGCCTACTCTCCATGCCTTTGTGTGCAAAGGCTTCTTCACCCCCATCATGGATGTGAGGCTTATGACCTCTTTCTCCACATTGTTTATGTCCTTGAGGCTGGTCACTCTCACATGTAGAGCCCGCATCCGCCTTCTTTGTTCCTCTTCGAGGGTCATGTTGATAAGCATTGGTGTAAATGGAGCTTCCTTACCTTTCCCTTTCTTGGCGACCTCAATCCATTTTGCGGCCTCGTCCACCTTCTTCTGTGTCTTTATTATCATATTCGCCCATGAAGACGTCTTTGCCACATTCATTTTCTCTTCCTCTTTGATCATCCTTACTTGTTCCTTGATTTCCTCTTATCACAGAGGGTTGAAATTCACCTTCTTCTAGTACACTGCTTGCTCTGTCAACAAGCTCTCGTTTGAGGGCTACGACTTCTTCTTTGAGTGTCTGTGAGTCCTCCTTAAATGCTTGTATCTCTGCGTTTAGGTTCTCTTTCTCCTTCTTCCATTATGCGCCTTCGTTGAAGACCATCTAAAGTAGGTTGGCGTTCTCCTTCCACCATCCTTCCATCTCTGTTTTCCATTCCTTTCTATTTGCGTCATCCGCTTGTTCGTTAGCATGAAGGTGGCCTTTGCTTGCTGCTTGCAAGTGGGTGAAAGATTCATGGCTTCCGTGTCCTGTCAAGGTGGAGCAAGGGAGATGGTCTCCATGTTCAGTGAGGGTGAAGCAAGCGAGGGGCGGCTCTACCAGCCTCCAGCCCACAAGAGGGGGGTGGTGTGAGAAGCTCCAAGACCCCAGCCCCCAGCTCTCAAAAAGCTCCCACTTCAACTAAACCTCACCGAAGGCATCTAACAATGACCGTAATGCTGTATGTACCACACTGTCAAATCATCAAATGCCCCAAATTTCAATGTACATAAGCTGCATACTAAAATTGTTCAAAATTGTTCAGTTTGACGCAAAAGCCCCCAAATTAATTTCTGCAAAGCTAAACTTTTAGCCAGTCTCCAAGCACCCACTGTCCTGTAGGCACCTCAAATGTCCTGCAACTGTTGTCCGAGGCCTGCAAATTTGCAAGTGACTTGCGCCTGCAGCTGTGAGCTGTAAATGACTTACAGATGGCCTGTGCTTGCAGCTACAAACAGGAAATGACATGTGCCTACCTGTGAGCTGGAACCTTTGCTACAGCCTCTGCACCTTCTGCGTCACCTGTGCGCCCTCTTCAGCCCTGCGCACTTAATCTTCTTTAAAAAAATTTACGTGCCGTGAATTTAAACCTTATCATATGGTTCTATGTGCCATTAATTAACACCTTATGGAAAGGTTTTACGTGACGTAAAATCTGCTATCGATTCCATCTGTGTTGCCGCTGTGAGCTTACGCGCAAGAGAGAGAGAGAGAGAGAGAGAGAGAGAGAGAGAGTATGATCATTTTTTGTGCTATTGCATTCTATAGCCTTCTACATTCAAATGGTGACTACAAGCTCCTTACCTCCATGTTATGATGATGTATCATGCACTTTTTCTCTCTAATGTTCTTTGTTGCTCCTACATGATAAGTCGACATAAAGAACACCCCTAATCTTACAATGTCTTCATGGTCAATCATGCAATATTTCTAAAGTATGAAAGTGACGCACTCATATATGCACACATATGCATTGAGCTGCATTGTGCATATTTTTTGTGGAAAAAAGTGTTTGCCTTCCCTCTCTATGCTTGTAATGCAATATTTGACTTTCTATGTACATAAGAAAGGAGCTCTACTCCTTTAGCATTCAGCATCAGCAGCTACACCTCGATACATTTGCTAGGTGGGGTGCAGCTAGGGGCTTTCTTGCCTAAACACCATGGTACATCCTGATTGCAACAAAGCTAGCTAGTAGCTTATGTAGTCGGAGAAGGGACTACCCTGCTCCCACCATACACGGCAATACCCTAGCTGCAAAGGCACCTAGCTCCCAGTAGTGGGAATAAATGTGGTTAAAGGCATGAGAATCCTCACCCCCATCACGGCCCATACTCCCTTGCCTTCAACCCCACTTAGCTTCGATGCGGTCTCTTTTGCAATATCTGGTGTTTCAGTTTAAAACATGAAATTATAATGAGAGTGTAAAAAACTTCTTGTGTTGCATTGGCAATGGTAACGTGAGATGAGGGAGGATTCTCATCCGAATTTTATAGGGTAAAGGAGCCAATAAGGAGATCATCCAAAGTGTGGATGAACCCATCCCCAAAAGAGAGACATGAAAAATAGAAGACTTGGAATCTTGCTTGTGTCCTCTTGTGACTTGTTGAAATGTATACCATTATTGGGGCTGGATTGTCTCTAATCTCTGAAATAATCTTCCAAATTTAACTTTCTATAAAAGTACTAAAAGGATCTAAAATCCATGATTATTACATCATCTCATCCATGTTTTCATGAGGAAACTAATGCAATATTGGCATGATTTGGGCACCGCATTGCCAGCCGACCAGAGCTGTTGGGTAACACACAGAGCAAGAGAACATTCAAGAAACACCACCTAAGAGCCAGAATAGCTTTAACCCAAGAGCCTACAGTTGCAAATTGATCGCATGCATGGCTTCAAAGTTTAGGCAAGCTTAGCCCCAATCTCACACTTCTTGTTGAGGATTTCTCACCAATGTCATGATTGCCAATAGATCTAGCTTGTGCTGCAAGATATTTTTGATAGTATCAAGAAGGGATCCCAAGACTGCCTGATGGTCCATAGTCTCCTACCCCAATGATCAATCAAAGCTTGGAGACAAGTCACACCTCCACACCTATTTGCATGTTCTTGGCTTGTTTTAAGCAATCAATCTCACAACACGATATGAAGCCTCATGACTAGTGTGAGGCTTTGCATGCGTCTTTCACATTATGTTAATTCTGTGAGGATCTACATCCCCCATTTCCAAGCACTGTGTTATCTACTTAGACCGTTGATCTTTGACTCTCATTACAACCATGAAAGACTACCTTGTTTTCAATCTCTGACATTGGTATGTGTCATGTGTGGATACTGATTGTGCATAAGCCTTCCGCCTAACTCAGATGATTGGTTGGAACACTAACTCAGATGATTAGTTGGAACACACTCTCAGATGAAGCTGTGCACTACTAGAGACAAACAATAACCTTGGCAAGGTAAATGGACACACACTCATATGAAGCTCCACTCTACTAAGGATAGTCAGGAAGCTAAGGCAAGGTAATGTAGTAAAACCAAAAATATGCAAACCCATAAGTAATCTCCTTTTGAGACGAATTAAAACCCATAAATACACTGAAGGACACCACGTAATCAAAATCCAAAGACAACTCAAAAGAAAGCACACTACGCGGACATTAACATACACAACTCCAAAAAATGATATATTGTGTGGCCATCAATTGTAGGCAAGAGTGTGGGCATGCCTACTCTGCACATCTGTCTAGGTAGGCTTACAGTTGGACAGTGGGTATGCTTTCTGTACACATTAGTTGTAGGTAGGCTTGACATCAACCAAACACTCAAAAGAATGATGCATTGTGGGGCCCGGCCCTCAACTGTAGGTATCCCTTCTCTACGCATCAATGGTAGACGGGCTTCAAAAAATTGATGTAGTCTGGCCATCAACTGTAGGACAGACTATTAGGTACACATCAGATGTAGGTAGGTATACAAGTGGAAGTAGAATTGGCTACAAAGCATGTTATTCAAGCTGCGACAAATGACCAGTGAAACCGGCCCGTAGGGCGGTAGGCTTTGGGTTTCACCCAAAATTCTTTACTTTAGACACACACAGAGATAAAGTGAAAAGGAAATCTGCTACGGGAATTAACACTTAAGCACACACACGGCTCGGAAGCTAGAATGCTCTGAGCAGACGCCGACAACCTATAGGCCCCAAAATTGGTGCCCCTTTCGGTATTTCTTTATATTTGAGAGAATAAATTACAAAGTAGAGTTCTGGGAATCCTTTACCTATATCCAGCTAGATACCAACTGGTTTGGCCAAATTTCAGAAACATAACAACCCCAAAACTTGTGCAAAACCAATTCCCCTACTGGAAATCATTTCCATTGGCATAAACCCTCTGATTCCTGCCCAAAAACAGTAAATTCAGCACGCTGTATTTATTGATTTTTGCCCTGTTTTTAGCCCCAAACAGTCCCCTAACTGTCCTCTACCAGTGGGGCACTATTCCCAATGGTTCTGGCATCCGTATGGCTGAAAACTAGTCAATTTACAGCGCATACACAGTGATGAAAACGCACCTGTACGGTGAGGTTATGACCCTCACCGGTGCCTGCTTTTGGAGTAGTAGTTAGCTACTCCTGTTCTTGCTCAAGGAGGCTCTTGTCTCAGCACAAAAGCATGAAACCACACAGTTGTACATCAGTCAAATGAAGAGCCCTCTTGAGGAGCATGATATGACTGCACGTAGGGGGGAGAGAGAGCAGTGTGTAGTGTGCAGGTCATCATTCCTAGCACCACATTGTACATAGAGAGGAAAGCAAGCACTCCATAGCTCATAACCTGTGAGGTTCTCAATGAAGCATCCCCCCAGCATAAATCGAGCGTCCCCTCTTCTGCCCTTGACTTGGAATGCATCTATGAACAAATAGATGCAAAAGGGGAAGATTTCTAGGCTACCAAAACTTGCGTATCGTTGAAAACGCAGCAAAACAGCCCTGTAAACATGCGTTTGATGCCTTCCAATGCTGAAAATGAGCTCCTTGGTCCTAGGTAAAGACATGGGAAGCTAAAAAATGGAGAGAAATGGCTGAAAATCAGAGTTATGAGCCCCCAAAACTGCTCCAAAAAGTCAGTTACGAGTTCTGTTCTCCCAGACTTGGTAAATTGGCCAAAAAGTGCCACTTGGCACTCATACAAGCAATTTCTCCACATTGGGCTTCCCGCTTAAAAATCTCTTAACTAGTGCATCAATTGACTTTGCAGTAGAGTAATAAAATGTTCCCCTTGTCATTCTGAAGCTAATGACGTGAATAGATTTCATGGCCCAAAATAATAGTTCCCTAAATTTTAGGAGATGCTTATGTTGGGCTCCCATTGGTCTTCTAACCATCTATCCCATTGGGACTGCATCCAAAAATGCAATGTGACCCAATTGTCGGGTACTTTCCTTTGGTGACCCACCTTGGCTTTATGCCTTTATTGAGTTCACTTCCTAGTATCAACCAACTTGCTAAGTGCGATGGAGGGACCTACATGATCTTGATTTGATCCTAGACATCCTTTTACATTATGTGTTCCAGTGCCGACCAACTTCCTGCACATCGAGGAATTGTATATCCCCTCCCAATCATTCCCCAGTGTCTCAAATCCATTCTCGGTTCATGATACTGGAATCGTGGCCATGTGACACAATGTCTCCAAGCATGGGAAACAGATGGTAGCAAGCCATCCAATAGGGACTATGTGCAAATGTGCAAAAATGGTCCAGCTATTCCAAGATAACATCTTCAATATTATCAGTGCTCTTCTCTAGATCCTTAAGTTTCTGAACTCACACAACTACCTCCACAACAACGTCCACTCCCGCAACATATTGCTCCATTCTGGTAGGAAAGAAGTATATGCCACAACAAGATCTCACCATCGAATGCATATCGAAGGTAGTTAAACATTACAAGTGGGTTGCCCCAAAAATGCATCTCCACCAACTCCCCTACCTTTCAAAGGTCTCAATTAGGTCTCCCAAATCTAGGAAAAATTAATTCTTTTTCAAAACATCTTAGGTGAGTAAATGAAGGGTGAGTTTAGGAAATGAAAAGACACACGAAGGTGGAAAGTCAAAAGACACGCAAAGTTGGAAAGTCAAAAAACCTTTTCTGTCCATATAAAGAGGTGGTCGACTTCCATTGTTCCATGTGTGTTTCTCATCTCCTTCATTTGCCCTTCAATGTTTTCTTCTCTTTATAGTGTCCTCTCTCTCTCTCTCTCTCTCTCTCTCTCTCTCTCTCTCAATGTTGTATCCGTCCTTCTCACGTCCAAATATTATTGTTGCAAATCTATGTGCTACATCATTGCGCTCGTTGCTCCATGCTATAGACTAGCGCATTGTTTTTGTTTTCATTGAGGGAATCTTTGATTTAGGAATACCTTTTAATTTTTTTGAAGCCATTAGGAATACCTTTTAATTTTTAAAGATGTGCATGCCATAAGATACAACTACAAATACCTATTCAAATGCTTGCCACAACCAATAGAGCAAGCAAAGGTTGATTTTGCAAATAAAGTCACGACGACGTACTCAAACAAGGGCATGCTCAACAATCCAGGGGAAGGACCTTTTGACTTCTCCCTATGCAAAAATGGAGCCCATCGCATAGGCTACAATGTGACCAACTTCTGGCTTATGTCCAGCTGATAATTAAAGAAATCAAGGTGCTTTTTGTGTTTAAGGTGCTATCTCTAAAGTGGTGGTGACGTCTTTAAAGTGGTGGTGATATTGTCTTTAAGGTGATTTAATAGAAATTGGTGACTTTAAAGTGGTGTTGAAGATGACAAGTTTAAAACAATGTTGCGATAAAAAGATATCTAATTAGATTGTCTTCTCTTGATTCGTATACATAGAAGAACTCAACCACGAGAAAGCACAAAGAATATTTAAAGAGAAGCAAGCTAGATGGAGCCAAACCAATCTACCAATGATAGCTAGCTCATAGGGGACAAGTTCACACTCAAGGGGGAGCCCCTCACTCTCAAGGAGTGCAGAAAGCTATGTCTTGGCCAATTCATACAGCAACAAATGTTTCAAATCAATGAAAACACAAAGGAGACATCTCCTTTGAAGCTATCAGATTTGCAGCACACATACCTCATGAGGGTGTTGTTGTAGAGATTCATTAGTCGAGAGAGCACTCTCCCCAACAATAACCAAGTAGCCATCTACCTCATTCAACAATGTTGCATGTGATACATACTACACAAGAGGGTTGATTGGAGTGATTGTTCCAACATTATAGGTGTTGGTTGTGCATGCAATAAAACGAACCCTATGCCTCCTCGCATTTGATCCATTGTCCTTCTTCCCGAAGAGCAAGCGGCATGAAACCAATTCTCAAGCCAAGGATAAGACGTTGCAATTCAAGTGGAGACACCACATATGTTGTGTGCACGCATATTCAAACTGGAGATTTAGGTGCATGATACAAAGGAGAAACTGGCCGCCTAGTAGGGCCACAAACGCAAGATACTTGGAGAAGTATGTCCCTCTGGTGGAAGAGCCGCAACATGGCCACTCAATTCATCTTCATGAGGGACTGATGAGTTTTGTTTAAGTGACATAATGGATGATTTCACTACCACCATGGATTGATCATCGTACTTACAACTACATCACAAGTTTTTGTAAATCACAATGGAGAGTTATGATGCATCTAAAAATTTTCAACAACTAACCCATAAATGGACACTTTTTTGGGTCTTGACTCTTTATAACCTTGCAATTAGTTTATAATTGGTTGACAAAATGAGAAACTATGTATATTACATGAATTTAGGCATGTCATCTGATGTTGTAATCTTACAAGTTATTTGTCAAAACTAAGATTCCTCTTTACATGTGGGGGTTGAGCTATCATAAATACCAAATAAAGATTCCTCTTTACAATATGTGGGCTTAAGCATCACATTAATACAAGCAGAAGGTTGGAAGTCAGTTCTTCAACCACTTTTTTGCTCTTATCTTTTTTGTGAGCAAGAAGCCCAAACAGGGGTATGTTTGTTGGGTGGCAAAATTGGAATTTGTGTTTACATAAATGCCGTTGTCTAAGTATATCTCTTTTTACAAGTCAAAATTGAAATCCTCTACTTGAGAGACAACCTTAAGTATCTTCGCCATTTTCAAACACTGGCACCATATCATCCACTTACTATATATCAAAGTATTCCAAGGCCACCTTCCACTCTATCTCATCATCTTTGTTAGCTTCCTCTACTACTACTTTGCGTGTTTGAAATACACCAAAATGTTATTGTGTTGCTCTTTTTGCAATGTCATGAGGCTTATCTATAAATTGCATGTTGCAAAAAACATAAAGTAAGTTTGTCTTGCATTTAGGATGCAGTCTACTCCTCTTCTTTGAGTGCACAAAGTACAATTTGTCTAGTCTTACTACCTTGAAGCAATTTCATGACTACTTATTAGACAAAGTCTTCTGGAATGTCCAATAGGTTGATGAAATCCTAGTAGAGATTCTCCCAATGATCCTTCTCATTTCTTGTGATTACTCTACCAAGCTATTGCAATTTATACTGCAATCTCAACACCATATTCAAAATATCCCACTAACATAATGGAGGCTAGCATTGACAGGACTCCCACCAAACCCATCCATTGTTAGTAAGATTCAAAGAGATCAATGAAAGAATCAATAGGATCAATGAAAGAAATTGTTAGATCTTACCAATGAATCCAAGTGCATCAATACAATGGATCTGTGGCACAACATGATCTAACTACAATCAACAAGAAAGTGATAGGAATTTAAAATTTAATTGCTCCCAAATTCAAAATGAGCTTGCAAACAAATACTTAATGTAATAGCTGGGCTTTTATGGTTCAATCATGTTTGGAAAGAGATCGATGATCAATTCAATCTCTTCATTGTCCTACATTGCTTCTTGAAGCTCCTCATTTATCAAGTCTATGCCAAGAGCGAGAGTGGGGCAGTAGAGCTATCCATGGTTGAGGCTCTACAAGAGGCTCAATGTCTAGGTGTAAATTGAGATCCTTTATCTCATCAACCGCCGCAACATTGTTGCTCTCTTCCCCTTCTTGGTAGTCATGTTATGCTAATGCTGTGAGCAGATGGGGATCTGTAGAGGTGGAGTCATCCTCTTGTTGACCTTCTTGGTCTGCCTCCTTATTGGTGATGTCAGACACCCGTCCTCCCCAAGGATTGATAGACACAACCTTCCTCCATGGACTACGAGAAACTAGGTTACCATAGAAGAAAGCCTGCTCAAAGTGTGTCGATAATAAATATTGTTTTCGTGTTGTCCTTAATGGCTTTGAAGAATCATTTGACCAAAAACCAAAAGTCTCTTATCTCATTGTGGCTCCAACCGCTTTGTAACTAGCACGAAACTAATCAACTAATACAACTTATTAACATACAAATTTTATAAGAATATATAAAGCTAAGAATGTCAATTATTGTTATCAGAGATTACTTTCTTGCAATTAGAGTAGCATAGATTATATATATTGACCATGGTTCTTACATAGCATATCTCATCTTCAATAAGATTTGTGCGTTTACACGTGATTGTTGCCTAAAAGATGAGACAATGCAAGAATCATGAGTTTGATGTAGTTTATCAATTATGTCGCCTCAAAGATGTTACCCATAGACCCGCATATTTCTGTGCACATGTACCTAAAAGTGAAAGAATCAAGTACGTGAACTTTAAGAAGCAAACCTAGAATTACATATAGCTCAATATAAATACATGAAAGAAAGAAACGAGACCTCTCTATCACAACCAACTCCAATCTCTCGCTGATTATTGCTAATGACTTCCCCTTCTATAATTCCATCTCTAATATAATCAGATAACCATAAAAGAATTGTTGGAGGTTATGTCTTGTTCAATTTTTCACCTCTTGGTCTTCCTTGCTGGTTGCAAATTACTTAACGGTACACTTCAACAAATTATTTTAAGCAATATGAGTAAAAAATAAACGTGGACAAGTTTGCTTGTTGCTTGTATGAGACATTAAAAGGAATGCTCTTGCCACATAACACATCATGTGACAATGTAGTAGGCTCATCTACGATCCACCCACGGGGAGAACCCTCATCAACATGCTCAAGATACTCGGCAAGTAGTACATGAACTCTCTAATCATCCACCCCTCATACATTCAACCCTCTGGTCCAAGCCCCTTTAAAACTCCCATTAATATGAGTGCTAATAACACGTGCAATATCTATCTCATCCGCCAAATGGATAAGTACATAGACATGAATATCAAAAAAAGAACTTGATAGCTCCTTCTCCATTAACAGAGGAGCTCAATGCACTCCCTTCGTTCTTGACCATGCTCATTGCCTTCACCGCTTGCAAGCTCTAACTCTAGATAAATGATAGTACTTTTTGTCCACTTTTTGTACCAATCCAGAAGCATCATTAGTACTATATATTTTCATTTTTGAGCTTTCCATTAAAATGTCTAGCTTACGTTCTTTGGCATAGTAAGTGATATTTAGGCAAGAATTGTCTATGCCAAAGATACATGTTTTTGTTGAGATGCTTACTATATGTAGATTTCAACAAATTGCCAAATAAGAGAAAAGATTTATAACCCGTGGTTGAGCACCATGCATCCATAGTAAAACGTTTAGCATGATTGTGGAAACTTAAATTGAAATGGAAATACATCTGTAGGTATCACGATAGTTTATCTACATAGAATCCATAGCCAAGAAAGTCGTGTATAGTCTATGCTAGAATTCCACAAACTTAAAATCTTCTTTCATCGTCTTGTCTTGAAGTGTTGAGTGCATCTATGCCTCTCCATAACTCTAGGACATCCTCAAAAAAAGGAGCCAAATAGTCATTAAGGTCTTTAACACTAGAATGGTAACCTAACAGGACATAAAAGTGTCCTTTCAGAGTTTTGGGAAAAAATTCCAAAACCGTAGTAGATCCACTCATTTTGAAAAATCCTTTCATGAGCTTATAGTTCAATAACTACTACATATGGAAAAAATGAGAAACTTGTAATTTTTCTCATCCCTTGGTCACTACAAGCCTCCAAAGGTGATGGACCAATGCATTTTGCCCAAAATAACAATTTCTTACGCTTGATTGCATATAAATAAGAGTGGGTATTTTTGTAGGACATGAGATAAAATGCCCCGTTAACTTCAATGGGTTGGTGAACAAAACATATGGTTGCTTTTACCTCACTATTTTTTTTTGGGGCAAAAAAAATAGGTACAAAAAAGTTGCATTTTTGCCATTCTGCGGACCTATCATCAAAGTTTCTATAGTCACGCTCAATATAGATACTATATACATGTTTTATTAGTTCCCTTTGGGCCTTTGGATTCAAAAGGAGCCATGGAGCATGTCAAAAGGATAATGGATTTCTTACAATTGGAACCTTGGGGGCAATGATAAAGTGCTAAATACAGCAAACATGAAAAAACTGGGTTTAGCATTATAACCTCTAGAAACCCATAGAAACTACTCAATATCTAGCCAAGTTTGTAGTCTATGATTAGATATGGTTACTACCTACAAAATACACACAATTGGCCTAAGAAACTAGCAATATTGAGAAAGTTATACTTGCTACTCTAAAATGTATCGTATTCTTCAACAATCAAAAAACTCAACCATCATCATATACTAAGCTATATAGCATATTAGGTCCCCCAAAACTCAAGGAAGATTAGATTTATGTTATACATTACACTTACACAATCAAAATTGAATTTGGATATAAAAAAAGCCACCAAAAAAATCATAAAAGTGCTAATTTTGGCCAAAAAATAGGATTATGCAATTCTTGTAAATTGGTCATAACTTTCAATTTTAACACTTAGCTCTCCCTACAAGCATCAAAACATGTTGAGAACTATGAAGGCCTAACATCTAGCCATCTAAACCTCACAAAAATGAAGTTTAGAGTGGTATAGTTGCCAAAAATTGAAAAAAAGCCAAAAACAGGACCCGTTTTTTCACACAGTTTAGGTTCAAAAATGTTGTGTAGGAGTAAGGTTAATGGTGAGATCGATACTCCAAAAAAAATGCTAAGTTTTTTCAGCTCATAAGGCAACTTTGTGGATATATAGCACCTAGAAATTCATTTTCATACTCTTCAAATAATTCAAGCAAAATGGTCACTTAACAGGACACAAAAGTGTCCAAGGACATAAAAGTGTCCTGTTACCATTCTAGTGTTAACTTAGCATTTTTCTGAGATTGATGAGGCAAAATCAGTGTTGTTTCTTAAAGAAAATAAATGGTGGTAAGTTGTACTTAACAAGTGCTACTAGTCAAGTAGACCTTTTATTTGAACTCATGGAGGATGGATCCACACCATCCAAGCCAACACCCATCTTAATGTGCCACAACTCTTGTTCAAAGTTTGGCCACTTTGAATTGATATGCTTGAAGGCAAAAAAATTCAAGGGAATTTTCATAATTCCATCTTTACTTGCATTCTTTGCTCCCAAATCCTTAAGTATTTCCAACTCCAGGGTCCAAAATATATATTGTGTATAGTGAGCCAACAATGGAAAATGTTGAAGCACCTTACAAGGAATATTTCTTTTTGCATATTTATAACAAGATGTTTCACATTTTGGGCATCCCTAATCGAGTCATCTTTTTCATCTCATTCTCTTGATGTGGGAAGGACATTGAAGGTAAAAACTCTTGCAATAATAGCTTGCAACATTTCAAGGGCACATCACTCTTAGATTTTGAGAAATAATGCAATTGACATTGACATATGAGAAGTTGCTTACTCTAATAGTGTTGAAATCGATGCATTACTCCAAGAATAACAATTTTGGAGGTTCAAAATAAGTAAACTAACGTTTAACCGTGATAATTTTAAGCCTTCATAGATTTGTTGAAGTACTTCAACTCTAAGGAATCTTTATTGATCACCCGCATCATCTTCTTCATTCCAATCATTAATAGATTCATCCATGTTATCATTGCCATTGAAAACTTCATGCGCTTTGTCAAATCCGTGCCATGTAGTTTGTTTAATTTGTCATAACTTTTTGGATGACTCTTTCAAAGGAGTTTCATGCACTCAACTGGCATACGAGAGATGCCATGAGAGAGTAGATGCACATCCTTCCTAGATCATAAGCTACAACCTATCATGCCCACACAAATATGAGCATTGAATACGCAAGGAACAAGCTTGATATATTTATAAAAAACATTCATCATTAAAGATAATGATTAAACATGAATCTCGTTATTATCAAATATAGATGTAGAGATTTAAAAAGTTGAAAAATCCAAAAGGACATGATTCATGCATTTATATATATTGAATGACTACATATAGCAATGGACGAGTCAAGAAAAAAAGACCATTCTAAGAGGAATGAATCATCTAAATTTCAGTTGAAAGTTGGAGATGCTCTTGGAAGCCTATGAAATCAATATGATTTTCCAATACTTTATCTTTGACACGTAATGATCTAATGGCATTGACAAGAATATATCTTGGAACATCACCACTCATGTATCCTCATTTTGATCATTTTTCCATTCCTCAAATGTGTAATTGGTTCTTGCACTCCTTTCTCAATTGCTATTAATTAAACTTGCTATGTTTCCTTGTGTGTATGTCCTACCATCTACATAAAGTCTATGTCCCTAAGCATGAGTAATGACTCTATCTAAAAGAGAGACTGCATTGAGACACATACCATGAATGCTCATGCTCAAAATTTACTGCACTAGTTGGTGCCATGGATGCCATCGATATATGGTTCCACAAAGGCACATAAGATTATGTAGGTTCTGCATGTTTTAAATACACTTTTTAGATGCTTCATATGGTTTTCTCAAAAGGCTAAATAGATGCACAAATCATCCATGTATATCTCAAGAAATTTCTTGAAATATTCTTCGAACCCATGGTACACTAATCTTTGAAATGTGGCTGGAACATTAGTTAGACCAAATGGCATAACTGTCCATGTATCTATGCTCCATTTTGTTGCAAAATCTATTTTATGTTAATCCTCTATGCCAAATTCCTAGTTTATTATAGCCCAAGAAATCATCCATGATGTTGAAATAGTCAACAAAAACAGCCTTAGATCTTGACAGACACAACTTATGGTTGTCGTGAGAGAACTTTCAAATAATTCTATCAAGATTAGTACAAACACGCATTAGAACAAGCACATGAATGAAGATGGATTCACATAACAAGGAAAATTGAAGTTTCCCTCAGTAGGAGAATGAATTAGGGACCAAAAGATTCTCTTAATTATTTGCATATGGCATGATTGTATGTGTGCATCCAAGGATGCCTTGGCAAGTATGATTACATGTGGCATGCTCATGTTTATGTCTTATGCAGGAATGAGTGTCAGAACATGAAGGGCATGTCAATGATCATATCCCTTCTCTAATCATATTCCTAGCTCTAACCATAAAAGTCAGTCAACATATTTCTATGACAATTTGACGTTTCTTTCGAGGATGAAAAATTTCATACTGTTACAAGTTACGACATGTTAATATGTATTTAAAGGCCACTACAAGTTATTGGTGGCTTACTGTATTTGAGAAAGACAAGAAATTTCCTACATGGCAAGAATTCAAGAAACTGTTTTATTTATAGTTCCTCCCATCAAATTTTATAAATGAAGTTAAAAAAGATTGAAATCACCTATGGCACACCAAAAGTATGAATGTTGAATCTTATGTTGATTCTTTTTGTCAACACTACTCAAGGTCTCACATCTTATGAAGATTTGAGGTGAAGAAAGTACATGAAAATTTGAACTGGGTTTACTCCCACATTTGTATAGAACCATGAAAGTTTTTCCTCATAGTTCTTTGAAAGAGATTATACAATCAATAAAGGGTGCTTAGACTTTACACGGACCCAATATTCCGATGAAGATGGAGCTAAATAATTAGACATCAAGGCAAGAGAAGATTTATGATCGTTCTAATGAACATAAGCGACAATTCTCTAATTCATCTGCTTCGTCAAAACAGTAAGAGGATCCTATGCAAAAAAAAGCTTAATTTCTTCCTCATTCAAGGTATGAGAAATATAATGATGAAGGCCGATGTTTTCCTTATGGATACTCTAGCCACATGAAAGGGGACTGCCCACTCCAAAAGAAGATAGACAAACCGACGTCACTTCCACCTTATTCTAATTCTATCCCAGATGTGCAAGGAAATACTCACAAGAACCCTAAGAAGTGACAATTATTGAAGACTTGGCGTACATTAAATGATGAGTGAGTTTTGATCTTATTTGATCATGGTTCCATGTATAAGTTCACGTCTTTAGATACAACCGAAATACTCAATGTGTGATCAAATCAATTAGGCACACCCATTGGTTCAACTTCATTGATTCAACTTCAACATTTGAAGGACTTACAACAAATTCCATACTATTTACGGGAAGTGTTGTCTCATTATGGGAGATTGCAAGGATTAGGATTCATTTCTCCTTCCTCCTACACCTATAATATTATTTTAGAAATGATTTGGCATTGTCAAACTTCTCACCCTGATTATAGTAAAAAGAATTTTTCTTTTTAGTATAATAATCAAAACATCATTTTAATAGCATATGTGGGCCATTGGCTTATGCTATCCTCCAAATATGAAATTATATACTGCAAGTTTGAGACTTTTATCTTTGAAGGCAGATGCTTTTGATGTGGAGAACAAGGCCATATGAAGAAAAATTTTCCTCTGCTTAAGAAGCCCCGATTTGTTATGTTTTGGCAAAGTCAATTATTTTTAGGATGTTGACTTTTCCCTTCAATTCACATTCAATTACCTCTTTTTGATTGTATCCAATAGAATCAAGATTTTTTTATTATTGTATTAGTACTAACTCGGTGGTAGGGGGAGTTGTTCAACACAAAGTGTGGCAAAGGTACAATGAAGGGCATATTTGATGTATGAAGATGGTGCCATGGATAACATGGTCCAAATGGAGCAAAGAAACTCAAAGATACATGCCACGTTTTCTTGAAGTTATTTAGATGCAGATTAGCACCCAATTTTGCTTAAATGGCACTCTAACCTTTTTGCAACATTCAATGCAAATATATTGCAAGTGGCAAGCATATCAAACCCAATAAGCTCACAACCTTCTAGAATCCTTACAGATTTGTTTTTGTATCCCTAAACTCAACCTTCTCTCTTGATTAAGCTATTTTTACCCTTTATGCCTTATGTTTGTCCACCCCTAATGTGAAACCTTGGGTGGAGTATATAGGTGATTTTATGCAGCTTTTAGCTCACTCTTGCCCTAGCTTTTGGAGAGCAAAGCTTTCATGGAAGCTTGAGGTATTGAGCTAAGAATTTTATTTGTGTGCTCAGCTTGTCCATTTGCTTCTAGATGATATGAAGCTGATTTGTTGTGGATGACCATAAATTCATTCAGCAGATACTCAATTACCTCATTGAGGAAATGAGTTCCCCTATCACTGACAATTTCGATTGGAAGCCCATATCTTGTGAATACATTCTCATACAAGAATGTGGCTGTGGTTCTAGCATCACTCTTCCTGGTTGCCTTAGCCTTCGTCCACTTGGTCAAAATAGTCCGTAGCAACAATGATATATTGAGCTTGAGTTCTATAAGCAGGTGGTTGTATTGGTCCGACAAAATCTATGCCCCATTTTGCAAAAGCTCTAGCCCCCATCATTGCTCTTAAAGGCATGCTATCTACCCTTGTTGACATTTTTGCTCGTTGGCATGCATCACATCTTTGAACATATTCTTTGGCATCTGCAAAAAGTGTTGGCCACCATATGCCTGCCATTAAAATTGCTCTAGCGGTGGTTTCACTAGAAAAGTGACCTCCAACTAATCCAACATGAGCTTATTCTAGCGTGGATATATATTCATTTTCATTTGCACAAAGACGCAAATGTTGATCCTTTCCTCACGTATACAATTGGTTTCCAATAAGAGCATAGTCTCTGGCTTCAGTTTCAATATCTCTTTGACGACGTTTACTCATATCCTCTGGAAATGTTTTGCTTGATAAGTAAGTAACTAGATAGTTACTCCACTTAGGAGAAAGTGAGATTTGAAATAATGTCACATGAGGTATGGGTGTTTGTTTCTAGCATTGAAGACAGTTTTTCACAAATGAGTGAACATCGCTTCTCATGGTTGGCCAAAATACTCCAAGTCTCAAGATCCGTTGCATAGTTTAGTCTTCCACAAAGTGAAGTCCTACTATAGTAATGTGTGTTTGACCCAGGTATTGGGTTTTCTCCTCAGGATTAATACACAAAAGCAATATTCCATCTTGATTTATTTTGTATATCCTTCCAGCCAGTAATTGATACATAGCCAATTGCCCAATTAATCCTGATGTAATAGAAAGTGGTATTTGAGAATCCACTTGAGCTATGGTCAATGAAACCATATTTTTTGACCAATGGGGTATCATTTCCACGGAGAACAGATATGCATCTAGTAGATCATCATCTACCTCTTTTGGTGGTTCGCTTGAAATAATCCTTGATAAATGATCTGCTCTTTGGTGTGTGGTGCCCTTTTTTACAACTACAATGAAATCAAATTCCAAAATAATGATGAACCATCTCACTATTCTCCCTGTGTTGCATGGCTTGTTGACCAAGTACAATAAAGCTTGGTGGTCAAGAATAAGGTGAGATTCTCACTATTGTATACACTTCTCTAATGTAAGCCTCCTCCCAGCATCCTCCATAGCTATGATGTGTTGAGTTTGAATGGTTCTCTCTTGCCCACAATGTCATGCTTCTTCTCTATTTTCTTTTGTTCTTGTACAAGAAATTAATGGTTATTTAATGGTGTGAGTTTGAATTGCTCTCTCTTGCCCACAATGTCATGCTTCTTCTCTATTTTCTTTTGTTCTTGTATAAGAAATTAATGGTTGTTTTAATGGTGTGCTTGTGTCTATCTCAAGCTAATGTGCATTGTGGTATGCTACTTTCACTATTAGAGGACACCTGTATACTGACGAAATGACCATCAATGCTATATCTCATCGTCGGTATAACCGTTGGCAACATACGGGCGAGTATTTTAAAAAAAAGCAATAATCTGACGCTCATATCAATGCTCATATTGAGACGACCAAAAGTGAATTTGGGTGCGGTTGCTTCTCTCTCTTCTCTCCTCAATTTTCTTCTCACCTGATTTTTCTCTCTGCTCTGTCCTGTTTTTCTCCCTACTTGCCCCTCCCCCCCCCAACACACACACACACACACACACACACACACACACACACACATTGCACTCTCTTTCTCTCTCAACAAGTGTATACGCATGTTTTTTTTGTCAGGGTGTGTGTGTTTATAAAATGCTAATGTCTTTGTATGTTCATATTTTTGCAGATTTTGGGAGCGATCTACAATGTAGAAGCGTGTCATCGTCAATTTGGAGGCAATTTGTGAACAATTTGGGCTTGAATGTGAATGCATCTTACTTGGTCTTTTGCAATTGTATGAAATTGAGAGAGAGAGAGAGAGAGAGAGAGAGAGAGAGAGAGAGAGAGAGAGAGAGAACAATGTGGGTGTGGGTGTGAAAGAGATAGAGAAAAGAAACAAATGTGTGTGCATGAGAGAGAGAGAGAGAGAGAGAGAGAGAGAGAGAGAGAGAGAGAGAGAGAGAGAGAGAGAGAGAGAGAGAGAAGCATTGTGTGTGTGTGTGTGTGTGTGAAAGAGAGGGAGAAAGGGAGAGATAGAGTAGATTGTCTCTTTCGGTGCCATAGGTCATATTTGACCTTCAAGGATGATAATAAAATCTATATATTTGTCTCTTTCTCTCACACACACATTCATTTCATTGGACTTTATGCATCTCTCCCCCTCTCTAACACATTCATTTCATTGGACTTTATTTATCTCTCTCTCTCATGCAGTAGGTACTAATTGTGCATTGTCCCATCAATGTTGTAGCAATGGAGCCATGTCTTGCAACATTTTTTTATGACTCCATCTTGTACCAAATGTGCGTTCCATGTGGCTCATCACAAAAACTTTGTTAAGCTCTACGTGATCCCTCCATTAAAATTTAGAACCTATCAACATTATTTTAAACCATTAAAACAAGTCAAAGGTACGTACCTCCAAAGCACATGGATTCTAGGCATGCAAGTCTCTAAGAGCGAACCTATCCATTGATGTAATAGTTGGTCGTGTTAGATTGTTACAATGCACCCATCAGTGTCAGTGTCTAGGTGATGTTCCACTCATTGTAGCATGTCTGGAATGACGGTGGATGATCAATAGGAGTCTCTAGGGGGGTGGCAAATATGCAAGAAGTCGACTGCTCTCCAAATGCAATCGTAGATCATGGTGATAGGGTCATAAAGGTCCATCGTCATCATTATGGAGGCTTGCTAAAAGTAATAAACAACACAAGATAATTAGACATACGGTTATGAGGATTTTATGCATATCTAAACCTATGCGATAAGATTGTTACCATGTCATAGGGTCCTATTGTGTGATGTCACCATCAATTGGCTACTTTGTAGGGTCTTGAATAGGAGTTTTGCTAGCATCAACAATTTATGATAGGATACAAAATAGTGTTATATAAAATAAAAAATGATTTATTCACGCTAGAAGGAGATACTATAAGGGCGTCTTGTATTGTTATCATTGACCACTTTTGCCAACAAAAAGACCATAGACAAGAAAGTGTCATGTTGTTCATGCAAGCTGGTGTTTTGGTGGTCATTGTTTGCTAAAGTGGAATTCTGAAGTGCTTGATGGACAAAGAAAATGATCTTGAAGAATGTAGTATGCTAAGAACTCGTAATTCACTAAAAAGTAAAGAGTTTGAGGTTGGAACTATTAGAATGTGTGCAATAGACTTTCCCATTGCTTGTTTGGACACCATTTTGTGGTGATCCTATCAGTTATCTTGGACTACTGCAGCTTTGGATTATCAGTATGTTCTACGACGACTTTATCTTTTCAAATATTCTTGTGCACACATTTCCTTGAGGATATACATAAAGACATGGCCAACCAAGTGGCTTATGGATTGATCATCTTTCAAGAGACAACCAAGCTAGATAGCTCAAAATATAGTGTTTGGAAGACAAAGATCAAGACCCTCATCACCTTGGAGGTCTATAGCGAGCAAAGGGTTCATTAGAAAAAGTTTGGACTCTCAAAGGGCCGTGTAAGAAATGCTAAATTTTAGGTCTTAAGGTTAATCCTTAGTGGTTTTGGGAAAATAGATGGTAGTTTTCAAAAGATAGTGGCTAGGGGAGTGAATTTTATGGCCGAATGGTCCAGAAAATGGTGAAAAGGGATAGGCTTCTTCTTGAGGTGAGTGTATTTAATGGCCCAAGTGGTCCAGAAAATGATGGAAGTCTTCTTGTCCATTAGATCAAGCATAGATGAAGGGTGCATATCAAAAGGCGTTTTTTGAAAGGGGGGTTGCATTCTCAGCCATTAAATCTTGGCAAGAACAATGGCCCATGTGCAAGGGTGCTTCTCCTTGAGGCTTGAAACTCAACCCTCAGATCTTGGAAAGATCCAAGGGCCCATATGCAAAGGCGCCTTTGCAAAGGTCCCTTAAATGTGAGGCAAGATCAATGGTCCAACTCAAACCCCTTTCTACTAATCATGAGATGTCCTTTTCCATTCCTTGCAAGCTTCCTAGCCATTAGATCTCAACCATGAGCAAGGGCCATATTCAAACCCCCTTTGAGCAATCATGATCTATCCCTTTCCCAATATACATACATTGTTTTATGGTCCTCAAACCATGGTCTTGACCTCTACAAAGCTGTTTTGACCTAGTGAGACCAAGAAAAAGTTGTTTTGACCTATGTAAAGCTGTGGCCATCGCCCTTCACCTATTGGTTGCTCACTAATTAACCTTGATCACAAAGGGCCCTTTGAGAGTCGAAATGTTTCCTAAGGTTTTTTAATGACCCATCCAACTCCGATGGCAATGGAGAGTTCACTTATAAAAACTTCCATCCTAAATAGAAGAGAAGAAGCGATGTTGGAAGGAGGTATAGAAGTACGTCTTGTATTCTTCCTCTGGTTGGTATCACTTGCCACTTTTGCTGACAAAATACCATACATCCAGGATGCTTTTAGAAGCACTCACAAAAAGATGGCAATAATTCTGCAACTAGAATATGGTACACACTTGCCAACAGCCATGTTGTGGGTTGTAAATAATAGTGTCAAGCAATAGGTACTCTTTGTTTGACAACTTCATGGGTCACTATGCAACAAAGAAAGTGAGTAGAGGGTTGTTTGATGACTCATCCAGCTCCCAATGGATAAAAACTTATATCCTAGAAAGAAGAGAAGAAGCGATGCTGAAAGGAGATACTAGAAGGGTTTCTTGTATTACTATTGATTAGTATCACTTACCACTTTTGCCAAAAAAGACCATAGAGAAGAAAGTGTTGTTGTGCTTCGGTGGTCGTTGTTTGCTAAAGCACCATTGTGAAGTGCTTGATGGACAATGAAAATGATCAAGAAGAATGTATTATGCATCGAAGGACTCGTAATTCACTCAAAAGTAAAGAGGTTGAGGTTGGGATTGTTAAAATGTTTGCGGTAGACTTCCCGATTGCTTGTTCAAACACCATTCGATGGTGATCCTACCGGTTATCTTGGACTACTATAGCTTTGGATTATTGGTACCTTCTAGTACAACTTAATATTTTCCAATATTCTTGGGCACACATTTCCTTGAGTAGTTACATAAAGACATGGCCAATCAAGTGGCTTATGGGTTTACCATCTTTTGAGAGACAGCCAAACTAGATAGCTCAATAGTGTTTGGGAGACAAAGATCAAGACCCTCATCACCTACAATGGTCTATAGTGAACAGGGGTTTTCTGATGATTTGTGCAGCTCCGAGGGCAATGGAGAGTTCAATTATAAAAACTCTCATCCTAAAAAGAAGAGAAGAAGCGATATTAGAAGACCCTCAATAGTGTTTGGGAGACAAAGATCAAGACCCTCATCACCTACAATGGTCTATAGTGAACAGGGATTTTCTGATGATTTGTGCAGTTCCGAGGGCAATGGAGAGTTCAATTATAAAAACTCTCATCCTAAAAAGAAGAGAAGAAGCGATATTAGAAGGAGATATCCAGAGGGCATCTTGTATTGCTCCTCTGTCGGTATCTCTTATCACTTTTGTCAATAAAAAACCACACAATGAGGATGATTTTCAAAGCACTCGCAAGAGGATGACGATACTACTCTTGTAAGAATATGTGACACAATCACCAATAGCCATGACATGTGCTATATGGAATAGTGTAAATTAATATGTTACTCTTTGTTGAGTGACTTCATGGATCACTCAATGACGAAGAAAGCGAGCAGAGGGGTTTATGATGACTCATACAAATGCAACAACATTGGAGAGTTCACATATAGAAACTTTCGTCCTAAAAATAAAAGAAGAAGCAATGTTGGAAGGAGATACCAGAAGAGCGCCTCGTATTGTTCCTTGGTTGGTATTGCTTGCCACTTTTATCGACAATAACCCACAGAATGAGGATGATTTAAGAAGCACTTGGAGGAGGACAACAATAATTTTTCAACTAGAACATAGTAGGCACTTGCAAACAATCATGTCGTGGGCTGTAAAGAATAGTGTCAAGCAATAGGCTACTCTTTGTTGGAGAACTTCATGGATGACTTGGTGACAAGAAAGCGAGCATAGGGATTTTTGATGGCTCGTCAGACTTCAATGGCAATGAACAATTCACTTATAAAAACTTTCATCCTAAAAGGAGAATAATTGAGGCTAGAAGGAGATACCAGAAGGGCGACTTGTATTTCTCCTTGGTAGGTATCACTTACCACTTTTACTGACAAAAGACCATAGACAAGAAAGTGTCGTGTTGTTCATGTGAGCTAGCAATTTGTGGTCATTGTTTGCTAACTCGGCATGGTGAAGTGCTTGGCTGGACAAATAAAATGATCTTGAAGAATTTCCCTCATCTTCCCTCATCTTGGCCGACCCTCTTGCTATTTGCTCATGTTGGCATCCTATTGGCTCTTGCAAAGCTTAGCCAATGACAATTTAGAAGCATAATTGCTAGACGTAATGACTCCAAAAATCCACTCTTTATTTCTGTGAAAGCATGTGAATTAATCTGAGGCATTCGACTTAGTGCATCCGCTACTACATTATATCTCCCCTTGCGATATCGTAGCTTACAATCATAATCTTGCAGGATTTCTGTCCATCTAGCTTTACGACCCTTCAAGTTCGTTAGAGCTGTAAATCAGTTTATACTCTCAGGGTCAAAAACTACTTCAAACTCGACACCATGTAAATAGTGTCGCCACTTTTGTAAAGCGTGAATTCTGGTATAGAGCTCTCTCTCATAGACATAATAATTCTGTTGAGCTCTATCTAACTTTTTACTTTCAAAGGCTATAGGTCTTCCCTCCTGGAGAAGTAACACACCAATTGATTTATCACTAGCATCAGTCTCTACCACAAATGGCTGAAGTGGGTCAACTATTGCTAGGATGGGAGCAGTGGCTACAACTACCTTGAGCTATTCAAAACTGCATTTTTGGGCTTCGTCCCAAGAAAAGCTCTTACCTTTTGCTTTAAGTTGTTCAATCATAATCATCGATTTTGGCATAATCATGAATATACTGTTGATAAAATCCAGCCATGCCTAAGAATATTTGAAGCTCCTCAACCGTGTGGGGATGTGGCCATCGAAGAATGGCAGCAACCTTGTCGACGTCCATCTTGATGCCAGAACAAGAGATCACATGGCCGAGGTAATGTATCTCTATTTTAAAGAAATCTCACTTGCTTTGCTTAGCATACAGAGCGTGAGCTCGTAGCTGTTCAAACACTAATCGTAAGTGTTCTATGTGTTCATCTTCAGTCTTACAGTAAATGAGAATGTCATCAAGGAAAACCACAAGAAATTTTCCAAGATAGGGATGTAAGACACTATCCATGAGTGTCATAAATGTAGCTGGAGCATTGGTTAAACCAAAAGGCATAACCAAAAATTCAAAATGCCCGAACCGTGTTCTAAAGGCAGTTTTAGAGATATCTTGCAAAAGGATATGCACGTGGTGGTAACCTGAACAAAGATCTATCTTTGTATAGTATCTTGCCCCACGGAGTTGATAAAAAACACAAGCGCATAGTACCATCTTTCTTTTTTACCAATAGAATTGGTGATGCCCAAGGAGATGTGCTAGGTCGAATGAAACCATGGGCGAGGTAGTCAGCCAACTGACTCTCAACCTTCTTGGCCTCACTAGCACTCATACGATAAGGTGGTTTACTCACCGGTTTAGTGCCCGGCAGGCTATCTATGCCATGCTGCACATCACGTGTAGGGGGTAAACCCGGCAGTAAATCACTTGAGAATACATCACTATACTCCATGAGTAAGCGAGTCAGCTTTTGTCATGCAAAAGGAGAAAGTAAACTAGAGTTATGGTGGGATGGAGAATCTTGTAATTCCTGTAATGTTTGTTTTAAAACAGTTGCACGTTGCTAAATAGAATTAAAATTGAGAGCACTTTGCTCTTGAGAATTCACAAAGCTTGGAGACAAGCAATAACACAAAAAGACTTCATCTATTAAATCTGCTTTCTGTAAAATAGAAAGCTCGGTTGTACATATAAGAGGTGCAGATGGTATATTTTTATCACCAAGCAAAATCACATGTTTACCATTGGCCATAAAGGATAGAGAGTTGCGTTCATAACTAGTATGCAATGTGTTTCCTAAACCATGCAGCCACTCCTGTCCTAAAACTACATCAGCATGGTCCATGTTCATAACTTGAAAGTCAAGGGTCATTGTATGATCTTGAACAATAAGCTCAACCTCTTGAACTACCGTGTCCCGTACTTCTTTATCATTCCCAGAAATCTGCTCTACCACATACTTGTGGGAGCAGGGAGTCTGTGTAAGCTTCAATTCCTTGACTAGCTTATAGTTCAGGAAGTTATGAGTCACACCATCATCCACTAAAATACGAACACGTCATCCGTATTAATATTGCCATGCATGCGAGTCAAATCATGGGGGCCAAAGGTGTGTTGCCACATTGAAGCAAGCACACAATACTTGTGCTTTTCTTCCATATGAAGAACCTCTACATCACAATATTTAGGAGATGAATCTAATGTGAGGCGTTGTCACGTGCACACTTCACTTGTGCCACGTGGACATGCTTCTATCATAGTCTAGCATGAGTCTTAGATTAGGACTGAGCTTGGCACCTTTGTGACCCTCTGGCAGGATGTGCATGTCCAGGCCAGTCACACTTGCATACCCTCTCTTGCACAAGAATAGTCATTTCATCATGCAGACAGTTTACCGCGTGAAACACCTCTTATAAGTCATTTTATTAAAAGTGACTTTGTGAATTCTTTTTGTAAGTTTGTTGGAAAAGTAGGTAGGTCAAATTGCTAAAGATCTATCAAAGAAACCCATTGGGCACTCAATAGAAGCACAAGGAGCAGGGACACAAGGAGGCAGGCACCCAGCACCTCAGCAGGAGCCCTACTGTTTTCTCAAGAAGAAGAAGACCCAGAGCAGCCTGGAATTTTCAGATTTCGGTAGACAACCCAGCATTTTCAGCCTTGACGCCATGGTCGTCAACACCATTGTCATCATCGTCGAAGTCCCTATCTTGACGATCATACCATTGCCATCGTCATCGCAGATACCTATCTTGACAACGACACCTTCGTCATCGTCATCGTAGTCCCATACTTCATGAAGACACCATCGTTGTCATCGTCACAGTCACCATCGTCGTCGTCGACATAGATCAGCAGTACCCTCATCAACATCATTGTCATCGACATAGACCCCGTCGTCGACATCACCGTCTTTGACACAGAACTGTCGGCGACTTCATCATCTTCGACACAATACCGTCGTTGACTTCGTCTTTGTCGACAAAGACCCTTAGTACCTCGTCATCGACTTCATCGTCTTTGACATAGACCTCGCCGTCGACCTCTCCGTCTTCGACATAGAATCCTCAGTACCCATTGTCGACATCATCGTCTTTGACATAGTCCCCTTCAATACCTCAGTACCTCTTCAGTACCTCAATACGCAACATCAGTAGCATCAATATCCATCAGCATCAGCATCTCAACATTTAATTATTGTAGCAGCATTGTGCAAGAATAAAGAAAGTACTTGCTCTAGCAACAAAGCAAGGGGGCCCTTGAGGGTTCGGACAGGACATCCTTGTGTCGTCTCTTTTCTCTTTCTCATCATCTCTCTTTCTTTTAGTTCAGTTCAATTCTTTCGAGTAAAGTAAAGTGTCCCTTGTGTTTGTTTGCGGAGTACTAGATCCGAGAAAAATCTATTCTCTTCCGCTTCACCTGACATTGGTATTAGAGCTCTGTGTCATTCGGTTTCGTGAACTCAAGGGAGAAACCTAAAGAAGAACCTGAGAAGAATCAAGAACCTCAAGAACCCCTGAACCATCAAGAACCCAAGGAATCTCTCCCATGTTTTTTTCGTGAAGCATCTTTGAGTCCCGACCATGAACATACCAAATCCCATCTTCATTGCCATGTCTTTGAAGGAAGATCGACATCGGATACACGAGACCCGAGATCTTGAAACCAAGATCTCCTAGCCTTCTATGGAAGGAGCTGGAGAGAGGATCCCTAACCTCTTCTGCATTCACATTTGCATGTAGCATGCATCCATTTCCCTCGTCATTGAACCTTTGGAAAGGACTCCAAAACCAAACCTCAGTCCATCAACACCGGGAATGTTTTCACCATAGTCAGTGTTTAGGGAATAGCTCTTGCTACAGCAGGCAGAGTCAGCACTATCTAGTATAGAGTCCAGGCTGATATTCAGCAATCGTAGTAAGGCTGGACAGTGCCCCTTACATGGTGCTTGCATCACTAGCAGTACCCACAACACCCACAACATCCGTAGTACCATCAATCCCTCGTTTTGAAGGAATTTTCATCGGTGATGCATCCACAATATCAGAAGCATTCATCAATCAACATCAGAAGTGCAAATAGAAGTTCAACAGTTGTGCCTCACTTTTAACAGGGGGGATTTCACTTGCGCACTTCACTTGCCCCACGTGGATATGCTTCTGCCATAGTCTAGCATGAGTCTTAGCTTAGGACTGAGCTTGGCACCTTTGTGAGCCTCTAGCAAGACGTGCATGTCCAGGCCAGTCACACTTGCATACCCTCTCTTGCACAAGAATACTCATTTCATCATGCAGGCATTCTACCGCGTGAACCACCTCTTATAAGTCATTTTATTAAAAGTGACTTTTCAAATTCTTTTTGTAAGTTTGTTGGAAAAGTAGGTAGGGCAAATTGCTAAAGATCTATAAAAGAAACCCCTTGGGCACTCAGTAGAAGCACAAGGAGCAAGGACACAAGGAGGCAGGCACCTAGCAGGCAGGCATCACCTTAGCAGGAGCCCTAGTGTTTTCTCAAGAAGAAGAAGACCCAGATCAGCCTGGTGTTTTCAGATTTCAGCAGACCGCCCAACATTTTCAGTTTTCAGTCTTGACGCCATCGTCGTTGTCGCCATTGTCATCATCGTCGAAGTCCCTATCTTGACGACCGAGTCTTACAAAATGGTGGGCGAGTTTTTTCGAGCGAGTCCCTGAGCAATAAATTTATTTATGAAATAAATATGTGTGCGCCAATGTCCAGTCTAGTAATGACTCAATTGTGGTTTCCAAGGAACCCCTTTTCTCTTTGGGAACCGTGATCAATTGCATGACTAGATAATTAAATGCCCTCATTGTTTGGCTTTTTATTTTTTATGTGTATGAGACATACACTTTTATTCGGCCAAATTGAATAACGTGAACTCATGATACGCTCATTAACATTTAAAACACATAGACTATTTTGAACAACTGCCAAAATGGGTCCATGGTGCCGGGGACCCGTTTTGACACAGTTGTCCGGCTTCTTGAACATGCACGAGAGCCTTTCTTTAATATAAATGTGATCAAATATGCAACACACATTTTGAAAATACATATTAATAGTGAGAATCTTTTAGAGCTGTTCCATGAGAGGTAGGATCAAGCAGAAGTGCACAAGCACAGCTGCAACCCACCATTGGTAGTAGAAAGGCTGTGCAGTCCTAGTTGCTGGTTGAGGATAGTAGCAACACCAGTTCAAGATGTTCAGTGAAAATGTGAAAATGAAAGGGCCACAAATGGAGATGAGGGGGGCATGTCGAGGCATTTTTTTCACATGATGCTCTCACTCTAGGAGTGTGCCTAAGTGGTCTAGCAACCCCAAAACTTTGGGGTTAGACCCTCCCCCGAAGTTTTGTGTAGCGATCATCTACATATGAGATCGTGAGAGATGAGAAATGGGATCTTATGGATTCCTATGATTAAATCTACACTTAGATCCAATAAGTATGTGGAATCTAGTTTTGACAACTTGCTCATTTTATATTAAAAAACAAAAAATATATAGCAGTAGCATCCGACCCCATTGCAATATTGCTCAAATTCGCCATCACTGAAAGTGGTACCGCCTTGTACTAAAATTGGCTGGCGCTAGCATGTGTTGGTCTCACATACAATCACGAAGACCACGTGCTGGAAGAAAATCGGGGTGCAATGTATTTTAACCTTATGAAAATTTTAAATCCCGGTTAGATTTTGAGCTTGCCTTTGAGAAGACCAAAAAATTTACTCAAGTTTTAGTGTAATTATCGGCAAAAACTTCAAATTTTGACCTAAAAGCCGGGAGAATTTCAAGCTTGTCCTTATTTTCACCGGTTAGTAAAAAGGTATTTTTCTAGCCTACTCGGAGTGGGAAGGCCCGCTTACTTGATAATATTTTTAAAAATAAAGGTTTGAAAGCTTCGATTACATATAAGCGCCTGATGGAACTGGTCCGCGCCGGCGCGGACTAGTTCTGACAGGTTTCAGAAGGGTTGGAGAGTATCGCAAATGACAAAACTTGGCACTCTTTTTCTCTCTAACCCTATCCCATTAGAACCATGTAGCTTTGAAAGCTTAGATTTTATAGTGCTTGTTGAACCTGCTGGAACTGGTTCGCGCCGGTGAGGACTGGTTCCAACAGGTTTCCCATTAAACTTCAATATGCTCTTCCTCTTCATATTCGACAGTATCAACCACACCGACGATGCCTGTATCTACTCTGATGGCTTCTTCACCCAAAGGACTCATCGACTCATGAGCTACTTAGACGAGCATCATACACAACTTTGAATGGCGGAAGGCGCAGTTGGAGGTGCTTCTATTTTTCCCTTGCGTGTTTAACTCCATTGTGATAGGGATGACACGGTATGGATTTCTGGTGTGGCCAGAGTGTAGAGAACAATCCTCTTGTCTCGGCTTGCCCCGTGATGCATCGACAAGAAAGATTAACTACACAGCATACGCTCAGCATGAGGGAGAGGGTGTGTGGGCTTATGCCACCGAGAGATGATGTATGGCGATGGGGGAGGGAGGTCCTGCGCTTTGGCTACCCTCATCATAATAATAAAAAATCCGTTTTTCTCTTTTAAAAAACTCTCATGGGCTTGTTCCCGCTAGAAAAAGTTCTCTGAGACTGGTGCAAAGAGAGAGAGAGAGAGAGAGAGAGAGAGAGAGAGAGAGAGAGAGAGAGAGAGAGAGAGAGAGAGAGAGAGAGAGAGAGAGAGAGAGAGAGAGAGAGAGAAGATCGTAGTATATAGTGGTCGGGAAAAACCATTTTCCTAAACATACAAAATTCCTTTTCTTGAATTTGTCAAGAGGATTTTTTTTAAAAATAAGGTCATTTTTTCAAAATTTCACACTACTTTTCTCTTATTTGGGGTAAAATTTCTCCTTTTATGCTTGCATTTAACTGGCATTTTTGAAATTGAAACGGCACGATATTGAGCTGAGAGAAATGGGCCAAGGGCTATTATTGGCACATGGGGACACATTTGTTCTTGCTTTCAATCAATTTTAGCGCAAGGGACTACTCAAGAATTTGAGCCATTTTAAGGGTTTATCTCCAAGATCTGACCAGAGAGGTGATTCCCCACACGTCTAGATTGACCAGGCAACCTGCTCTCAAGTCGAGACCAATTTTCATTCATCAATATAGCTTAGATCTATGAGGACAAAAATAGATTTTAGCTAAGGAAAGGACACTTAATCACTTTGACAATATTTTGTCTGGCCAAGGACTTCATTTTTGACATAAATTGATGAGAGGGCTCTTTACCGATCTAAGGACCAGAGGATCGTTACTGATCTAACAACTATCCACTGATCTAAGTCTCAAAACGGAGTCAAGCCTACTTTGTCTTATAATTTTTATTTCTTTTTGTGCATGTAGATAAAAAAAAAAAACTAAAAACAATTAAAAATTGAGAAAAGATTCTTTAAAAAGTGTTGCTTTTGATCATAGCAATCCATAGAAGGGGAACCCACATGTTATTTAGGTTTGGAACAACCCTAGCTTCAGGTTCTAAAGTTCCTTCAAGAGCATCCACCCGTAGCAGTTGAGACATGGTTGGGCTGAACTGTAGACGGGAACTGTAGACGGCTGAATAGTCACTATGTGGGAACGCCTTCTTAGAAGATGGGCAACGAACTACTTAGTAATTACTAGAGTAATTACTATAGTAAACCCGAAGTGTATAAATAGGGCCCATTACATTGTTATCGGGTTGGCAATTGTTATCACTTGGGTGAGCGCTTTGGCTATAATTGTACTTGAGCATCATTGGCAGTATTGTCGGCTGTACTTTCTCTCTGTAATCATATCGCTGTAATCTTGATCTATAATCCCAATCATGGCATGTATTTCAATTATACTTACTTCTCATCCAGTCTTCTGAATTTGAATCTGAATCTGAACCTTATTTCTAGTACATAAGTATGATTCTTATTTCAGTATCCACATTTCAGTCTAGTCTCTCATTCCTGTCCAATCTGCTGTCTGAAATCTTCCCACACTCGTAGCTGAAATCTTTCAACACTGGAATTAGTTGTCTCAAGAGATCAGCTCCAATTCCATTTTAGTGATCACGGTGGCTCGAGCTGAAGCTCGTTGACTGAAAGACTCTTCTCCCAGTTGAAGTTTTCAGCAATGGCACCAAAATCCAATTGAGTCCGAAAATCTACCATTCGTGTGGACCCCATTACTGAGGAGTCAGGAAGAGAGTCTGACCCCAAGCAAGAGAAAATGACTGATACTGAGGCTCAGGAGGAGCATAGTCAGGCTGATGAGATGCAGGACTCACAACACTCCAGTCATTCTCGACGCCGACGGGCAGAACGGGAAGCACGGAAGGCAAAGAGTTCCAAGAGTTCTTAGTCTCGCCAGAGAGATGAGCATACCAAGGGCAGAAAGGGAAGTCACCGTACTTCTAGCAGACAAAACAGGGAAGACACTGATACTCAGACAGAGATAGAGATTGATTGGGATGCTGACACTGATAATTGCAAGAAGGCTCCCAAGAGTCATTCTGAAGCCAAGAAGAGAAGTGGCGGGATCAGCGGTAATCGAAATGATTACACAGCTTCCTTGAAGATTTCCTTTCCCATATTCAAAGGAGGGAAAAAGGATGATCCAGATGTTCACATACAAGCTTTCGAGCAGTATGCTGAACTCAAAAACATTGATGAAGATGATTGGGGGAATATTTTCCACAAACCTTGAAGGAGGCAGCGAGGAAATGGTATTACCATTACCCTGCATGCCAGCTGAGATCATATAACAAATTGCTGAAGGCCTTCAGGTTGGAATATTCCGACAATCGAGGGGACAAAGATATTCTCTGTGAATTAGATAAGATCAAACAGAGGAATTTGTCAGTCCGCAGCTATGTAGAAAAGATAAAAGAGCTAACCAGGAAGTTGCAAGAACTTAACCGCCGTCTGAGAAGAGATTGAGGGCATGGTTCCTGAATGGGTTTAGAAGCAAGAAGCTTAGGGAACAAGAAGTACCAGCCCCTACAAAAAAATTCAATGATCTCGTCCAAAGGGCATTAAAACTGGAACAACAGGCTAAGAAAGAGAAGAGTCATAAGAAGCGAAGGACCAGTAGCAGTAGTTCTGCTACTGAAACTTTTGATTCAAGTGAAATGTCCAATAGCTCTGAGAGCAGCTCCAATGAAAGGACAAAGGAGAAATCAAAGAAGGGATCATGGACTAAGAAAATTGAAGAGATGGCTAGGCAGATTGCAGAAATTAGTCACACAAGACAGCCGGTCCGAAAGATGGAGACTTGGTGTTCAAGATGAAAATCCAAGGACCACATCTCCACTGAATGTCCACAATGTACCTACTGCAAGGCCTTTGGTCACCTATGGAATAATTGTGGCATCAGAATTCACCATTTTAAGAAAGGAAAGGATCTTTCAGTGGTTGCCTACACTGAACCAGTGAAGGTAGAACCAGTCAAAGTAGCTCAAGAGGAGAGACCAGGTACCAGTGGTACTGGTCAAGGACGTGGCAGATACCAACTAGGAATGGGCAGAGGAAGAGGAAGAGGAAGAGGCAAGTTCCAGAACAGGAGCATGAATTGCTATACTTGTGGGAAGCATGGTCATTTTGCAGTCCAATGTCCAGATGCACCGGTAATGACTGCTACTAAGGCTAAGGCACCAGAGCCAGTTCCAGTCAGGGTGGTTACCAGGAGCAAGGGAGTAGTCACTGAAGAAATTCCAGACATTTCAGAAGTACCAGTCAATCCTAACAGCAGCAAGTGGGCTCAACAAAGGGAAGTTTGGAAGGCCAAAGGTAAAGAAAAGGTGGTAGATGAGTGGAAAGAGCAGCGGGAACTAGCAGCTAAAATCACGGAGGATTTAGCTAAGAAGCTTCCAGAGCAACCAAAAAGTTCTGAAGCTAGAGTCATTCAGAGGATACCAGCCCAATCGACTGATAAAGATCAGTCAGTACCAGCCATGACAGAGTCCATGCTGTCACAGTACATGGACTAGCTGATGAAATGGGAGTGGATGGAAAGAGTAGAAGCACTGCAAAAGAAGAGTGGCAGTGTGAAGATACCAGCTCTTCAAGCTTTGACAATCAGTCCGACCAAGAGCGAGAAGAAATTCATGTGAAAATTTGTGATAGAATCCAGAAGTTGACTGTAGAGCTGGAGGATATAAGAAAGACATTGCCTGAGGTGGCCAACTTTATCATACAGCGCGGGAAGACTGAAGCAGAGGCCAGAACAGTGGACCTGACGGCTATCCAGGATGATGAAGTTCCACTTATTCAGGTAGACTACAAGGTCAGGAAGCAGTGGGAACCTCTCTCAAGCGTTATTCTGGATGGAGGGGTAGGAGTCAACATAATGGGAGCCCATCTTCAGCAAAGAATGGGTATCACTAATATGAAACCAACACCATTCAAAGTAAGAATCGCAGATCATAGAGTCGTACAGGCGAAGGGTATGATTGAAAACATGTAGATAAAAGTTGGGAGGGAGAAATTCAAAACCAGTTTCCTAGTCCTAGATGTGCAGGGAGCATATGGAATGCTACTAGGGCGCCCATGGTTAAGAACAACACATGTTGTTCATGACTATGCAAACCAAACTTTGACCATAGAAGGGGCCAGTGGCAGAATCCAAATCTAGACCAACAACCCCCGGAGCTGGAAAAAGGAACTGAGGCCGAAGGAGTTGTGTCAGAAGTACAGAGCCAAGAAAATTGAGCGAATGCTAGCGGCTATGAACATATGCCCTTTGGCAGAAATCGATTTGAATGCAGTCTTGCTGAACAAAGAGTAGGCTGACAAGCAGAAGAGACAATTTCCTGATCAGTTTACCGAAGTCAATGCAGGGGAAAGAACAATTCAGCTAACTAGAAGGATGGAGGAACCAGCTGATACTGGTATAGTAGAGGAACCAGTATGTTCTGAAGAGTACCCACTGGATCAGAATAATGATTCAGAAATGAATGGACCATCCTGGGACTACGCTGAAGAATCGACCAAACGAAAAGGAGGCGGACCAAATTGGTTACTTCCAGACGATCACGAAGTAGAAGAGTGGAACCTGGGATCAGAGGAAAATCCCAGGATGATCAAGGTTAACAAGCACCTTAAACCAGCAATGAAGGAAAAGGCACGGGAAATGTTCGAGAACTATAAAGATGTGTTTGCCTGGGAACATACAGATTTGAAGGGAGTAGATCCTGAAGTTTGTCAGCACCGAATACCACTGAAACCGGATGCTAGGCCAGTAAGATTGCAAAGGTACCGGATGAACCCCAATTATGCAAAGAAGGTCAAGGAGGAGATTGATAATCTTCTCAAGGCTGGGTTCATTACGGAAGTAGCAAGCAGTGATTGGCTATTTCCCATAGTCGTCGTTCCTAAAAAGAATGGGAAATTAAGAGTTTGTGTCGACTATAGGAAACTAAATGCCCAGAATATTAAGGATCCATTTCCCTTACCTTTTACTGATATGTTGCTTGATGAGATCGCAGGGTATGAAATGTATAGCTTCATGGAGGTTATAGCGGCTATAACCAGTTACAAATCGCTCCTGAAGATAGAGCTAAGACCACTTTCATCACTGAGTGGGGAGCTTTCATGTATCTGGTGATGCCTTTTGGCCTGTGCAATGCACCAGCTACTTTTCAGCGGTGTATGATGGAGATGTTTAATGAATTTCTTCATCGGTTCCTCGCCATTTTCATGGATGACTTCACTGTATATTCAGATGAGGACCAACACCTTCTATTCCTAGAGATGGTTTTTAAACGCTGTCAAGAGAAGAGGATTTGTTTGAATCCATTCAAATCTGTTTTTCTAGTATGGAAGGGACATCTACTAGGACATGAGGTTTTCCGCAATGGAATAGAGATGGCCAATGACAAAATACAGTGTGTCCAGCAAGCTAAAGCACCCAGAACTGCTTCAGAGTTGAGTTCTTTCTTGGGTTATGTGAATTTCTATAGAAGATTTGTACACAAGTTTGCTTCTCAAGCAGTACCACTATATGAGCTTACAAAGAAGACCAGTAAGTTCAACTGGATTGCTGAGTGTGAGGAGAGTTTCCAAAATTTGAAAAAAGCCATTACCAGTAAACCAGTCCTTAGGCAGCCGAATTGGGATATTATTTTCACGTACACGTGGATGTTTCAGGATTGGCAATGGGGGCAATATTAGCTCAGCCAGATGGCAGAACAGACTGTCCAGTTTATTTTGCTAGTCGCAGATTCAGTCAGGATGAACAAGGCTATACGACTACTGAGAGAGAAGCTCTCAGAATGGTTTTTAGCGCCACGAAGTTCAGGCATTACCTGTTGGGGAAGTTATTCCATTTTTATGTGGACCATCAAGCTCTTCTGTTCCTGATTAACAAAGTCATTATTCAAGGCAGGCTGATAAGATGGATGATGTTCCTTATGGAATTTGAATTCAGAATTTTCCATAAGCCTGGCCGAAACCACTGTGGAGCTAACTTTCTTTCAAGAAGTACGGAAGGATATTCAGAATCACCCTTGAGAGATGAGCCAGTAGATGCTGATTTATTTCAGTTAGAGGCAGAAGAATCAGTGGATCCTGAATGGTCTGATATTTATCAATTCCTTTCCCAAGGTGCCTTTTCAGAGGATTGGAAGCAGAATCAGAAGAAAGCTCTGATCATAAAAAGCCTGAAATTTACTATCATAGGAGGATTACTTTATCGACTGGGTGTGGACGGTATACTTCGACGATGTGTCCCTATGGAAGGAAGAATGAAAATGATTTCAGAAGCGCATAATGGTGAGTCTGGTGGACACTTTTTCAACAAAGTAACCTACAAGAAGATTCTGCAAGCTGGTCTGTGGTGGCAAACACTGATTGCTGATGTCAGAAGTTTCTGTAAAACTTGTGACATATGCCAAAGAATGGGCCGACCAACAGCTGCAGATATGACTCCCTTAATGCCAATACAACCATTGGGAGTATTCATGAAATGGGGATTGGATTTTATGGGACCTTTTAAAAAGGTAACTCCTAGGAAGAACAAGTACATAGTGATGGCTACTTGTTATGTTACCAAGTGGGTTGAAGCTAAGGCTCTTCCTGACAACACAGCCAAGTCAACTGCAAGGTTTCTGTTTGAGAATATTGTCTGCCAATATGGATGTCCAGTGCAGATTGTGACCGATCAAGGTTCACATTTTATCAATGACACTATGGAAATACTATTGGATATGCTTTCAGTCAAGCATCGGAAATCTACTCCTTACTATCTAAGATGTAATGGACAGACTCAAAGTAGTAATAAGACAATAAAGACTATTCTCACTAAGGTGGTGCAAAAGAAACCAGACCAGTGGGATTTGAAACTTCAGACTGCTCTATGGGCTTATAGGATAGCTTATAAAGTAACTACTGGAATGACACCATTCAGAATGGTGTATGGTATTGAAGCTGTGGTTCCTATGGAGTTTGTGATCCCCAGTCTGAGAATGGCTATGAAGTACGGATTAGACTTCAACCATAATCTTAAGAAGAGGTTGGATGAACTGATGCAATTAGATGAACTCAGGCAAAGGGCTATATTGGAACAAGAAATTGTTCAACAACGAAGGAAGAATTGGCATGATCGCTGAATTAAAATTCGAGAATTCCAGAAAGGAGACTTAGTGCTTCTATATCAGTCTAGAATGGGTCCAAAGAAGCCAAACTTGAAGATTGCCTGGGCAGGACCTTTTGAGGTAGATTGGGTCTTCTCCAATGGCACAGTCAGATTGAAAGATTTATCTGGACTGATGTTGCTGGGAGTATATAATGGAGCAAAGATCAAGCTTTCACTACAACACAACATGGAGATATTGACGCACGTATATCGACGAAATTAGTGGGCGTCGCTATACGCGTCTCAATGTACATCGATATACGCGTGGAAAGGCTTTACTTCCCATGCGTATATCGATGCCTATAGCAACGCGTATAGCGACGTAAAAAAATTGGGGGAAAAAAGCAAAACGCGCGAGCAGCAGGGGCCATTTTCGCCTACGCTCTGCTCAAATCTTGGCCTCCACCTGCTGCGCAGGTATTATGCCCCCCCCCCCCCAACCCCTCTCTCTCTCTCTACATCGTGTGTGTGTGTGTAGGAGAGAGAGAGAGAGAGAGAGAGAGAGAGAGAGAGAGAGAGAGAGAGAGAGAGGTGTGTGTGTGTGTGTAGGAAATAGAGAGAGAGAGAGAGAGAGAGAGAGAGAGCGGTGTGTGTCTAGGAAAGAGAGAGAGAGAGAGAGGTGTGTGTGTGTGTGTAGGAAAGAGAGAGAGAGAGAGAGAGAGAGAGAGAGAGAGAGAGAGAGAGAGAGAGAGAGAGAGAGAGAGAGAGAGAGAAATGTGTGTGTGTAGGTAATCAAAGAGAGAGAGAGAGAGAGAGAGAGAGAGAGAGAGAGAGAGAGAGAGAGAGAGAGAGAGAGAGATAGAGAATTAATGTATGCTTAGGAAATTAAAATTAAAGAAAAATAATTAAAGAGAGAAATGAAATGAAATGTTATATTAACGTCTTCGAAAGGCCAAAGTGACCTATGAGACATGAGACAAGAAAGTTACAATGTGATGGATCTAATACAAAGTCAGAGTAAGAAGATGAAAAAATAAAATATTATGGAATCCTAAACTGCTGGGTATGGACTAAACGGTTAAACCAGCTAGCTGGGATAGGTAGATCATAGGAGATCCAGCAGCTGTCTCTGGCGGATCTCATCAATCTCCTCCATGGTCAGTAGTCTGACCGGGCGTTATGCATGTCGAGCCAAAGTGACCTAGCTAGATCCTCTGATGCAGCCTCTGTCGATGTTGTGTAGTCCTCCACAGTCGTGGACGTCTAGATCTCCCTAGCTCATTCGCTCGTTCGATCAATAGAGAGATAGGGAAGTAGAGAGCGAGAGAGAGAGAGAGAGAGAGGTAAGTAGAGAGAGAGAGAGAGAGATAGGAAATAGAGAGACAGAGAAAGAGAGTTTTATATATATAAATATATATATATATAGAGAGAGAGAGATAGAAAATAGAGAGATAGAGAAAGAGAGTTATATATATATATATATATATATATATATATATATATATATATATATATATATATATAGAGAGAGAGAGAGAGAGAGAGAGAGAGAGAGAAGAGCGAGACAGAGAGAGAGAGATAGGAAAATAAGGAAATAGAGAGAGAAAGAGAGATAGCGAGAGCGAGATCGAGAGAGAGAGAGAGAGAAAGAGAGATAGCGAGAGTGAGATCGAGAGATAAAGAGAGATCGAGATCGCTTTTTTGAGCAAGAACCATGCAAGGCTTCTGAATCTTTCTCAAGTTGCTCATCCATCTCCACATTATCTTCTGGCTTGGACATGGAGGTCCCGTCCGGTTTACAATCAGGTAGAAAACTTTCATTGGGCTGAGAACTTCCATGGCTTGTGCTTTCATCAAGTGCGGCATTGGAAAGCTTTCTCTGATAGGCTACCTCGGAATGGAGGCAGGTGGGTTCGTAGACAGAGAAGAAACTATGGAACTAAAAGAGGCAAAGGGGTTTTGTCTGCTACATGCATTGCCATGTACACCTGGGAGTGCACGTATGTGTCTACCCATATAGGATTTGACCAATAAAGACAAGATTTTGACCCGGTGGTCCTGATCTCCGTACACCTCTGGACCGAGGTGTACGGAGATTGGGCAAGACTAGAGAATGCGAGGTAGTTTACATTGTGAGGAGTATATATATATATATATATATATATATATATATATATATATATATATATATATATATATATATATATATATATATATTAAAACAACATTCATATATATACATTGTGAGGAGTATATATATATATATATATATATTAAAACAACATTCATAATCATTGTAGATGGCAACGCCATCAACTAACATGGAGGAAAAGATTGCATGCTCATGCACGCTCTGCAAGTATCAAATCCTGCGCAAGCGTAGGATATGTAATGAGCATGTGCACAAGTACGGAGAGTTTGCTAGAGAAACCGTACAGAATCTGTGATACGACTCCTACGAAACGGGCATTGATTTTCGCGACATAGCACCTACATCTGAGAGAGAAAGAAAAAAGATTATGCGTGAAGGTCCGACCAATATAGAGCCACGGATGGAAGCAGAAAAGGGCTTACAGACAGAAGACGACGGCATGGAGGAGATGCTGGATGCCTTCTTCCAGACAAGCAAGGAGAACGCGAACGAAGCAGCACTAGAGGCCGTGCGCCTATCTCCTGAAGACATGTTGAGGAAGTTGGCACGTCAACCAAACTATGAAGGCGCCAAAATATCTGTGCTTCGTACTTGTCTGGCGTTTTTGAATCTTCAGTCAGTGTACGGGTGTTCAGATGCAAGCGTCACTGCTTTGTTTAGGTACGTAATTTACAAAAGAGATTTTCCGATTGCAACGGTGATGTGCTCGGAGAGCTTTTTAATTTAATGTGGCTTAAACAGGTTATTGCGGGAGCAACTTCTCCCGGCTGGCAATGAAATGCCCCCCTCTAGGCCAGACGCAAAGCAACTTCTGACCTCAGTTGGCTTGGACTACAACAAGATTCATGCATGTCCAAATGATTGCATTCTTTTTCGCAATGAATTCGCAGATTGTCTGTCCTGCCCTAAGTGCGGAGCAATGCGCTACAAACAAGATGCAGTTGGCGAGACAGTGCCAGCTAAAGTGTTGCGGCATTTCCCTATTATTCCTAGGATAAAAAGCATGTTTCATTGTGGTTCCATTGCAAAGTTGATGCGGTGGCATTCTATGAATAGATCCACTGATGCAACATTTAGGGTGCCCGCTGATTCGAAGGCTTGGAGGCACATTGAAGATACCTGGCCACATTTTAAGAGTGAACCACACAATTTGCGTTTGGGCATGGCAATGGATGGAGTCAATCCATTTGGCTTGAGAAGCTCGTCATGGAGCACTTGGCCTGTGTGCCTTATCAATTACAACCTCCTGCCGTGGCTTGCTATCAAGAAGGGTCATTTGATTTTAAGCTTGATTGTACCTGGTAAGTTCAAGGCAAAAAACATGGATGTTTATCTAGCTCCACTAGTTGACGAGCTCCAGGAGTTATGGCATGGGATCGACATAGCAGATGCGGTTGAACCAGTAGGACAACAGCATGCAAGGATCCATGGACTTCTTATGTGGACTATGCATGATTGGCCAGGATACGAAGAAGCTTCTGGTAATGGTTATTGATTTACAAAATTCACATCCACAGCCGTTGGATGTTCTTTCTAGAGCGGTTCATGAAAACACTTAAGGGTTTTGTTCGCCAAAAAGCGCGTCCAGAGGGGAGCATGGCAGAAGGATGGCTGGTGCAAGAGTCTCTTGTATTGACGACCGAATTTCTATCCGTTTCTGACCCAGAAATGCCTCGACTGTGGAGTGATGAGGAGGATGCAAGACTGGTGGGAGAGGAGCCGCAAGGGCAAGGGGTGCCGAAGAAAATGAACCTGGCCATGAGAGAAAAGATCATGAAGTTCTGTATACTAAATTCAGCGCCGATGCAAAAATGGCTTGAAAGGTATGAAGAAGAGAAAGAGAGACGCAATCTAGAGTGACAGGATTTCAAGCAAAGTCGAACGACTAGAGGCTTACCCTTGCCAGACTATCTTGCTCCTTCACCTGAATTCCCTACAATGGCATGGTTGGACAAGACAGTGAGAGCAGCTCGACAGATCGGAGAACCCATATCTCTAGAAGAGGAAGAGCTGGCTATTGGATGTGACTGGAAGTATCATACATACATGGCACTGTGGTCGCATGGAAAGCATTTCAGAACAAAACAAATTGACAGCAGAAGAAACATGTTTGACAGTGGGGTAATGGTTAGTTTCATGCAAAAGAGCAGGGCCAGTGCTAGAGACACGAATGAGAGCACTAGCAACCTGAATTACTGTGGTCTGGTGTCAGATATCCTGAAAGTAAGCTTCAGGCGGTTTGAGATCTTTTTGTTGGATGTGAAGTGGTTCAAGGTGATTACTTCTGGTCGCAATGCAACGGTACGCAGAGATGGAAACAAGCTTGTGCAAATAGATTCTACAAAGACTTGGACAGATGCGAGCGACACATTTGCTCTCCCCGAACATTGCGAGCAAGTGGTCTTTGTACCGGACCCTCGAGAGTGACAATGGTAGTTTGTGGTTCAGGTTGCTCCAAGAAATAAACAAGTATTTGAACGGTAAGATCTCCTGGAGGAAAGTCAGTCAGACGACGTCCATACTACTGTGACATTAGATGAGATGGACAAAGGTATGGCAGAGGAAGCTGACAGATATACGAGGGATGATGCAGGCGAGCCAGAATTGACACTTGTAGATGAAGATGCAATGGATGAAGACAATCTGCAAGAATGAGTTGGGGCAGAGTTATGTTTTCAATTAGAGATAGACGATGATACGGTGCAAGATCTTATCGATGATGCCTCACTCGTCGAGGCCTAGGCCTGTAAGTGTTTGTGTGAAGACTTTGATTTAAAATTAAGCTTAAAGTTAATTTAAACAACTGTGTTCTGACGCTTTATTTTACTTTCTTTGTGTAGGACTTTAGTATAGCAGACAAGATTCCAGATCCCGCTTCCATGAGTGCAGATGCATTCATGGGCTTCGTTACACGGATGACGCCTGCTCAGATGGCAGAGGCTTCTCAGTACTGGGTAGCCAGAGGCACGGGTACTACGCCTCCGGGCTTCATACCCGAGGGACCGACGCCTACGGGGTTCATGACGCCTATGGGTACGACGCCTTCTTCTCCCATCACGGCCGCTTCGACACCTAGGGGTGGGGCAGAGGCAGGTACGTCCTCATCTCCGCAGCACAGGCGCACTCGCCGATCTCGGCGATCGTCAGGTGGAGGTGGTGGTTGCTGTGGAGGAGGGTCCACAGATGCTTCGACCCCTCCTCGCTCACGACCCCCGTCTTACCCAGGCACACCTCTCGACACACCTCTTGGCACACCTCGAACACCTTGGGGGGCACACGATCCTAGTGCCTCCAAGCTCTATACTGTATGGGGAGATGGTTCTGTTGACATGGATAGAGTTGGGACTGAGATGCGGCAGCGGATTCGCCAGCTCGTGGAGCTGCAGTTTTCGACCAGCATTCTGACGTCTTGGGATCAGCAAGACAAGGAAAAAGTCACTTACATAGTGGAGACCATCTTGAGAGAGTACCATCCTGCTCCGGGTTCTTCCGTTGTTTCGGCGCGGTGGATCAAGTGTGTTGCACGCGACACCATCAAACATTGACGAGATGCAGCTCGGAAGGCTTTCAGGACCGGCTCGCCGAAGCCTTCGGGCATCCCACACGAGACGTGGCTGCAGATTAGGGAGGATGAGCGGACAGCGGCCACGCGGTTCAGACAGCAGCGTGAGGCCGCGTAGGTACGACAGATGACTAGGGGGACATCTCATCTTGGCAGCGGACGCTTCGACACCTTTCGCTATGAGTTTGTGAGTTTCTAATCCAATCTTAACTATGGCGTTTTTTTAAACGCGATGAATCATGTATTCTTATTACTTTGATTTTTGTATAAACGCAGAATCTTGCGATGCATCGAGCTCCATCACGCGAGGAGGAGTCAGATGGATATCGCAGAGGTATCTATGAAGTACTGAATGATCTTGAAGCTTCAAGAGAGCCTGTAGACTGGGAGGCCTTACAGTCTCGCTGATCGCTTGAGGTGAGACGTTAATATGTGTGAGTTGATTTAATTAAGTCAGTATATGTGAAGTAATATCAATACTAATTTTGTGAGTTTTCCTATGTGTAGGTTGCGACGCCTAGTCATTAGTGGACCAGATTTCATCTATATGCTTTGTGAGACACAGACACGCTTCTGTGTCTCTTTTTTGTACAAACAGTTAGTGTTCAGACAGTTATTGTTTCCCTTATGGTTATGATTATTGTCATTGTCATTGTATAGACAGTTATTGTTTCTCTTTCTGGTTATGCTTATGGTTATTGTTAATTTTGTTTATGGTTATGGTTATCTGCATTATGGTTTTGATCAAAGTGGTTATAGTCGGTTATGGTTTTAAGTTATGGTTATGCTTTTAAGTTATGGTTATGGTTCGTTATGGTTATGCTTTTCAGTTGGTACGGTTGCATTTCATTGGCCTTAAATCTCATGTGAGATCCTACATGGATAGCATGTAGGAGGCGTATACATGATATGGTTTTTTTTGAAAAGTTTATGTAAAAACAAAGGGAACTCTGCCAAAATTTCTACGCGCGGGAGCATGGTTGATATTTTGGTGCTGCTCGCTTTCTTGGGCAAAGGGCAGGAAGTCTGGCTGTGGCTGTGTCCATCTTTTAACTGGGCACAGGCCATGCTACCTGCCCTCTGCCCAAGAATTTTTTTTTCTGCTATGGTCGTCGCTTATATGCGTCGCTATGCGCGTCTCTATATGCGTCGCTATCCGCGTCGCTAATAGCGACTAGTTTCACAGCGACGCATATAGCGACACGCATAGCGACGGGCAGCGTCGATATATGCGTCGATAACACCTGTTTTTGTTGTAGTGTTTATTATTCAGAGACCAGAGAATCTGGGTCGAAACAAGGTACTAAGGAACTGGAGGTTGCTGATCAAGAGATACCGGAATCAGATATTTTTGGACTTTTTCATGTGCAACCAGTTCCAATTTTAGAACCGATACCAGAAGAACCAGATCAGGTTGACCTTAGAATCAGTACCAGTATGGTCCAGCCAGAGTGGAAATCAGTTCAGAACCAGTATGGACACACTTTCCAATTTTTTAGTGGCCAACGGTCAAATGGTATGCCAGTAGTAATTATTACAAGGATGGGTCGCAGTCTTGTCCAATGCATGTTTGCCACGACAGCAATGGCGCACACAAGTCTAGGAGCGGCAAGTGGTGGAGCTTTTATGGCGCGAACATGTATAATAGTCAGGAGAGTTAGCATTTTTCCCCATAAATCTCCTGCGCGACGCTTCCCTCCTGTCAACCATTCGCCATCGACGAGCTCCGAGGTTTCTTCACTACAGCCGCAAACTTCAACCTCTAACGAGACAGTTGACTGTCAAATAGTCTTGCAAGCGACACCAGGAAACGGCTTCGACACAAGTAAGTCATCTTCTCCTTCGCTTGTTTCATCATCATCGACCTCACAGTGTATGGGTAGAAAGAAACGCTCAGAGAAGATGCAGGAGTCTCTTGAGGAAACCCAGGCTATAGTTGTTGAGGCAAAGGCAAGCCTTCCTATTCTCCCATACAGTAAAATCCAGCGTTATGTATTTACTGACCAAGCAATGACTCTGCTACAAGTATGGGATCTTCGAGTTGTGTTGCAAGCTACAAGGATTGCTTTTGATTCAGATATCATCAAGCAAGTTCTTGATTCCTTTGATGCTGAAAGTGGCAGTGCTATGGTAAGTAGTCGGAAGGTGTCAGTGACACCAGAAGCCATTGCATTTGCATTCCGGATGCCCAATGAACCCAAACCTTCTATGGCAACTGCGCAGCAAATAAGTATCGCTCTTAAGGAGGATGAAACGGCTAGACGAAAGCGCAAGGCCAGTGCTCAAGGAGTTCCAGTAGTAGCAGGACTGGAAGCCTCCGCTGCTTACAGATGTTAATGAGCAGGTAAAGCAGGCTTGGAGTGAGAAGCCAATTTCTGAACCAAAGAAAATTGAACTGTCCTCAGATGATGAGGAAACAGATAGTCAAACCATTTCCACCAACCTGAAAAGAAAAGCAACTGTAGATGAAGCTGGCAGTTCAAAGAAGCAAAAAATTACACTGACTAAAAGCAGTGAGTTTTTGAAACAAATAGAAAGCCAGGTCAAGGCTGTAAGCACTGAGAAAGCTGAAGTGAGTCAGACTGAGCAGCAATCTACTCAGAAGACTGTGCCTGATTAGTCCGTTGTAAAAAGTACAGTTGCTACTGGGTCTGGGAAAGATTATGTCAAACCAGTTGCTGTTGAGAAGATAACAGACTAGTCAGGGGATAAAGGCACGAGTCAATTGGACAAAGGGAAAGGTCCAACGTTCTCAGATTGGCCTGGTGGAGTTCATATAGATACTGGAAACCCTCTGCAAACTGGTAAAGTAGGATAAGTTACAGCAAATGCAGACTCAGAAATTGAGAGGGCATCTTATGCTCAGCAAAGCTGATTATGAAAGTCTACCCTATGTGGCTCCAGTGGCAATATATGAGCCTACTGATTCTGATCCAACCACAGTCGAAGACAGATGTTCAGTCCTTATACAGTCTTCTTGGAATACCATTGTTAGTTGTATGGGACAACTGGTGGGGGCTGCTGGATCAGAAGAGGAAGTTAAAAAACTCAAAGCTGACCTGGCAGAAGCACAACATCAGATTGAAACTCTCCACAAAGCCCAGGAAGTGAAGAACATACAACACAGGGTACTGGAAGCTCAATCAGAAAGGACTCATGAGTTGTTAAACAAAAAGATAGCTAAGGCTGTTACCATATACATGTGGTAGTGATGTGTGTGAACACACTAGGACCGCCGGGGCATTTTTTCCCTCTTTAGGAGGTTTTTTCCCCCGTGCATTGTATATACTCCCATCACTCTAGGGCTATCTATCTTTCCATTGCACACTAAGTAACACACTCTCTATTGTGTGCCTTGAGCTTCCTTCGTCTTCTCCAAGCTGTGTGTGTTTCTCTGCAACCCTAATTCCAACAATTGGTATCAAAGCAGGTCACCTCCTCCCGGGCTTAGTCGCCAGCTGCTCCAACACACGCCTGCTCACTTTCTCCGATTTCAGTGAGCTTTGGCGAGCGTTCGCAGGTCGAGAAAAATTTTGGAATAGCTCGAAGAGCTTGGTCTGCTCAGAATTTTGATTTGGGCTCATTTCGGCCTCCGTTTCCACTACAGGCAGTACTGCACAGGCTATTTCGTCATTCTGTGCAAAATTTCTATCAGTGCTGTTTCTTGCATTACGGGTGCCTTATAGTATTCTACGGTTTGTGCTATATAGCACAGGTTGTTCCCGCTCCGTTTCTCCTATTTTCGGGCAGTTTTCACATCAGGTGCAGCATTTATCGTGGCTGACAACAACAACAAAGATGTGTTCAAGATGTTTGCTGCTGAGGACATGTTGGATGGGGACAACTACCCTATGTGGGCTTATATGATGCAACATGTTCTTGTGTCAAAGGGTGTCTGGAACATTGTGCAGGGCATTGATGTACGTCCTCGTTCTGATGATGTAGGCGATGTTGAGGATGTTGCAGGTCTTGCTCCAAGGATTGCAGCTATTAGAGTTGTTTTGCCTATGGCAGAACAAGATTGTTGGGATGTTAAGGATGCACAGGCTCATGCATTGATTGCGTTGTCTGTGAAGCGCACCATTGTTCCTCACATCCGTTCAGCAAAATCTGCAAAACAGGCTTGGGATATTTTAGCAGGTCTTTATGCAAGCCGCAATGAGGCTAAAATTGCTTTGCTGCGTAAAGAGCTGGAGTGAAAGATTATGCATGAGGAAGATGATATGGACACTTTCCTTGCTAGTGTCAAGGATATCAATGAGCAGCTTATTTCTACAGGTGAAGTCATTTCAGACAGTTCCCTTGTGCAGACTGTTCTTGATGCCTTACCAGATTCCTACCAGACTTTTGCAAGTACTTGGAGACTGATGACCCAAGGAAATCCTGAAGTTGTCAAGTTTGATGCATTATGCACATTGCTGTTGCAAGAGTCACTTTCTAGAGAAAACAGGACTAGGCAGCGTGCAGTTGAACAGGCTGTTATTGCTTCTCAAAGAAAGGGTGGTAACAGCAATGCGGCCACTTCTTATGGTTCTGCTGCGAGTGGCAAAACTTCTGTTCCTAATGCTTCTGCTGGCAACAATTCGTCTGGAAATTCTGGTGATAAGGGCAAAAAGAAGATGCGTTGCCATTGTTGTAAAGCTAATGATCACTTGATCAAGTTGTGTCCTAAGTTGAAGGCCAAAGAGGCTAAGAAGAAAGAGGGTGGCTCCACTGCAAATGCTGGTTCCACTACAAATGCAACCATTGTTGAGTCTTTTGTGAAAGGAGACTGTTGTGCTGATGTTGATGCAGAATGGGATTTTAACATGGAGTGCACTTACAATCCTGTTGTCCATGATGCATGCTTGTCAGTTGCTGTAGATTCACATGTGCGGTATTTCGACAGTGGTGCTACAATGCACATTACCTCACATCGTGAATTGTTTACCTCTCTCGAGTCTGTCCCTCATGGGAATTCAGTCACTTGTGCCAACAATGCCCCTGATTCGGTTCAAGGAGTTGGAAAGATTATGCTTACTGCTGCAAATGGCAGTTCCCTTCACACTTGCTGATGCACTTTATGTACCTGGGATCAAGAAGAATCTCTTGTCTGTATCCGCACTTGCTAGACTTGGACTTGTAGTCAAATTTGTGGATGACAGATGTACATTTCATGATCTCAGTTTTGGTGATGAAATTGTTGCATCTGGGCTTTTGTGCCGTGGGTTGTATAAGCTCACTTTTTATGACAAGTGTGGACAAAATTTTGCAAATGCTGTTGCAGATTCAAGGGCTATTTCAGATGCAAAACTTTGGCATGCACGTTTTGGTCATCTGAATTTTGCCAGTTTGCTGCGTTTGCAAAAATCTGATATGGTTGCTTCTTTGCCACCTCTTGAAGCACCTGTCAAACATGTTTGTGAAGGATGTATTTTGGGTAAGATGCAGTGTTCTAAGTTTCCAAAGGATGGTTCAGTTTGGGCCACATGCAGGTTGCAGCTTGTGCATAGTGATGTTTGTGGGCCCATGCAAACTCCGTCCTTGGGCAATTACCTGTACTTCGTGACTTTCATTGATGATTACTCCAGGCATGCATGGGTATTTCCGCTTAAAGCGAAGTCCGAAGTTTTTATGCGCTTCAAACAATTTCTGGCTATGGCTGAAAATGTCTCGAAATGTACTATGGGCACCCTCCGTTCTGATCGAGGGGGGGAGTATATGTCTCATGAATTTAATGCATTTCTGGCTAGTCGTGGGATAAAACACCAATGTACAGTGCCTTATACACCTTAGCAAAATGGTGTTGCTGAGAGGAAAAACAGGTCACTGACGGAAATGGCACGATGTATGGTCAAAAGTCAAGCTTTGCTGCATTCTTTTTGGCTTGAGGCCATTATGTGTGCCACTTATGTACTTAACAGGTGTCCTACGAAAGCTTTGCATTCTATTACTCCATATGAAGCATGGCATGATAGAAAGCCTTCTATTGAGCACATGCGTGTTTTTGGCTGTTTGGCATATGCCTTGGTGCCACAAGTGCAGCGCAGAAAATTGGATGATAAGGCTGTCAAATGTATTTTTGTTGGTTATAGTGCTAAAAGCAAAGGTTACAGGTTGTATCATCCGCAAACAAAACGTATTCTGGTTTCTCTGGATGTAGTGTTTGTGGAAGATTCTGTTCAGCCCTTGCTGTCATGTACTAGAGACAGTAATGTAAGCTCACAGGACATTTATGACACTTTGTTGCCTCTTTTCAGTGGTGGAAATACGAATGTAAGTTCCAATGAGGCAAATGTATAGCCTATGGGGGTTTCTGAAAATGTTCTAGATCAGCCTATTACTGATGCAGATGTACATGATGTACTTGATGAGGAAAGGGCTGCAAATGAGCAGGCTAGAGGTATGCCAAAATGGCTAGTGCACACTTTGCGTGACAGTAAATTGGATGCACCTTTGTCTAGTCGTACTCGTTCAGGCTCTTGCCATGCATCTTATGCATCAGATTGTTATGCTTTGGCTATGTCTAGCTTACATGATGTTGAGGAGCCTCTGACTTTTGATGAAGCACAAAATTCAAAAAATTGGATGGCTGCCATGCAATAAGAATATGATGCACTTATAGAAAATGACACATGGACTTTATGTGATTTGCCTCCTGGCAAAAAGGCCATTGGTACGAAGTGGGTTTACAAGTTGAAATGCAAGCCGGATGGTGAGATCGATCGCCATAAGGCTCGACTTGTTGCAAAGGGTTATGCACAGCAAAAAGGCATAGATTATGAAGAGACTTTTGCTCCCACTTGTCGTATGACTACTGTGCGTTTTCTATGTGCATTGGCAGCTCATTTTGGTTGGGATGTACATCAATCAGACATTGTTACTGCTTTCTTGAATGGTGACATATTTGAGGAAGTTTATGTAACGCAGCCTCGCGGTTTTGTCATAAAAGGACAAGAGGACAAAGTGTGCAAATGTAACAAGGCTTTGTATGGGTTGAAGCAATCTCCTTGTGATTGGTATGAGAAAGCTGACACTCATTTGGTCAAACAAGGCTTTCGTAACAGTCCAACAGAAAGCACATTGTATGTAAAGCGTGAGGGTGATGTACTTCTCATTGTGGTTCTTTATGTTGATGATTTGTTGATCACTGGACCAAATGAGAGACATATTGCTGAATTTAAGGCTGGTTTGAATGCTACTTTCAAGATGAAAGATTTGGGGCTGTTGCATCATTATTTGGGTATACAGTATAAGCAGTGTGATGGTGGTATTGCCTTGTGTCAGAAAAGTTACAGAGAGACATTGCTATGTAAGTTTGGACTTGAGGATTGCAAACCTATTGCCACTCCCATGGAAACAGGTTTGAAGTTGAGTCTACATGATGCTGGTGATCCTGCTGATGTCACTCTTTACCAAACTGCTGTTGGCTGCCTCATTTATGTATGCAACACGAGGCCAAATATTCAGTTTGCAGTCTCACAGGTCAGCAGATTTATGCATACCCCAGGGTCTAAGCATTGGCAGGCTGTCAAGAGGATTTTCTGCTACCTTAGTGGCACTTTACATCTTGGCTTGTTTTATCCCAAGGGGGGATCATTGCCGCCAGACGTACATGCTTTTTCGGACTCAGATTGGGCTGGTTGTTTTGACACGCGAGTGTCCACAAGTGGTTTTTGTTTCATGCTTGGCAGTTCATGTATATCATGGTTGATCAAGAAGCAACCTACTGTGGCCACTTCGAGTTGTGAGGTTGAGTACAGGGCAATCTTCACAGCTACGGTTGAGTGTGTATGGATCAGACGCCTTATGGCTGATTTGGGTGTTGGACAGGACACTGCCAACACTATCTACACTGACAGTCAGAGTGCATTGGCAGTTGTGAGGAACCCAGTTTTTCATGCTTGCACAAAGCACATTGAGGTGCATTACCACTATGTCAGGGAGAGGCTCTCAGCAGGAGAGATCAGCTTGGCTTATGTGCCAACACAGGACAACCTTGCAGATCTTTTCACAAAGGCATTGTCTCGTGAGAAGCTTGAAGCTTTCCGCAAAGCTTTGGGCTTACTCCCCTTTGTGGACTGATCCTATCCTCAGGGCATGGCACTTCCCTTTACTCATGTGCCAGCTCTCGATCACCGCATCACTCCAGGGGGGATTTGTTACCATATACATGTGGTAGTGATGTGTGTGAACACACTAGGACCGCCGGGGCATTTTTTCCCTCTTTAGGAGGTTTTTTCCCCTGTGCATTGTATATACGCCCATCACTCTAGGGCTATCTATCTTTCCATTGCACACTAAGTAACACACTCTCTATTGTGTGCCTTGAGCTTCCTTCGTCTTCTCCAAGCTGTGTGTTTCTCTGCAACCCTAATTCCAACAAAGTCTGAGTCTGAAATCATGATCATCAGAAGTCAAAGAAATGAAGCACTGAGAGCTGTCGAGCGAGCTAAAACAATGCTCAGGATGAAGCGGGCGGAATTCAAAAAACTGCTACTGCACCATAAAGCTCTGAAGGCTTCGCTGACTGAAAGATACATCTACAATAGCTTGTCTCAAATTTTAAATCCCTCAGGCAATGCTGTTTTCAACTTAGATAATTTAAAGTCCTTGATGGAAAGTATCCAGAGCGATTTGCAGGACAAGGTGGGTGAGTTCAATACTGCTCTGATGAACCAAGCTATAATGGATTATATTGAGCAGCAGACATCTTTGGATGAGGATGAAGAAGACGAAGAAGATGAAGCTGATCAGGAGGAGGATGATCAAGAAGCTGGGCATACAAAGTATGATGATGATGCCCCACCACCATCTCCACCTCCAGGACCTGGTACTGGAGGGACACGGCCAAATGAAGGAGGCCAGTCACAGCCAAACCAACCAGACCAGAATGAGGGCCACAGGGAAGGGCAGGACAAAGAGCACCAGTTGGGCAATCAACAAACTGAAGAGGAGCAGCCCAGTAACACTGGGAATCAGCCAAGTGAACAGTCCCATCTCAGCAGAGATGCTAAAGGGAAAATGAAAGTACAGGATGAGGGACCAATTGCTGATCATCAGCATTCACTGCAACTCATTACCTTGAATAGGCAACTGAGACATCAACAGGCCTCCATCACCAGACAGTATATGGAGGATGATACTCTCTGGACTGACTTGGAAAGATTTCAAAGACTATATGTGGGAGCCAGGGAAATGGTAGAACATTGGAAATCAGCAGCTTTCCATGATAAAGAAGCTTGCCGACTACCTGCACATCCCAGTACAGTCCAGCTGTGCTGGAACGAGTTCCTGAATGGATACTCAATGCTGATAAAAGAGTGGTAAACCCGCACTGGCAAAGGCAGTCTACTGCAGATTGTCGTTCCCTAGCTCTGGAACTGGAACTTCTGCTGGGTAACAAACCAACTTACCACTGTATGAAGGATTTTAGGGTACAACTCAAGGAAGTTTTGATACAAATGCAAACTGCCAGAGGTGTTTTGGATCAGAGAGTCAAAGCCATTCTTGAGGACTAGACAACCACTAGAAGAGGACTTTAAACGCGGATGTCAGTAGGAGCACAAGAAACTGCTCACCAAACACTGTTCTAGCTAGTGAGAATCACCAGAAAGATGATGCAGCAGGAGAACCAAGCTGTTCTCAATTTCTTAGAATTTGTGCCTGATTCTCCAGTTCTCTTGTATGCTGTTCCAGCAAGAGAAATTGAGCTCCCAAGATTCTTTCCAGTGTTGTATCCTCAACATCAAGAACCAGTTGATCGTCTCACATACTTCAAAATTACTGATGAGCTTCAGGATTGGTATGAGCGGTCAACTGTAGAATGGAAGACTTGGCAGACGTTGCTCAATGATGCTCTCCAAATCAATGACATTCAGGCAATGAAAGAGGAGCTGCATAGGATTCAGCTGTGTATGGGTCAGTGGAAGATTCAAGTCAGAGGATTGACCAGAATTACTAATCAGTTGCTACAACTTACGGTCGAATCTTCCAAATTGCCTGAAAAAGACATTGTAGCAAAGCCGGGTCTAGCACCACAGTACAGGGAGATGGCTGAGATTATTTTCGAAGCTCAAGTCAAAACTAATCAGCCTCTTCCAGAAGGATGGATCCATACTACTTCGCATTGTCATAAGCTGGCAAGAACCAGACTGAGTAAGGGCAGGCGTACACTCTATGATCCTGACACCAAAACCTATCATTCTCTCATGCCTTATGAGGTAGAGATGACCACCGACCGGCGGGATCAGCTTGAGCAGGAGGCCATTTACCGACTGATTCAGAAGGAGAATGCTGGTGCTGGGACTTCTCAAGCACCGTCTCGGTCAAAGAGCAAAGGCAGAAGGAAGACGGTCCAATGGAAGGATACTGGGTAGTTCCATCTCAAAATTCAGTGGCGACTTTTCTTCTCAGCAGGCAGGGAGAGATGACAGCTCCACCTTGGCCTGGTGAGAGCTCCACCTTGGCCTTTTCAGCTGCCTCTTGCAATCCTTGGTCCTTCTTGAACCCCTACTTGTAATCTTTGATTGGCCATTCTCTCAGTGGTCAAGCTAGCATCCCAACATCAGAACCAGATGATGGATTTTTCAGTCTCACATCAGATTCAGACAGGGGAATTTTTCAAAAATTTTGGAATCTTGTCAAAATTCAAGAAAGAAGGGAAGGATGTAGACGGCTGGATAGTCACTATGTGGGAACGTCTTCTTAGAAGATGGGCAACGAATTACTTAGTAATTACTAGAGTAATTACTACAATGAACCCGAAGTGTATAAATAGGGCCCATTACATTGTTATCGGGTTGGCAATTGTTATCACTTGGGTGAGCGCTTGGCTATAATTGTACTTGAGCATCATTGGCAGTATTGTCGACTGTACTTTCTCTCTGTAATCATATTCGATGTAATCTTGATCTATAATCCCAATCATGACATATATTTCAGTTATAATTACTTCTCGTCCAGTCTTCTGAATCTGAACCTTATTTCCAGTACATAAGTCTGATTCTTATTTCAGTATCCACATTTCAGTCTAGTCTCTGATTCCTGTCCAGTGTGCTGTCTGAAATCTTCCCACACTTGTAGCTGAAATCTTTCAACACTGGAATTAGCTGTCTCAAGAGATCAGCTCCAATTCCATGAACCAATACCCAAAGAACATAGTGCCCTTGAATATGAAGAAACTTCCACGTGCGACACCTCTTCCATGGCATCCACCACAAGGTTCCATGGCAGGGAGGTTTATGAGATAGCTAGAGATACTTTGTGACATGGAATTTTCTTAGGACCTCTACATGTAAGGAGGTTTGAGATTTTGAAGCCTCCTCTGCTTTCTGGTAATTTTAGATGTACGACCCATTTGTGTTGTGGTGCTAGTTAAATCCAACATGACATGATTATTTTCTTCAATATACCTTACACTTGCATCAATTTGTCAAGGGTGTTGCTCATATTTTCTCGGTAATTAGCTTTGCTCGATTTTGTTTGCTCGTTGATTGGAAAGCCCCTGACGACCATACCATTGCCATCGTCATCGTAGATCCCTATCTTCACAACGACACCTTCGTCATCGTCCTCGCAGTCCCGGACTTCATGATGACACCATCGTCGTCATCGTCACAGTCACCATCATCTTTGTCGTCGACATCATCGTTGTCGACATAGACCAGCAGTACCCGTCTTCGACATAGACCCCATTGTTTGACATCACCATCTTCGACATAGAACTGTCGTCGACTTCATCGTCTTCGACATAGACCTCGTCTTCGACATAGAACCCTCAGTACCCGTCGTCGACATCATCGTCTTCAACATAGTCCCCTTCAGTACCTGAGTACCTCAGTATCCAGCATCAATAGCATCAGTATCCATTAGCATCAGCATCTCAGCATTTAGTCACTGTAGCAGCATTGTGCAAGAATAAAGAAAGTACTTACTCTGGGAACAAAGGAAGGGGGCCCTTGAGGGTTGGGATCAGATATCCTTGTGTCGTCTCTTTTCTCTCTCTCGTCGTCTCTCTTTCTTTCAGTTTAGTTCAGTTCTTTCAAGTGAAGTAAAGTGTCCCTTGTGTTTGTTTACGGAGTACTAGATCCGAGTAAAATCCATATTCTCTTCCGCTGCACCTGACAGGCATTGCACTGTGTGCATGGCCTTTTCTTTGCATTGCAAAAGTGGACAATCCTTCTTGTTATGTTGGTCCAAATGACATCTGAAACACAAATTGTGTTTCTTTGCACGCCCAAAATCAGCAGTGCTAAGAGACCCACGCGGAGTATCTCGGGATTGCTTAGGCTTCTTAGCCTCTTGTGGACATGGAGAGGTAGATTGTCTCTTATTCCTCTTGGAACGTATGGGAGATCTACCTCTTAGCCACATTGCTCCTAGCAAAATTATTCTTAGAGTAGGGAACATTTTCCTTTCTCTCTTGGTCATCATCATATCTTTGGGCATGACCGATGGCTTCTTCCAAAGTTTTTGGATGTTGGATCTTGACATAAAGACGATAGTCTTTGTCAAGACCCATATTAAAACCCCGTATCTTTTGGAATTCATCTAGACCTTCTAGTTTTAATATGATTTCCCGATACTTTGAAAGGTACTGTGTGAGAGAGAGGCCAGACATGCGGCATGCATCTTGTCATAATAATCAATATCTAATTCTCCTAAATGATTTTCTCATGTTAAACTGATCATTTAATATGGGAAAGTGCCAGGGGAGAAAAAGCTAGAATATTGGTTAAGCTAGCAGAACGGCTACAGTAGGGATCCAAAGGGGGGGCCATCTGCAAAAGAGCCATGTGCAACAATGGGCTAAAAAGACCCTAAGGTTCAGCCCATTAAGACTTCCAAAATGCTAAGGTTCCAAAATTCAAAGGTTGTGTCCAAAGGTCAACCATGGGGGGAATTGGATGCTTTGTGTGTGTCCCAAAAGTCTTTTCAAATCCCTACATAGGAGGGGGCGAGCCTAGCTTGTAGGGGATGAGAGAGAAAGTCACACACACACACACACACAAGCTCCCTTTACACAAAGGGAATGAGGGACACATGTCAGCTCCCTAGCCCAGATGCCCACAAGGTGTACCCAATTCCTATTGGATGGCCTTGGAGGTGGACCAATGAGAATTAGGCTAGAGTAAATTTAGTTTAATTAATTTAAAAACACTTAATAAAAGAACCAATGAGAATTAAGTCCTCTAGAAGACTATTGGATAGTCTCCCAAGGGGTCTAATGAGAGTTTAGTTGAATTTTTAAATTACCTAAAGCTCTCACAAAAGGGGAAAGGGGGACACATGTGAGAAGGCTATCACTTATACTACTTAATTACCATTGGCTAGGCCTGGGGAGGTCCAATGAGAGGAGAGCATGAGCAAATAGCAAGGGAGGTCGACCAAGAGAGAGAGGGGGCTGATTTTTGCAAGGCATTATCACACACACTCTCACACAGCCTATGTGAGAAGTAAAGAAGACTCTCTCTCCTTCTCAAGCTTTAATGGAAAGCTTATCACCTACTCCAAGCTTGTGAGAAGGGAGGACTACACCAACAAACTGTTGGCTTTGTGATGCAAATCCAACCAAGAGCCAAGCTTCAATGCATGCTCATCTCCTCTACCATGCTAATTACTAAGCTAAGCTATGCTAATATGAGTGATTATGTGAGGAGATGTACATCTTTCTCGTAAGATACTCCTTCTTCCTCTCAATCTACTCTCATACCCTACTAGCTCTCACCATCTTCGAAGGTGTGTGAGGTCTTGGGTCTGAGACTGGGAATAATTTAAGTTGTGTTTGCTAAGTGTTTTGGTTAGTGCATGAAGCTTTCATCTTCATTGCACTAGCTAGTCTTGAAGGAACAGAAAGAATTGTATTGTACAATGTCTCTCTTGATGGGAGAAACCATAATACAAAGCCTTTTGGAGGGGGGACCGGCTCCATGCAAATCCGGTCCTCAACTGTTGTCAATAGCTTAATTTCTCTCTCTTTTGAAAGTATTGTTCATGCTATCTAACTAGGTGTGATGCTTTTTGTTGCTCTCTCCACCCAAGCACTCTTGTAATTTCTCATTAGGAATCTATTCTAATGAAATGCCCACTATGTTCATGCTAATGTAAAGAGAGAAAAAACTTCAACTTGTACCTTGTAAAGCTTGAAGTCTTTATGTTTTTTATGCTCGGTAATTTGCGTTGAATGCGAACCCCGCCTTGCGAAAATTGTAGTGCTTCATGTCACGTTTGTTGTAAGAATACCTTTGTTGATTCTTCACAAAAACTCGTCGTTTTTGTGAAGGCTTTTCTTCACGTGTGAAGCCTCCTCCTTAAAGAAAAATGAATTTTGGAGGAGAACTTGCCTTCCTCAAGAAGTGAAAGGGAAGGGTGAAACTACTTCCTTGAAGTTTGAAGCTTTCCTTTTCCTTCTAGCTTTCTTGTCAACACAAGTATGCTATCTTTCCTTGTGAAACACAACAAGGCTCAATAGCTTGGATGGTAGAGTGTTGGCCTCTTACCCTCATGAGGTTGGTTCAACCCTCCTAAATGCAAAGGTTTAGAGGGCCTTCCTACACGTGTAGCCAATGGAGCTTGGGTGTCGTCGATCGAGTTTGCCTTGGTCGCCCGCCTTAGTCGTGCCCTGTGGAGGACATAGGTGGTTGTGCTGTCGCTGTCTTTCTTTGCAGACGCCTTCGCGTCCTGTGCACAAAACTCTGTGCCTGTCTTTTTTTTGCTGCACAACGGAGACATTGTTGTCCCTGTCTGCGAATCGTGGGAGAGAAGCAAGGTGCCGCATGCACATGCAACACGCTTTTCCCCTTCCCAAAAAATATCTCAAATACCAGTGAAAGGGCGGTGGTAATGCGTGTGCTAGTCTCCACCCAACCGTACTATCTTATAGACTCCCCCTAGTGTACAAACTGTCCGGTTGTGCCGGTGGCCTTGCCCGTAGGACCCATGTCCTTACATATGCCTTGCATCCATCTAGCACCTTCAAAAGGATAATTTTTAAACTTGATAAGGTATCGTCGGATAGTCTTACCACCTCGTAATACCTTGTCTTTGTGTCGGAGAATGGACTCGGGCTGCAACACCTCTTCTTGGTCCTCGATCTTCGGTGGGTCTTCAATGATTTCTTCTTGAGGTGGCTCTCCTTTTTAAGGCTTTAATAGGCTCATGTGGAAAGCATTGTGCATGAGTCAATGGTTCTCAACTTGAGTTGATAGGTCATCTCATTGATTGGCCTAAGAATCTGAAAGAGGCCATAGTATCTTTTTGCTAATTTAGCATAGTACTTTTGGTGTCCCATAGGATTCTTGCTTGTCATGTGCCTTAATCAAGCCTTGGGAGACTTGAGCAAGACCCAATCATTTTGTTTAAAGGCTAGGGATCTTCTGTGCTTATCAGCAGCAGCCTTTTGCCTTTGCTAAGAGATGGATATAGCATCCTTAATGTTTTGGAAAGATTCTTGCAGGTGTCGGTTATATTCATCTGAAACGAAGATCTTCCCATGTACCTTGAGTAGCAGGGGACTTTTTGACTTCCCTCTATCACCTTAAAAGGTGCTTTTCCCGTGGAAGTATGTACAGTGTTATTGTAAGCATACTTCACTAAGGGTAAGTACTTCTCCCATTCGGACTTTTGATCTACTTATGTGACATAAGCTTTTAGTAGATCAAGGATTGTTAGGTTAGCTATTTCACTTTGGCCATCTGTTTGGGGATGATAGGCCGAAGAGAAGTTTAGCCTTGTACCTAAATTCTCAAAGAGACCCTTCCAGAAATTACTGGTCATTCTAGGATCTCTATCCGACACTATGGACATTGCCAAGTTGTGGTACTTGAAGATTTGTGATAGAAAGAGGGTTGCCATTTGATGGGCTTTGATTGTCTTTTTGACAGGTATGAAATGTGCTTATTTACTAAACCTGTCTACTATCGTCCATGTTCCTGTATTCCCATGGATAGACTTGGGCAATCCAAAGATAAAATCCATGGATATGCTCTCCCATGGTGAATTAGGGATTGGAAAAGGTTGAAGCAATCTAGGCTGCTTCCCTCTATCAAACTTCGTCTTTTGGCATACCACACATTTGAAACATACTCTTGTATGTTTGCTTTCATGGCAGGCCAATAGAAATATGTTTCTATCCTTTTTAGGGTAGACTGAATCCCTCTATGCCCATCATAAGGAGGAGCATGAGATTCATACATTACTTTCTCACGTAGTGAGTTGGTAATGCATAGTCTATTGCCATAGAGAAGATAACCATCTTGTAGGGTAAATGGTTTTTCTTTCTTCCCTAGTGCAAGGGCTGAAATCACATCTCTAAAATCGGGATCGATAGCGTACTCATATTTCATAGAGATCATTGTGAGTTGCTATGGATGCCGCATTCACTCTTGGTCGTCTTGAGAGTGCATCGGCTACTTGATTATGCTTGCTAGTAATGTGAGCAATATGAAATTGAAATTGCAAAAGGAAATTTGCCCACCTCATTTGTTTGTCGAAGAACTTTGCCTGCATCATGAAGTACTTAAGACTTTGGTGATCCGTTCGCAGAATGAAAGGAGTCCCCAGTAAATAGTGCTTCCACGAATCTAGAGCATGTAGAACTGCTAAGAGTTCCTTCTCATATATGCCTAGCGCTTGCTCGACAGGGTCCAGCCTTCGACTTTCATAGGCTATGGTGTGCCCTTCTTGGAGCAAAACAACTCCAAGGCAATCACCACATGTGTCGCAATGGACCTCAAATGGCTTTGAGAGATCCGGTAGTTTAAGCACATGTTGAGGGATAAGATTTTCTTTAAGTTTTTTGAAAGCATTGTTCTCCTTGGTGGACTATATAAACCTAACGTTTTTATTTGTTAGGTCATGTAATGGTCCCGCAATTTGTGAGAACTTTTCTATGAAGCGTCTATAGTATGCACACATACCTATAAAGCTTCTTAGTTCATGCAGATTCCTTGGATTAGGCCATCCTTTTATTACCTCTAGCTTTGATGGATCCATTCGGATGCCATCTTGAGAGATAATGTGACCTGAATACTGAATCTCTTGTAAGAAAAATTCACTTTTCTTTCGACTAATATAAAGTTTATTCTCTCGTAAAACTTGAAATATTACCTGGAGGTGTTGCTTGTGTTCGTTTAATGAATTAGAGTAGAAGATTATATCATCAAAGAGCACTCCAGTAAAGGTTTAGTGAGGCCTGAATAGCTTCTCCATCAAACGGTTAAATGTGGTTGGTGCATTGGTCAAGACAAAAGGCATGACAATGTACTCGTAAAGACCAAACGTAGTGCAAAATGCACTCTTTACAATGTCTTGATCAACTATCCTTATGTGATGGTAGCCACTTTTTAGGTCAATCTACTGAAGTAGGTCAACCCTTGTAGCTTATCAAATAGGTCTTCTACCCGTGGAACAGCAAACAATATATTCTTGATAGTGATCCTATTTAGTGCTCTATACACATACGATATGTGCCGTCTTTATTGTGCACTAATAACACCGGTGAACAAAATGGAGATGAGCTAGGCCTAATTATGCCTTTCTCAACTAACTCATGCACTTGCCACATAATCTCCTCTTGTAAGCTTGAAACTCTATAAGGAGGTTTATTAGGCGGTGAACTTCCTGGAAGAAGTTCAATTGCATGGTCGTCATTGCCTCGTCTGGGAGGTAGTTCACAAGGAATATCGTCAATAAAAACATCTTGGAACCCCTTGAGGAAATTGGATAACTCTAATTCCTTTTGATTATTTATATTTTATTTTGCTAAAGCATTAGGTTCATTTTGAGAATCTTTAACAAAAATCATGTACACGGCAATAGAGCTCTTTATTGACTTATTGAAAGCTTGCTTATGTACAAGAGGTATGGTACTACCCAACTCCTTAGCATCTATGTACATATCTTTTTCCCTGAACCTAAAGTAGATTTGCCTTTCAAGGAATTTAACATTGGCAGCCATGCGATCAAACCATAATTCCCCTAGGATACACCCTTGTGCTTGATAGGAGAGATAAAGAAATCCTCCTTGTCCACATAGCTTTGGACATGGAGCCTCAATTTCCCAATTAAGGGAGCGACTGAGGCTTCTTGCACCATCGGTAGGTAGGACATCTCCCATCTCATAGGCTTGGATGCCTAGCTTGGTGGCCAACTCTGTGGATATGAAATTGTGAGTAGAACTAGGGTCAAAGAGAATAAAATCATCATGTTCTCTTACCTTTCCCCAAGCATGGCATAGTGGAGATCCTTTGTGATGAGCATCCTCTTCTTGAATTTCGACCAAGGTAGCTCTAAGAGGCTTATTACGTGTATCCTTGTGGGGGCAAGCACGATAGGCATACCCTTGCTCCCCGCACTTGAAACAACGGTTATCTTTTCGATAACGCTCTAGCTCTTCAGGAGAGAGTTTATCTTTGCCTTTATAAAATCCCTTCTCCTTAGCTTTATTGTTGTTGGCGTTGCCTTTGGGAGACTTTTGGATGTTGTTCTTCCCCTTAGACTTGTTACGGTCCTTGTTTTCCGGGGGCTTAAGATTTCTTAGCCCCTTGTTGGAAGTTGATTCGTGAAGCCACCATGGTATGGTGTATGACCGCAGATACGGTGCGTGGCCTTTGGGAGTTAACATACTTTGCCATATCCTCAGTTAAACCCGCACAAATTGTTGTTTTTGCTCTCCAAAATCCTTCTTTTTGAAGACAATGGCTTTGAGATGTAAATCCCAAAACTTGTCTGCATATTTGCGAATAGATTCGTAGGGAGAGAGCTTCAAGCTTCGCCATTCCGTTGAGGCGGTCCGGGGCGGGCAACAAGAAGAGTGGCCTCTAGACACCCTTCAAGGCTCCCGTGCTGCTCAATGGGGCTGGGGCACAACACAACACAAACCAAAACAACAAACCCACAGCCAAATCCCAACTACACAAGGGGCACCACCTAGTTTAAGAGCGAACTAGGATGCAAAAGAGGAGAATCGTTAGAGCAACCCACAAACAAGCAAGGAATTTACACTAACCCTAACACCAATGGAACACTCTCACACACTAAGACACGAGAGAGGGAGAGAGAGAGAGCGAGAGGGAGAGGGAGAGGGAGAGAGATAGTGCTCGGGCTGCTTTGAAACGTATCGGCAATGATCAAGCAAACACAACTATATATTTAAGAAAGAGAGAGAAAGGGGGAGGGGGTGCTTGTTGCATTAATACCTTCTTACAAATCTGTCATGACAAATCAAAGTGAGATTAGTATTTGTTCAACATAGCTTGCGTAAATTTCACCACAACACATCACAAGAAAAGCCACCCCAATCACTGTCTTAAGGCCAGGGGAGTCCTCTCCACCCTGTCGCCCTCTTACAGTATGTGGGATTTATGGCTAGATTGATGACAACACCAGAGACAAGCTATCAAGAACTTAACAAAAAACACCAAGACACTTACGCATCATTGTTGTCCATTACTTCACGTTGGAAGGGAGACAAAGTATCCAAGCTTAGTCCAAATCCACCCTCCTTGATTCAGCAAATGTTGGGCTTACACTAGTAGGAGAAATGATAGATTTCCTACTCTCAATTGAATGATCACTCTCTCTCTTACAATGGCATATAGTTCCCTTGCTAATCCCCTATTACAACACATGCACATGCATAAGACAATGAGCTTCCACTCAAGAGCTCCTTCTAGAGAGGTTGAGCTTGGCTTCTCAAGCTATAGCATAGTGCTCTTGCTTATGGCTCTCCCTTTTGTGCTAGCTACACCCTCCTTTTATAGCAATTTTGAAGGCTAGGGTTACTCCTCTAACCATGGTTGGGTTAGATTTTTAGCAATTTATCTATTTTCTTTTGCTTGGAATTATCAAGAAGTTGGTGGGGAAAGAGAGAGGAGAGAAATGGAGGTGATAGGACTTTTCATAGTGGGTTAGTGTTAGTAGAGTTAGTATTAATTTACAAATGGAATTGGATATTTACAATGGGAGTATCCATGTAGGATACAAATAAGGAAGAAAAACTCTTAAGAGGTAAGAAAAGGTGGATTTCTTACAAGGTTGATGCTCCAAGTGTCTTGAGTAGGGCCAATTTTGACGCTTGTTGACGGTCCACTAGCTTTGACGGTACATTTTTTCTCCACTCTTGACCTTCCTTGAGAGACAAGGTAATTGAAGCTGAGTAATCAACCACCATGATGCAGTCTTTTAAGAGAAGAGGCTGAATTTTGTGGTTTTTTTATAGATATGGGTAATTTGGAGGAGGAAAAATGAGACTAGGTGGTCAATTTTGGAATGGAATTGTGTGTGGGAGGTATGAGTTCACCATGGTTTCTCTTATTCTTCAAGGTTGAGGAGAAGGTGAGTAGTGTGCAGAGAGGAGTGGTGAGAGAGATGGGGATGATGAGTGGAGAAGTGTGTGTGAAAGAGGAAAATGATAAAGTGGAAGAGAGAGTGTGGCTGCATAGCATGGGAAAACTGGGGTCCACTAAAAAAATCATAGCTCACAGCTCGTAGCTCAAAAAAATATGAAAAAATTTGAGGCAAAAGTTCAGCCCACGAGCTACAACTTTTGTTTGTATCACCTTTTCAAATTCGGAGAGCAAGTGAACTTTAAAAATTCAGCAAAACCGACCGTTTTTTTCCACTACAAAGGTCCTTGTGGGGTCCTTCTTTGGATGATTCTTTTGAATACCTCCAAGAGTGAGCCCTCCATAGTGCATGTATGCATGCCACCTACCCTTGACCTTATTTAGTAGGTCTATAATTGAAGATATTGTTGAGATTAGGATATAAGTGAATAGTACAACTAAGAAAATCAAATATTGAGGGGTCTAAAAAATATGTACATGTCAAATATAAATAATATAAGTGGAAAAAATATAAAGGGGTCAAAAGAAATCTCTCTCATTATGAGGCTACCATAAAAAAATAAATATTTTTGGTGTTCTAATTTTTTAGAAAAAAACAAAATAGATGTAGGAAGGGAAAAATCAAAATAGTGAAAAAATATACACATAAATAAAACTAGTTTTTTTGGATTTTTGTTGGGGTGGAGTTACACCAAATATAAGAGAAGCTTACATGAAAATATTTCTATATGGAATAAAGAGTATGAAAAATGGTAAGAAAAAATTGTGGTAATGGTGAGGCAATGTACAGAGCATAAATAACACACACCTAGGTAGAAATATTTAAATAAATACCAAAATAATTATGAAAAAATCTTTTATTTAAGCCCTATATACAAAGAAATATTTACATACGCATGGGCCATAATATACTTATATTTTTTATATTTTTTATTTTTTTGGCTCAACTAGCCCAATGACTAGCTAATTGAGGGTTTTTTAAGAAGATATGGGAAAAGTCCCGTGACTCACGCACGCCTATGTACAGTGAAATGGTAGGGATAGCCACAGTGTTTGGGTGATTTTGGTAGGGTGAGGTAACTCACTGTGGTAATTACAAAGAGCCGAAAAAACGGCTATCATTAGCCCTCCCCCTGGATGATGGTATATTCATGTACCATCATAAAGCATTTTTTCCAAAGAGAGTGCTTCAGAGTCCTTGACGAGATCTTTATTGTTTGGCCCCTCAGAATTTTTGCTAGAGTTACACTCATGCTTCATGTAACAGTACTTACATGAGACAGCGGCCTTTGGACAGATCTTTGGTAGAAGGCGACTCAAATAGGGCTTCAAGCGATACCCGTTTACCTTCTTGGAGTGCTCTTTATCATTCAAGTCCATAAGCTGATAGTAACTATAATTGAAAGCCTTCTTGACTATGTATGGCCCTTGCCATCTAGTTTCAAACTTGGCATCAAAACGATTATCGAGTCGATTGTCATACCTTAGCACCAGATCTCCTTCATTGATGTCTTTGTCCTTTAGTTTCTTGTCAAGCTTCTCCTTCGCCTGCGTAGCTTTCCTCTTGTAGCACTCGTATGCTGCCTCTCTTTTCCACTCAAGCTCAGCTAAGGTAAGAAGTCGATCCATCCATGCTTCTTGATCATCTTGTGCTGATTTTCCATGAAGTCGCATTGTTGGAATGTTTAGTTCAATTGGCTGTAAAGCCTCTTGACCATAGACCAAGTGAAATGGTGTGAACTCCGTGGCTTCTCTATATGTGGTTTGATACGCCCACAAGGCACCATCCAAGAAGTCATCCCACAACTTTGTCTTGTTTTTCACCATCTTTCTAATGATGCCTGCAATGACACCATTAGCTTTTTCTACCAAACCATTTGATTGGGGATAGTAGGGTGTACTGTGACGATGTAGAATGTGAAGTACTTCACAGACTTCTGTGAGCAAGCCCTTCCTAAACCCTGGACCATTATCAGAAACAATCTCCAAAGGTGTGCCAAATCTGCAACAAATGTGATTGTACACAAACTTGCTAACTGTCCTCTCATTCACTCTTGCCACACTTTGAGCTTCCACCCATCTAGTCATATAGTCTACAGCCACTAGGATGTAGAGTTTACCATTTTTTGTCCTAGGCAGAGGACCCATGGCATCAATGCCCCACTTTTCAAAGGGTCCATTTGCAATCACTATTTGCCTCGGGCCATGCACCAACCTTCTATTTCCATTTATTTGACAATTGTGACAGCTTTTACACCAATGTTGAACATCCACATGCAAGCTTGGCCAAACATACCTCGCAAGCAAAATCTTCTTCACAGTTAATTCTTGGGCAAAATGACCACCACATGCTTCTTCGTGCAAACCTTTTAGAATGGGTGGAATTTCCTCAATAGTTGGTACTCTTCTGCATACTTGATCCCTCCCTCTTTGATAGAGGGAGCCTTCTAGGAAGAGATATGCGCTTGTCTTCTTCATGAGTCTCCTCTTCTGAGCCTTCGTGAAGTCTTGTGGAAACTCGTTCTCCAAAATGTAGCTAATAATGGGAGTCAATGACTCCAATCCCTGGTATCTGGGTTGCTTTACAGCAACCGCCACCATGATGACCTGCACTTCTTTATTTACACATGCAACGGCTTGTTGTGCAAGTAAATCAGCATCTTCATTTTGTTTCCTAGGAATATGATATAATTGCACCTCCTCAAATTGATTAAATAGCCTACGAATGGCATGAACTTTTGTCCTTAAGCTTTCATTCTTGCACGCCCAAATGCCTAAAATCTGTTTAACAATGAGAAGTGCATCTCCTTTTACCATGAGACGTTGTATCCCTTGGCCAATGCACATCTTCAAACCATGAAGTAGAGTGTCATATTCTGCTTCATTGTTGCTAGCTGAACTTGGTAGATTGAACTTCTCTTTCATGACCACCTCTCCACTTGGGTTGAGCAACACTAGCCCTCCCCCTGCTTTTCCTGTGGCTCGACGAAAAGCTCCATCAAAGAACAAGGTAAAAGCATTAGGAATACTTTTTGGTGGTGGTAATGGTAGGGTCTTTACTTCAGGCACCTTAATCTCCTTTTCATGCACCCTATAAGTGAGAATCCCTGCCAATTGTGCACGCACACTATCTTCTACCTTGAAGGAGTATTGAAACTCTTGCAACTCCATAATCCACTTTGAGATTCTAGTACTAAGATTCATTTGAGATGACACCGAAGGGAACAAATTCTCTGCAGTGAGAATTACAAAAGGTTTTGGTAGCAGGTAGGATCTAAACTTTCTCACCGCAAACATGAGAGAAAGCATCATGAGTTCTGCTTCTGTGTAGTCTCTCTCCAAAGCATTCATGACCCTACTAGCAAAGTAGATGGGTCGCATCCTTGTACTGTGGGGATCTTGTTGTAGCAACACAACACCAATTGTTTCCCTTCCAACACTAGAGCTAACAAAGAATGTGTACTCCCAACAAGGAGGCATGAGTGTTGGTAGCTCTGACAAAATGACTTTAATGTTACAAAAATACTCTTCAAGCTCATCAGACCATGCAAATTCTACTTGTTGTGTCAACTTTTGCAAAGGATGAAGCAACTCCGAAGCTAAGTGAATAAAGCGTGACATGTACTTCACTTTTTGAATGAATGATATGACCTCTTTGAGATTCTTGGGTGAGGGGAGCTCAATAAGAGCCTTTGCCTTTGAAGGATCCACCTCAATGCCTTTATAGGAAACCTTGTGAACAAGCAAGATCACTTCATCCTCAGCTATGTGACACTTGTCGGGGTTGAGTTGACCTCCCATGTCATAGAGCTTCTTTAAACCTTCTTCTACCCTTTGTAGATGCAATGATTTTGAGCTATAAATGCAAAAATCATCAATAAAAACCCTAATGGACTTTCCAAAGAATGCTTGAAACACCATGTTCATGAAACGTTGGAATGTTGCAGGAGCATTTGTCAGGCCAAATGGCATGACTCTAAAAGCATAACAACCCCAAGGAGTGATAAAGGTTGTTTTCAATTGATCCTCCAATGCGATACCTATTTGAAAGTAACCCGAGTAGCCATCACACACAGTGTACTTCTCATGACCAGCTACTTCATTTAGTATCTCATCCTGAAATGGGAGGGGAAAGTGATCTCTTTTTGTTGCCTCATTAAGTGGACAATAATCCACACACACCCTCCACTTTCCGTTTTTCTTAGGAGTGACAACAACGGGAGAGACCCACTCTGAATTCTCCACTGGATAAATGAAACCTGCTGCTAGAAGCTTTCTTACCTCCTTGAGTAAAGCCTGCTCCTTGATGACTCCTAGTCTTCGTAGCTTCTGAGCCTTAGGTATGGCCTCTGGCTTCAACTCAATTTTGTGTTGAACAGCATCTACTCCACGCACATCGGTGTAGTCTTTAGCAAAAAGCCTAGGAAACTTCCTTAGCACACATTTGAACTCCTCTCTTTCATCCTTTGTAAGTGTTGTTGATAGCATACCTTCCAGCATCCCTTCATCTTGAACACCTTCGTTCTCTTGAGGACCTACCTCCTCCAAGCCTTGACAAGAGGTCTCTTGGTTTCTTGGCTTAAACCTTACCCCCATGACTTCGATGGAAGACTCCTCTTCAGTAATGCTGCCGCTACTTTCTTCTTCTGAAGTGCTATCGGTCCAACCTTCTTCCGTCTCACTTTGAGATGATTCTTCATGGAGCTCCTCTTGGCGTTGCTCCTTCATGTCAAAGACAACCTTCTTATGATTGTCATTCCTGCAAATTAATTTCCCACTCTCCCAATCCTGCAAAGCTCGCATTTTCATTAGCCATGGTCTTCCTAGGATAAATGGATAACCACTTCCCTTGGTCGACATAACATAAAAATCCACCGCTTTCTTAATGCCAAAGGCCTCTACAAAGACATTTTTACAAATGCCTACACACCTAGCCTTGCTATTGTTTACCATCTTGACTTTGATTTCAGGTGTCTCCTGGATGTGCATGCCTAGTCTTTGCATGAGTCCCTCTGTCATGATGCAAATTTGTGCACCCCCATCCACTAGACCTTTCCTAACCAATCTTCCTTTGATGTAACAGTCTAGCACCGGTGTAATGTCCTCATTCATTTCAGCTTGTGCAATTTTTACAACAGGCACACTCTCTTTTACCTTTCTCCTAGTGCTAACTGCCGATGTTAAATCCCTCCTAACTTGTGGGCATAATGCAAGAAACTGAGGCCATGAGATATCAGGACCCTTACCTCGCATGTCTTCCAACAGGTTGTATGGAGCCATACCATGTCCAAGAGGGAAGTCTTGGAGGTTGATATGACGTCGAGTCCTCTTGGTTTCCTTGGTTTCCTTTGCCTTCTTGCCTCGTCCATGGTCACTCTGTGATGTGACTCCTTCTTTCTCTTTACCTTTTCCTCGGCCACGCTTAATGCCATTGGCTTCCATGTCAACCTCATTTGAATTTGTCACCTCTACCACATGCACATTTGGATCTGGCAAAGGTGGAACTCCTTCTACCCCTTGTGGAGGTGGTCTTGGTCCATTTGGCCTTTGTAGAAGCCTTGGTTGTTGACCAGCTCCTTCTCCTGCATTCATCACTGGGTAATTCAAGTTAGGTCTCCCTGGCTCTCCACGGGGCCAAGGACAATTATACATCCCATGTCCAGACTCTCCGCAATTCCAACATTGCAAGACTCTCCTAGTTCGTGGCTCTCTCTCTTCTGACTTCTTTGCTTGTCCCTTTGGACCTACAGCTTGTGCAAGGTGAATTGACAGGCTGCTTAAAGATTCATTTAACGTCTCAATCACTTCAGCCGTTACCTCAGGAAGCTCCCTAGATGTTGATGCTTGTGACTTACCTTTGGGTCTAAGACCTTCTATTGGAACCTCTCCCCTTAAGCACTTGAGTTTCCTATACTTCTCAGCAGCCCTAGTTTCAGCTGCATCAAAAGCAGTAGGTGCACCCGCCTCAACTTTTACCTTAAGGTCAGGAAAGAGTCCGGCTATGAACCTCTCCTTCTTTAAAAATTCTGCACCATCACCAGGGTTAGCAACATTTCGTATCCATAGAGCCCAAAGACGTAGAAACTCTTGCTTGTACAAGTAGTAGTCATCTAAGTCTTTTTGCTTATGAGAAACAATGTCTTGCCATAGTTTTTGAGTGTTTTGGGGATCAAAGAAGTATCTCTTAAAACGATTCAAAACTTCTGTGTAATTCCCCTTAACTTCCTCAGGCAAAGAGTCAAACCAAGTACTAGCATCTTTCCTAAGGACCACCTCAAACATTTCTACACGTTCTTGATCGGTTACTATCCTCTTGATACGGCAAGACATCTTGAAATTTGCTAAAAATAATTCTGCATCCTCTCCAGGCTCTCCAAAGAAAAGAGGATATCCAGACATTTGGCGTTGGCTTTCCATTGAATTGATTTCAAAGTGACACCCGTTTTTGTTCTTTCTTTCTTAAAAAGATTTACACAATAATGTTTTCTAGCTTGCAATCTATTCTACAACAAAATAAAGATATTCACATCAAACGACCTATGATAATCAATAAGAGGTAGGATGACAGGGTTTGGTGATGCGAGAATTTCTCCTACTCTTTGGGCACCAAACATGAACACCATACGTTGTTGAAAATGGATTTTCCTACTAATTGCAATGTTTACTCTAATGTGTGGAGTGAAATGAAAGGGAAAAACCTGTATTCCTGGGCCATTATCCATGGTCTATGCATGACCTAATTCTTAAAACAAAACAAAAATATAGACGTCCAAACTAAGGTCGTACCTAATGAGAGGCAAAATAAAAGGATTTACTGATGCATTTATCTCTACCAACCTAAGAGGACCTAAAATTCTACGAATTACTCGCTGAAATTGCAACTTAGTACTAACAATTATGTGTACCTTTTGCCTTGCAATCGGAATGAAGGGATCATACAAATTCTCGTGATTCATGCAAGCTACTTGATTATGCTAAAGGTTGAGCCTTCACAAAACATACACAAGCCTGTCCTCAGTGGGGGCACCAATTTGAGGCGGTCCTGGGCGGGCAACAAGAAGAGTGGCCTCTAGACACCCTTCAAGGCTCCCGTGTTGCTCAATGGGGCTGGGGCACAACACAACACAAACCAAAACAACAAACCCACAGCCAAATCCCAACTACACAAGGGGCACCACCTAGTTTAAGAGCGAACTAGGACGCAAAAGAGGAGAATCGTTAGAGCAACCCACAAACAAGCAAGGAATTTACACTAACCCTAACACCAATGGAACACTCTCACACACTAAGACACGAGAGAGGGAGAGAGAGAGAGCGAGAGGGAGAGGGAGAGGGAGAGAGATAGTGCTCGGGCTGCTTTGAAACGTATCGGCAATGATCAAGCAAACACAACTATATATTTAAGAAAGAGAGAGAAAGGGGGAGGGGGTGCTTGTTGCATTAATACCTTCTTACAAATCTGTCATGACAAATCAAAGTGAGATTAGTATTTGTTCAACATAGCTTGCGTAAATTTCACCACAACACATCACAAGAAAAGCCACCCCAATCACTGTCTTAAGGCCAGGGGAGTCCTCTCCACCCTGTCGCCCTCTTATAGTATGTGGGATTTATGGCTAGATTGATGACAACACCAGAGACAAGCTATCAAGAACTTAACAAAAAACACCAAGACACTTACGCATCATTGTTGTCCATTACTTCACGTTGGAAGGGAGACAAAGTATCCAAGCTTAGTCCAAATCCACCCTCCTTGATTCAGCAAATGTTGGGCTTACACTAGTAGGAGAAATGATAGATTTCCTACTCTCAATTGAATGATCACTCTCTCTCTTACAATGGCATATAGTTCCCTTGCTAATCCCCTATTACAACACATGCACATGCATAAGACAATGAGCTTCCACTCAAGAGCTCCTTCTAGAGAGGTTGAGCTTGGCTTCTCAAGCTATAGCATAGTGCTCTTGCTTATGGCTCTCCCTTTTGTGCTAGCTACACCCTCCTTTTATAGCAATTTTGAAGGCTAGGGTTACTCCTCTAACCATGGTTGGGTTAGATTTTTAGCAATTTATCTATTTTCTTTTGCTTGGAATTATCAAGAAGTTGGTGGGGAAAGAGAGAGGAGAGAAATGGAGGTGATAGGACTTTTCATAGTGGGTTAGTGTTAGTAGAGTTAGTATTAATTTACAAATGGAATTGGATATTTACAATGGGAGTATCCATGTAGGATACAAATAAGGAAGAAAAACTCTTAAGAGGTAAGAAAAGGTGGATTTCTTACAAGGTTGATGCTCCAAGTGTCTTGAGTAGGGCCAATTTTGACGCTTGTTGACGGTCCACTAGCTTTGACGGTACATTTTTTCTCCACTCTTGACCTTCCTTGAGAGACAAGGTAATTGAAGCTGAGTAATCAACCACCATGATGCAGTCTTTTAAGAGAAGAGGCTGAATTTTGTGGTTTTTTTATAGATATGGGTAATTTGGAGGAGGAAAAATGAGACTAGGTGGTCAATTTTGGAATGGAATTGTGTGTGGGAGGTATGAGTTCACCATGGTTTCTCTTATTCTTCAAGGTTGAGGAGAAGGTGAGTAGTGTGCAGAGAGGAGTGGTGAGAGAGATGGGGATGATGAGTGGAGAAGTGTGTGTGAAAGAGGAAAATGATAAAGTGGAAGAGAGAGTGTGGCTGCATAGCATGGGAAAACTGGGGTCCACTAAAAAAATCATAGCTCACAGCTCGTAGCTCAAAAAAATATGAAAAAATTTGAGGCAAAAGTTCAGCCCACGAGCTACAACTTTTGTTTGTATCACCTTTTCAAATTCGGAGAGCAAGTGAACTTTAAAAATTCAGCAAAACCGACCGTTTTTTTCCACTACAAAGGTCCTTGTGGGGTCCTTCTTTGGATGATTCTTTTGAATACCTCCAAGAGTGAGCCCTCCATAGTGCATGTATGCATGCCACCTACCCTTGACCTTATTTAGTAGGTCTATAATTGAAGATATTGTTGAGATTAGGATATAAGTGAATAGTACAACTAAGAAAATCAAATATTGAGGGGTCTAAAAAATATGTACATGTCAAATATAAATAATATAAGTGGAAAAAATATAAAGGGGTCAAAAGAAATCTCTCTCATTATGAGGCTACCATAAAAAAATAAATATTTTTGGTGTTCTAATTTTTTAGAAAAAAACAAAATAGATGTAGGAAGGGAAAAATCAAAATAGTGAAAAAATATACACATAAATAAAACTAGTTTTTTTGGATTTTTGTTGGGGTGGAGTTACACCAAATATAAGAGAAGCTTACATGAAAATATTTCTATATGGAATAAAGAGTATGAAAAATGGTAAGAAAAAATTGTGGTAATGGTGAGGCAATGTACAGAGCATAAATAACACACACCTAGGTAGAAATATTTAAATAAATACCAAAATAATTATGAAAAAATCTTTTATTTAGGCCCTATATACAAAGAAATATTTACATACGCATGGGCCATAATATACTTATATTTTTTATATTTTTTATTTTTTTGGCTCAACTAGCCCAATGACTAGCTAATTGAGGGTTTTTTAAGAAGATATGGGAAAAGTCCCGTGACTCACGCACGCCTATGTACAGTGAAATGGTAGGGATAGCCATAGTGTTTGGGTGATTTTGGTAGGGTGAGGTAACTCACTGTGGTAATTACAAAGAGCCGAAAAAACGGCTATCACCGTGAGTACAATGTCTTTGGCATCGGTAGCCAAAAACTGCTTCATGATGGAAGCTCTTGAAGCTTTCCATGTTCGTGGAGCTTCACCGTTTGCCCGTACGCTAGACCACCATTGCCTGCGGACTTTTGAAAAGGCATGGCTACATGAGGTAGCTTAGAGGACTCCGTGAAGCCCTGATCTTCAAACGCCGCATCGAATTGTTGTATAAAGGCCAAGACTTTGTCCGTAGCACCAAAAGTGCCATCGTAGGTAAGAAAAGAGATGTTCTTTTCTCCCTCTTTAAACTTTTTGAGCTTGGACAACCTCTTCCAGGTGGCATCGGATTTTCTAAGGCCTCTTCTTTTAGGTGGTTCAAGAGCTGCACCATCACTTTCTTTAAAAGAGGAAGAGTATGAGGAGGATGGAGAAGAGGGTGACCTCTTTCTCGCCTTTTTCTTCCCTTGTTCCTCCTTGTCTGCACCATCACTTTCTTCAGAAGAGGAAGAGGATGAAAAAGATGGAGAAGAGGGTGACCTCTTTCTCGCTTTTTTTTTCTCTTGTTTTCTCTCGTCCCTCTTTGAATTATGGTTTAGAGAAGTATGTGATGGTTTTCTCCGTTTAGGGGGTGTTGGCGAGCGTTTTGCCCGCCGTCTTCGTGGAGCCATCTCCACGAGGTGGCAGGAGACTCACTTCTTTTGCGTTCTTTCGGTGGGGGCTCTACCGTTGAAACTTGGATTCTCCTTTGGGAAGGAGATACGCCATCGAGTAGTAGATTTTTGAGCCCTTTGTACGGATCCTCTTCTTCTTTCCTTATCAGAGAGAGTCCTCTTTTGGAAGTCTCACTAGGAGGCTTCCTAGGTACTCTCTCTTCTTGGTGGGGAGTTTGGAAAATACCATTGGTGCGCAATTGCTGTAGCACTTCACCTTGGAGGGATGGGTTGCCTAGGGCTTGTTGAAGCCTAGAAACAAGATAGTTTACAAGCATAGGGGCATCATTAGTTGCTCTTTCATTAGCAAAATCAAAGCTATCAACGTTCATTTCAATCTCTTTTCCTTTGTCAGCCATACTAGAAAATTTTAGGTGTAAACTTTTACTTGTACTTTGGCACTTCAAGCCCTAGTTGCTACTCCTCTTTACCTTCAACGATAAGCACTCAAGCATCTATACCTGTGGCTCGAGTATTATTAATTTCAAGGAATAGAAGAGAGGGTTCAACAGAGCCAAGATAGCATCGGTTCCTGTCAAGCTTCTAATAGCTCAATAATGGTTAAGCCATAGGCAAGCCCCATAGGACTCCAATATTAAGAGCATAGCTCTCAATGGTATCCCCATTAACTGCATAAAGCAGGCGTGCTTCAAGGATGAAAAATCTCTATTCTACTTACTCTTTTGCAATTAATAACACCAACCATTTGTAGCAAGCTTGAGGACCTCTCTTCTTTAACAAAAAAAGAGAAACCAATAGCTCTGATATCAATGTAACATTTTGTCATAATAATCAATATCTAATTCTCCTAAATGATTTTCTCATGTTAAACTGATCATTTAATATGGGGAAGTGCCATGGGAGAAAAAGCTAGAATATTGGTTAAGTTAGCAGACCGGCCACAGTAGGGATCCAAATGAGGGAAAATAGGGATCCAAAGGGGGGGCCATCTGCAAAAGAGCCATGTGAAACAATGGGCTAAAAAGACCCTAAGGTTCAACCCATTAAGACTTCCAAAATGCTAAGGTTCCAAAATTCAAAGGTTATGTCCAAAGGTCAACCTTAAGGAATTGGATGCTTTGTGTGTGACCAAAAAAAAGTCTTGCATATCCCTACATAGGAGGGGGCGAGCCTAGCAAGTAGGGGATGAGAGAGAAATCCACACACACACACACACACACAAGCCCCCTTTACACAAAGGGAATGAAGGACACATGTCAGATGCCTAAGCTAGTTGCTCCCAAAGTGTGCTCAAGTCCTATTGGATGACCCTTGAAGTGGACCAATGAGAATTAGGCTAGAGTAAATTTAGCCTAATTAATTTTAAAACACTTAATAAAAAGAACCAATGAAAATTAAGTCTCCTAGATGATTATTGGACAGCCTGTGAAGGGGTCCAATAGGAATTGAGCAGCCCAATGGGCTACTTAATTCCTATTGGTCAGAATGGGGAAAGGTCCAATGGGGATTTGATTCATTTAAATCAATTAAGTTTAATTGATTAAGCTCTCACAAAAGGGGAAAGGGGGACACATGTCAGAAGGCTATCACTAATGCTGCTTAATTGTGATAGGCTAGCCCTAGGGAGGTCCAATGGGGAGCCTGCAAGAGCAAATAGCAAGAGGGCTCGCCCAAGATAGAGAGGGGGCTGATTTTTGCAAGGCATTATCACACACACACACTCTCACACAGCCTATGTGAGAAGTAAATAAGACTATCTCTTCCCAAGCTTTAATGGAGAGCTCATCACCTACTCCAAGCTTGTGAGATAGAAGCCTACATCGACACACTCTTGGCATGTGGATGCAAATCCAACCAAGAGCCAAGCTTCAATGCATGCTAATCTCCTCTACCAAGCTAATTACTAAGCTAAGCTATGCTAATATGAGTGATTATGTGAGGAGATGTACATCTTTCTTGTAAGATACTCCTTCTTCCTCTCAATCTACTCTCATACCCTGCTAGCTCTCACCATCTTCGAAGGTGTGTGAGGTCTTGGGTCTGAGACCGGGGATAATTTAAGTTGTGTTTGCTAAGTGTTTTGGTTAGTGCATGAAGCTTTCATCTTCATTGCACTAGCTAGTCTTGAAGGAACACAAAGAATTGATTGTACAATGTCTCTCTTGATGGGAGAAACCATAATACAAAGCCTTTTGGAGGGGGGACCGGCTCCATGCAAATCCGGTCCTCAACTGTTGTCAATAGCTTAATTTCTCTCTCTTTTGAAAGTATTGTTCATGCTATCTAACTAGGTGTTATGCTTTTTGTTGCTCTCTCCACCCAAGCACTCTGGTAATTCTCATTAGGAATCTATTCTAATGAAATGCCCATTATGTTCATGCTAATTTCTGCTACACACAAGTTATTAGGCCATTAAATGTTACACATTTAATGCACTATTAACTTGTGTGTAGCGGAAATTGATAACATAATGAGCATTTTATTAAGAACAAGTTCCTAATGAGCATAGAGAGAGTACTTAATTTGAGAAAGCAACCTAGCAATTTACACCTAACTAATTTGGCATTGACAATACTTGAAAAGAGAGAGAAATAGAACAATTGACAACAGCTGATGACCGGATTTACATGGAGCCGGCCCCCCTTCATAAAGGCTTTGTATTATGAATTCTCCCATCAAAGGAGACTTTTGTACAATACAATTGTTGTGCTGCTTGACAAAAACTCGTTGGTGCAATGAAGATGGTAGCTTCATCAACCAAATTATTCTTGAAAAAACCACCTAGTGTCCCTATCCTCAGTCCCAAGACCTCACATACCTTCAAAAATGGTGAGAGCTAGCAAGGAATGAGGATAGATTGAGAGGAAGAAGAGGTATCTTACAAGAAAGAAGTATTCTCCTCACATAATCACTCTAATAGCATAGCTTAGCTTAGTAATTAGAATGGTAGAGGAGATGAGCATGCCATTGACGCTTGGCTCTTGGTTGGATTTGCATTCCATAGCCAAGAGTTGTTGGTGTAGGCCTCTACTTCTCAATGCTTGGAGAAGAAGATGGAGTTCTTCTTGCACATATGAGTTGTGTGTGTGTGTGTGTGGCAATGAGTTAGAGTAAAATGCAGCCTTTTCCCTCATCTTGGTTGACCCCTCTTGCTATTTTCGCATGGTGGCATCCTATTGGCTCCTGTAAAGCTTAGCCAATGACAATTTAGAAGCATAATTGCTAGCCTTGTGACATGTGTCCCCTTTTGTGAGAGCTTTAGGTAATTAAACAATTCAATTAAACTCTCATTGGACCTCTTAGTGTTCTGGCCAATAAGAATTAGGCAAGCCATTGGGCTGCTGAATGCTCATTGGACCCCTTGGTAGACTGTCCCCAATAGTCTTCTAGGGAGCTTAATTTCTCTTGGTTCTTTTATCAAGCATTTTAAAATTGATTAGACTAATTTTACTCTAGCGTAATTCTCATTGGTCCACCTCTATGGCCATCCAATAGGATTTGAGGGGAGGTTGGGGGCAACTGGGCTAGGAGCTTGAAATGTGTCCAATATTCCCTTTGTGTAAATGGGGAGCCTTGGAGTGTGTGTGTGTGTTTCTCTCTCATCCCCTACAATAAGGGCTTGCCCCCTCCTTCCTAGGGATGCGGGAAGACTTTTTAGTCTTCCCATGACCATCCAATTTCCCCTTGCTTTGGCCATTGGATAAAAGAGTTAATTTTTGGAACCTTAGCCTATGGAAGTCTTAATGGAGTTGAACCTTAGGTCTTTTAAGCCCCATTGAAGCACATTGCTCTTTTGCAGGCTGTCCCCTTTTTGATCCCTATTTTCCTTCCTTTGGATTTTTGACAGAGACCGGTCTAGCAGTCTACCAATATTCTAGCTTTTACTCCCCTGGTACTTCCCTATATTAAATGATCAGTTTAACATGAGAAAATCATTTGGGAGTATTAGATATTAGCTTTTATGACATGTTGTGTTCGAGGAACACATAGATCTTGTCACCCATGGTACCCTCTTCATTAGCTTCTAGGCTCTTAGTGTCTTCCACAAGTATTCATCACCCTACCGCACTATGATTGACATTTTTAACTCATTGTTTTTTCTTTGATTACATCCATGGTTGGTTGAGATAAGTGAGAGTGACTCAACATTGACTTTTGGAACACTTTGATGTTGATCGCTGGTGTACAAGCACGTTGATTCTCGCATTTTAGCAGTATTTGCTACCCCTCACAATTGTATTCTTGGGTGGATAAGAGGATCAACTTTTGTCCTTTGTGCAATAGACTACCCCATTGCCTTGTCCGGACATCATCCAAGTGATGATTCGAACGGTTATCTTGGACTACTACAACTTTGGACTATCAGCACCCTCTACTACAATTTGATCAAAGATTCTTGGGTACACATTTTTGCGAGGAGTTACACAAAGACATGGTCGGTCAAGTGAAATAGGTTTACTGTGTTTTCAGAGACAACCAAGATAGATAACTCAAACTACAGTGTTTTGAAGACAAAGATCAAGACCCTCATCACATACAATGGTCTATAGTGAACAGAGGGTTTTCTGATGACTCATCTAGCTTGATGGCAATGGAGAATTCACCTATAAACCCTTCCATCCTAAAAAGAAGAAGCGATGCTAAAAGAGAACACACAACTAGGATGCTTTTAGAAGAACTCATAGGAAGACGTCGATAATCTTGCAATGAGAATATGGTTGCGGCTATGCCAAACGTGCCATTCTCAACCTACTCCATAATCACCACATGGTGGATCCACCCAACCATTGCCATTATGTGGCCAGTGCATTCCTTATGGCCTATAGGCTCACGTGTATTCTCAACCTCGCTTGTGAGAGGGAGAAGAGTATTCAATCCTCCTTGCCCAAGATTGAAAAATGTGGGACTCGGGAGAAAGGCTAAGAAGAGAGAGAGAGAGAGAGAGAGAGAGAGAGAGAGAGAGAGAGAGAGAGAGAGAGAGAGAGAGAGAGAGAGAGAGAGAGAGAGAGAGAGAGAGAGAGAGAGAGAGAGAGAGGGCTCAGGGTGATTTCACAAACCACCATGGATGGTTGTGAAAAAACCACCTCCTCCAATCAGTGCATGCCCACTCCATGGAGGTACTGCATACACTATTAAGGCATATAGAGGATTTTGATGAGCTTACATGTGGACCAACAACCAAGGTAGAGGTTTTGTTGGGAGACCCCCCTCCCCCTTGCCCATCCCTCCAAAGGGGCGGAGAGGAGCAAACGATGTAGGCATCAAGTATGCGCTCCCCAAGGCAACAACACAAACCAATATACTATGAGCACAATTCTGGTAGGCGAGCCATAAGTTAAACGAAAACTCTGATAGTTTGAGGACACCGTGTGCAAAGAACAATTGTCAAACTATCTCTATAGTGGGCTTCAAGGTGGCCAAGGTGAATAAACGCCTGCGACATCTGTAGACATTTTAGAAACCACCCTCAGGGTATTCCAACCTAACTAGCTCCTCCACCTAGACTTTTAGGCTTTTCTTAAAGTCTAGACTCCAGTAGTACCCTTTACCTCAACTTTCAATCATGACCTCTCCCAACTTGACTTGGCTCAGGAATCTCATCACTATCTTGACAATGCAATGAGTGCCCACTCCTGTTAGTAGCCAATTACATTCCTTAGCTCTAAGTATGATAGAAAATCCAACAATAAATACTTTTATTTAGCAAAGGGGTGCACCACCACCACTATAGCCTTGCCCTTTGGGCATGCCAAAAATACCATTGAATACCCTTAGTCACATGGGGGACTCAACCTCTTGGTTTGATTCATGCTAGTCAATGGTTTATTTGGCTATATAATGAGGGCGTTTTGTAGCCTGCGGGCATGGCGTGACACTTCAGATACTTTTGACAATTTTGACTATGACTTTGTATTTGCTGGTTTTTTGGTAGGATGCAATTATAGTAGATACTTTTGGTATTTTGGACTATGATGTTGTATTTGATAGTTTTGGCCAGGATGCAATTACAATTTCACATTGACTCATAACAAAGTTTTATATATATTCATATTATTTAGGTTTGGTTTGGTTGAACTTCATCAATCATAGATTGTGTTGTCCATGATAAGGTTCTACTAGCTGTATATATGCAATTTGTTGTACGGTCGTACACGTTCTACAAGGTCCACAATACTATACTAGCATAGTAGTTGTATTCTATTTACAAGTGTTTTTAGCTATGATTAGGCTGCTTAATTTTTATATGAAAGTATCATTGTTCTCAGGATTAGGTTAACCATTTTAGTTTAATGCTCCATGGGATCATTGTCACACACTCATGAGGGACGATGAGTGGTTTAGTGGTAGACACCTATAGCACAAAGCTACAATCGTGGGAACACACTCTAAAGATTTCAGGGGAAGAAGAAAGAGTCCTCATCTCTCGTCGAGAGAAGCAAAGCTGCAAGTAGGGTGCTCGGCTCTCCAACCTTGATGGATCCAAGACAAACGCATTGTCGCTCGTTGTCACGTTCACGTCGCTCGCCTCATGGTTCATGTTGTTAGCTTTGCATCAAGGGCAAAGATGAGCATGAAAGCACAAGCTCTTGGAGTCTTAAATACTTGGAGAACTGGAGAGCTTGAGAACTAAAGAATTTATGTCTAGAGTCTTGTAAGAGACAAGCTAGGTGTGCAGACACCCTGTCACTAGCTTTGCATCTCAGACCTCTACCTCTCACCTCTCTGGCCTCACCACTACTGAAGAGGATATGTTTTCTGACATGCTATTTTTCTCTTGTATATATATCTCCTTTGCTTATACTCAGACATCATCCTATGAGTCCTTGTAGCCCCTCGTGTATAATGACACAGAGAGATGAATGGCCCTCATCTCTCCACATGCACTTGGGGAGGAGGAGCCAAATATTATCCCCTCGGGTGCACTTCCCCTGGACTTGAACTTGAGCGCCCTCCCTGCCAGAGCCTTTGGCCCTATCCAATTGCCTTGCATGCATATTCTTGGAGGTATTGCAAGGCTAGAGGGATAAAAACCTATCCCCTCTAGATTCACCGATCCTACATCTTAGATGCCCCTTGCGTGATCTTCATGCCTCTATTGTCGATCCCCTCATTCTTATTATAGATGAGGCTTCGAGCCCGCTTAAGTCACTTGTGAGCGTCCTTGCCCTTGTATCATCATTGTTGTCACGCGTCCTGAGCAGTGCTTATGATAGATCACTCTACTTTCATTGCACCAGTTAGCGTCAGAGGCCCATATCTTGATGATAGGGTTGTTTGAGATGTCGTATATTGTGCACACCTCTAGGCATTGCCGAGCTCGTGTCTATGTTCATGGTTCCATCTGCTTGTTGTTGGCTCCAATTTACTATTTTTAGCCAGGTGTACCTCAAGGTCCGAGGCTTAGGGTGCTTCCTGCTACATGGTCTGTATTCTGGAGTCTTTGTTTAGATAGTGGTGCTATGTTTTGTGGCTATGGAGTTGTTTTGTGTTGTTCTCTTTGACCTGGTTGCATCTCAACATGAGTCGTGTGTGTCTTGTGTCCTATGTTTGAGCAAGAAAGGCTTTGCATACTGCCCACAAGAGCACCCCACCATTTCGACTTGAGAGCACTATCACTGTTGCACATTTTTATTGCTACATATACACTCGGGACATTCTCTCTGCCATGGCTGGATATCATTCATACACTAATATGGCAGTGGGAATCTTCCTCGGGTCATGTACCATAAACCAACCTAAAGGGTCCAATATGCCCAAAGGGCTGAATGCAATTTCTCTTCCCAATCATGTCCTGAGTGGGCCACTATCTTCTTCAGGTGTGTTATGCATAATTTTGTTAGAAGACATGGCTTGCCCATTGGCTTGTGGATAGTGCACTGTGGATTTCTTGTGGATTATCATGCGTGTGCTTGTAAGCTCATAAATTACCTTGTTTACCATGAATTCGGTAGGAGAGGTAGTCTGCTACAACATGCAACTTCTCGAGTGTATGCTCCACCGAGAAATCAAATTCTCTTAGAACGAGCATCCATCAGAAAAAACCACCATGGAGTGCTTGCCTTGCCACTAGGCAAAGGAGCGTCGAGTGGTCGACATGAAAAATAAATCTTGCCCCCACCAAGTAATGCCTGAATCTATTGAGTAGATCGGTTAGGAGCAGTTTTTCTTGGCTGGACTGAGCCGCCGGCTTGCATAGTAGACTGGCCAAAACCATTGCGGAATCCTGGCTTGCATGAATACCGAGCCAATAGCTATATTAGATGCATCCACAAACACATGGAATGGCAGGTCCCATTGGGGTGGCTATACTACTGGTGCCTTTCACAGTACAAGCTTAAGTGTTTTGAAGGCTTTGCCACATTCTTCATTCCACTTGATCTGCTTCTTTTTCAGTTATGCATTGAGGGGCTTGGTTAGATACCTCACATTTCGTCCATGCACCTGATTTGCCTCAAGAATCTTAACAGTGCATTTATTATTTTTGGTGGTTCTGCGAGTTGAATTGCCGCTCCCTCGGCTGAGATAATATGGCCAAGTAACATTCCGCTTTTGACACCGAAGGTACATTTGGCCAGGTTAAGGCTGAGGTGTCTCCCTGTACTTTTCAAAGCAGAGCCTCAAATGCTCAAGATGTTGCTGGTGCGTGCCGAATAGTGTGAAATTATCCACAAATACCCGCATGAAACTCTGCAGGGTGGGGCTGAAGATTTTGGATACTGCCCTTTGAAATGTGGCTTGTGCGCTTTTGAGCCCACCATTACCTCCGATATGTAGGCTCCCCATTTGATTATGAATGATGTTTTCTCTCTGTCCTGGGGGGACCATCTTGATCTAGTTGTAGCCGAAAAAACCATCAAGAAAAGAATACATCTCATGGCCGGCTACATCATCTAGAAGGCATCGGTGTAGGGAATGGTGAAGGTATCCAGGGGCTGTAAACGCATTTAGCTTTCTGTAATCCACACACACCTTGAGCTTCTTGTTTCAATTGGGCATAATCACTATCGAGGATAGCCAGGTGGCTCTAGCAACCGGGGTGATGAAACCTACTCTTAATAATTTATCAATCTCTTCGTTGACCCAAATGGCATAGTTGGGGTTCATCTTGTATCTTTGCTATTGAACAGGCCTGGCATCTTTTGTGAGCACAATTTGATGCTGAGTAAATTCCGGGTCGAGACCTCTCATGTTGGTGTACGACGAAGCAAATACATCTCGAAACTCTACCAGCAGTTGCCTTAAGTCTACCTTGAAATCTCCATCAATTTCGGCACTGACTTGAACTTGCATGCTCTCGGATTCGGTTCCTAGATTTACCCCGGTGAGGGCTTCTCCTTTACTAGCAAAGGCTCTCTCTTTACTAGCTGCTTTTTTCTCTGCATTGAGGGCTAGGTATCGCTTCTCCTCATCCACATCCAGCCCTTCGGCCAGCTAGATTCCTTTAGCGTAGGCTGGTCGGGACAGGCTAGCCACTTGTGTGCATGAACTGGCCTCCACCTTCACTTTTCTTGATTGTTACCATGTTGGTATCCCAGGTCTGATTGACCTTAGCTTATTTGAGCCTTGGCCTGTAGCAGCAAGGGGTAAGCACCACTTTTATGTCTTCCATTTGGAGGATAATAGTTGCAATAGCATATGGCTGTGTGGTGACTTGAATTCAAGGTGCCGAATTAGGCCGAGCAGCTCTTTAAATCTAGGCACTAAATCGAGTAACGGTGCCATAGTCATTGAAAAGGGCATATCTGGCTCACTTCCTTTCGGCGCCTTTATCGGCTTTTTGGTGCCCATTGTTGCGTTTGGGGGACTTTTCCTTGGGATTAATGTCACCTGAAGTTACTTCCCTTCTCTTTACCGAGCCTTCTTTCGGGCTCCAGTATCTTCCCTTCTCCTAGGACCCTCGGGTTTGATGATTCAGTTGGGGTGCCGGCGGCGTGGCTTGCTGTTGCTGTTTGGTAGCCGGCGCCGCTTGGGCATAGTTAGCGCGGGGGCTCGGTGAGTCACATCGGAGCTACCTTTGGCTTTATTGCGGGTGAAGCTGGCTCGGCGTGGGCTTCATGTGCCTCTCGGATGAGAGTGGCTACCTGCTGGTGAACAGTGCGTTGTTGGGTCTAGGTTGTAGCGGTTGAAGCTGTTGGCCGTCGAGGGTCCTTGGCTTCTTGTGGTTGCACTTATGGTGGTGCTTTTCGGTTAATCGATGAGCTCGACGGAAACAACATTGACTCCGGCTGATGGGGGGTTTCCATTCAATTGGTGCTGCCGATCAGCAATGACTACTTGTCGGGCTGCCTCCTGCTCTAGCAGAACCGGGCAGTCGCATATGTAATGGTTAGGGTCTTCATAGTAATAGCATAATCTAATTCGGCCGCCTCTTGACCACCATGCACGACCCCAGCCGTAGCCGCGGTTGTAGCCTCCTCAATATCGCTGCTCATGGCTGGATTCAGCAGGGGGTGCGCTGGTTACTTAAGCTGCTGCTACCACGGGGTTGTAATAGGCCGGTTGGGGTGGGTGTGTTAGCTGGTGGGTGTAGGGGAATGTGCCCGAGGATTATGCATGTGGCGAAGGAGACGTGGACAAAGTTGGATCCTAAGTCGAAGAAGATGATCTTCGTCGGCTACAGCCAGGAGTCCACTTGATTTCGCCTTCATGATCTGGTTACCAAGGCCACTACGGTGAGTCGTGACGTTGTCTTTGACAAGCTAGCGCTTCATTGGCGCTTCAGAGGGGCATCTACATCGGAGCCTCACAGTCCTCTCTCGCTTCCCGCACCAGTACAGCCTCCATCTGGACCTCTACAGTAGCAGCCAGTATCTACCTTGGATCATGTTGATTCTAATGACGACTCCTAATCAACAGATGATGCCAGTGTAATACTAGTGTTGACCGAGAAAACCTCATCCCGTGGTTGAGTATCCCCCTTCGAGCAATGTATGGTTACTTAGCGAGTGTCCCCATCTGATATCCAGCAAAGGTGAGCATAAAGGTTGGATCTGTGTTAGAACCCTCATAGAAAAGGTGGGGGGCCAAACATCGACATCAACCATGAGGCAAAGCCCTATGTAAGAAACCCGTGTTGAACACTTGCTCTACTAAGAACAAGCATACTGCACGTCACGCTACATGTGAAGGTAAATAGTAGCCAACCAAGTCCCAATTGGAAGTCCTCATATCTGTGTCAGAACCCTCATAGAAAAGGTGGGGGGCCAAACATCGACATCAACCATGAGGCAGAGCCCTATGTAAGAAACCCGTGTTGAACACTTGCTCTACTAAGAACAAGCATACTGCACGCCACGCTACATGTGAAGGTAAATAGTAGCCAACCAAGTCTCAATTGGAAGTCCTGCATGAGCAATCATCCACATAAAGAAGGAAATATGTCGTGCCTCATATAAGTCGTGCCTCATATAAGTCCAAGATGGCATACCAAAACTATTGCATCTAAGCATGAGAGAGACTTGAATGCAATTAGAAACGCATGATGGTGGGCTGCTCCCTCTGTTGACGCATCAATGATAACCGTCAAACCCGACAGTGTACTCAAAGAAAGGGACCGACGCACATGTAAGATTAGAGAGGCCAATGCCACTCACCTGGGACCCAATATAGCTGAGATAAGATGCGACCTTCCCACACCGAAAAGTCTCCATAGTGCAGCATCCTCTGAAGCGAAACGAGGATCAACACAACGGCACTAGCTGACTACTTGAATGGCCTCCCAGTAAGCTCCAAGAAGGATTTGATGTGAGAAAGTCGCATTGTATGTCAATTTGATGCTGACTAGACAGGGTCAACGGTGAACATAATGTCTAGCTGGACTAACAAGAGAGTGCCTTGATAAAAAAGCCCATCCCAGTCACAATCTGAAGGCATCTGAACTGTACCTCTCATGAAAGCATCGTAGTGGGAGGAATGGCAACCATTAGGAAAAATTTGAACTGTCAAAGGGGCCCTATAAAGAGGTTTGACTTTACCTCGTGGGCAACCCTGTGAAGTACATAAATGCTTTGTCAAAACCCCATCAACCAACATATCATTGGAAAGATCTTAGAAAGTAGGTTCTAAATCCTTAGATTTCGACAAATTTAGAGTTGATTTGTAGAAGTTATGGCCTCCCCACTTAAGCTGAAATGTGGGAAGAGATTCCATTTATAAGAGGGAGTTGTCACATCAAAAAATGAAATCTTCTAAAATATAAAGAATATGAAGGCATGCTATATATCAATGGATAGATCTCGATGAGTACATTCTAAATCTAAAAGGTCAGACATTTGATTTCATTTGTAAGAATTTTACTGTACGTCCATTTTGGACAAAAGGGAGAAAGTCAAAGTCCTTATAGGGTCCATTTAAGAGTGTACTCACTACATTTGTATGGCTAGTCGTTCCCGGGCCAGTGGGCCACACACTTGGTTGTATTTATCGTATAATCCTAGTCAGGACCCCGGCGGCCCAGATCTGCTCTAGGCACCCCCACATGTCTATTTTCCTATATACTACAGCCGTGGGATTTTATTAGGGCGTCGCCTGACCCACCACTGGACACCCATATATAGGGTGCCAAGGGTCATCTCATTTGTATATTGTTGTTCATGTTGTATAGTGTGCTCTAGGAGACACAAACGCCACCTCACCCCAGCGTTGGCATTCTCTATCTCTCTCTCTCTCTTCCTCCTCCCCCCCTCCCCCCACACTATTTTCTTTTCAGTTCTTTGTCCTTTGTACTTTTTGTACCGAGACTTGGTATTAGATCCACCACATGTAATGTTTTGGTCTCATAGGTCATTTTGGCCTTTTGAAGACGTTAATATTACATTTCATTTCATTTCTCTCTTTTCTTTTTGGAAAAGCATGTCTATAAATCTGGGTACAGAGATCCCTTGAGGCTCTGAAGAAATATGGCATGCCTCAAGGGTGTACTGACTATTGGGGTGTGTTTCTTGCCACCATACGTGTGCTCTACTTTGCGACTCCTCGACTCAACACAATAGACGGTCATACTTGACTTAGCTCTGCGACTCCTTCATAGTCCACAGTGACCCGGCCCGCGCTACTACCCTATAGTATCGCGTCCATGTTATCCTCGTCAAGACCTAGTATGTCTTATTGCGGACACATCATGCTGGTATGCATAGATGACATCATGGTTTCAGACGCATAGCTTTGCCATGGGCAGGCTGCCCCCTTTCCAGTACTCTCTTCAAGCACCCTCAATGTCTCTTACACGGGTGGAGATTACTAGACTCATTCGTCAGGACCTGATCACCTGGACACCAGGAGGACATGGATAGAGCCTCCACGGGAGTTGGGCATGAAGATGGCTTTCTATAAAGAGCATCTTCTCCACCTCACAGGAGATGGGTTTGTGATTCGACCCAGCTATATGGACACACATCTATCTCATGGTCGGCGTTGTGCCATTGGCCCAGATACGCACATCCTCACGTCAGCTCAAGATTGAGACTGGTAGATTCAAAGGGATACCAGCAGACAGCAGGCTATGTCGCTTATTTCATCTAGAGCCAGAGATAGAGCTACATTACATATGTCGTCGCATAGTGTGCTATGAGACACGGGGCCGTTTCCACCGTCTATTCAGAGAGGGTTTCACACCTTTATCTAGGGTCATGAATTATGAGGATCAGAGATGTCTTGGCCTGTATCTACTTGAGTTACACACATATAGAGACACTTTATTGAGGAGAGCTGGAGAGAGACAATCCCAGAGACAGATTACAGATTTCTTTACACTAGATTTGGGACAGCCAGACGAGCAGCCTCCACTACAGAGCAGCTCGACCCACACTCACACTACCACTACTGGCACTCTCATCAACCGAGCATTGGAGCTAGGGAGATCCAAACAATCACAACTGAGGAGAGGTACTACATAGCATTGACAGAGACTATAGCAGAGGATTCGAGCCATACTTTCTCGACATCGAGAGTGCATATGAGGATGGATCTCCACGATCCCCCCCTTCTATCATTGTATCACACATTGTACCACCTAGTTTATCGGGCATCTATTGTATTAGCTATCACAGCTATACTGTTCCAGCTTGTAGTAGTAGTATTTTTGTTCTAGTTCTTTTTGTATCATGACATGGTATCAAATTCACTATTTTGCAACAGATTGATCTCAAAGGTCATTTTGGCCTTTTGAAGACGTTAATATATCATTTCATTTCATTTTCTCTCTCTCTCTCTCTCTCTCTCTCTCTCTCTCTCTCTCTCTCTCTGTGTGTGTGTGTGTGTGTGTGTGTGTGTGTGTGTGTGTGTGTGCTCGTCCACCATTTGTTGCTCCCCTCGCCTCGATGACGACCTCACGAAGATGCAAGTCGACTACGACGCGCCTGCATGCCTAGAGTGCACCAAGCCCGCAAAGAAGGGAAGAAGGCGTCATATTGGGATGGTCGGGTCATCATTGATGGCAAGACCATCACATAGGGATTCGCGGCCTGTGGGATATGACATGAGGAGGTACACATCCATATTGCAATGGACACATCCAGAGCGGCTAGAGGAGGTATGAGCAGTCAAGAAATCTTCTTACTTATAGAGACGCATGAGAGCCTAGAGAGAGGCTTACCACGGACACGGTTTCCAACGGGAATCCATACACTGGAAGTGTACACTTATAGAGACGCATGAGAGCCCAGAGAGAGGCTCACCACAGATACAGGGTTTCTAGTGGGAATCCATATACCGGAAATGTACACGCTAGATTACTTCCTGGGGGTATGGGGGAGTGGCCATTTTGTTTAGACGAGAGTTCCAACACATGGTATAACTGGTAGCACGGGACTCAGAGGCACGTTTCCTTTGGCTTCACCCTAGAGCTCTCACAGATATGGACCATCTACATAGCCTTATGCTACTTTGCACCCACAGGCTCTAGATTTGCTATGTAAGAGCAGGAAGAGGGAGGAGCCGGGGAGTCACCATGTACATGTTTGTTTGATGGAGGGGATCATGGAGTACTCTACACTAGGGGAATTCTTCCTTATGCGAGATTTCAATGCAAGAACATGTAGCACTAGTGTGAGACCTACGACTTTGGAGACCCGGAGATCCTACACACCATAGAGGATTCTGACACCACACGAACATCAGTAGACACCGCGCCACTCCTACAACATATGGGCGTCATCTACTGCGCTTAGGCTCTCAGCACCTGTCTTCATCACAAAGTGATGACGTGGCGGACAACAAAAACCCTAATTTCTGCAAGAAACCCTAAAATTCCTGCAAACCCTAATTTCTGCCAAAAACCCTAATTTCCAGAAATCACGGAGGCTTTTAAATTTTTTTCTTTTTTTTTGGGAAAATGATGAGCGACGCGAATTTTGCTTTTTTTTTTTTATAAAAAAAGAGAAAAGACTCTCTAAGAGAGAGAGAGAACTGATGCTTTTTATTTTAAAAGCTTTTGGGCATCCCTTGTAACCTTTAAATTAGTGGTGAGGGCCTCACTTCTCAGAGCATCTGGACGCAGAGTCTGAGAGTGAAACCCTAACCGCTCTCTTGTACTTTGATGATTGATTAATACAAAAAGAAATACCGAAAGGGGCGCCAGTCTTTGGGGCCAATATCTCTAGGCACGGAACTCTGCCGGGCCAGTGCAAATCTATTGTGATCTATGAATTGTTTTGAAGTGGTTATTTGGTGCTGTCGCGGTTGATTCTTGACTTGGAGTGTCCAAGTCTGTTACAGTGGTATTAGAGCACGGCCGATTTCTCTTCTACGGAAAATTCGATCCCTGAATTTTTTTTTTCGCGGCACCTATGGCTTCAGGCAATGATCAGTCGACTCCCTTTGCATCTGGAGATGCGGGCTGGGATCACAACGAAGATTCAAACAGAGAGTATGGCCCGCCTCGGCCTACTCAGGCGGAGCAAAGAGAGATGGAGCGTCGTCAATTGATTGGCGATGCAACAAAGATGATGCTCAATTTTGCCAAGGACCCGAAGATGGCTAAATATATGAACCAGACCTCTTTGGAAGAGGTACAGATGGAGTGGCAAAGAACCACAACACCACTCCCGAAACCCGCTCTCAAGAAACCTTCTGCCTCCAAGAAATATAAGGAGAAGGAACTCGAGAATGTGGTTGATGCACGGATTGCTCAGCTTTTCGACGTGCAAAAGAAAGACAAAAAGCACGGCAAAAAGCAGAAGAAAGGTACTGACTTCCTGGGATATTTTGGTCGTCAATCGACTTTTGACAAGGCAAAGAAACAGAAGAAGCGTGTTCAATTTGAAGGAGTACCCAGTTCTTCTTCTTCTTCTGATAGTTCTTCTAGCTCCTCGGATTCGAGCGAAGAAGATAGAAAAGGTAAAAAGCGAAGCAAGAAACAAAGCTTCGGAAAGGGCAAGAAATAGGCAAAGAAGGCTACATCTCGCCCAGAGACTGACAGTTCTACTGAGGACTCGTCTACAGACAGCTCAGATTCCGATGACGGAAAGTTTTATGCGAACAAGAAGAATTTTTACAAAGCCAACCAGTATGACTTTCTCGAAGATAAAAGCAAGAAAGTCCGAGAGTTTAAGGAAGGTGGCTACTCGATCAAGTTTGATACTTTTTCAGGATACTCAGATGCTTTGAAGGCTTTGTCTTTTATACAGCAGTTTGACATCGCTTTCGCGGGAGGATGCTATTCAGAGCACTCCAAGATTCGGAGAGCTGCCTCTTACTTTAAGGGGAATGCTTGTACTTGGTGGTCCACGCTTCTTTTAAACAAGACTGCGTCAGTTAAATGGCTGAAATTTAAGAGGCTTTTTATTTCTTCTTGGTTGACTCAAGAGTTTGAGCGAGATATACGAGCTGCTTGGAACCATCTTCGGATGACTAAGAAAGATACAATCAATGCTTAGTGTGAAAGATTCTGGAGCTCTTTTCTACCCGCCTCTTCATTCAAGAAGATCTCGTTCAGAGAACAAATTGAGCGGTTTACCTTGGGTCTACCTACAGAGATCCGAGATCACTGCTTGGAACAAAAGTCAGCTTCTATTCAAGAGTTGATGAGTCATGCGAAGCGGGGCTTTGCCATTCACTCTGGCAGTCTGACCTACCCCACAGATGAGGCCATGACACAACGAGCCGAACAGACTTCTGGGAATGAAAGTAGAAAGGAAAAGAGCAACCCAGAGAAAAAGAATGCACGACCCAACCTTACTCCTGAGGAGAGAGCTCTCTTCATCCGAGAGGGGAAGTGCTTTGGATGCGGGGAACATGGACATATCTCCGTGAAGTGCCCTAAAAAGGCACAGAAAGAACAAAATGATAAAGATGACCACAGGTCTGAGAGTTTGAGAGCAGCTGAGGAATGTGGCAGAAAAGGCAGATAGAAAAGCAAAACTGGTACCACATGGCGTGGGACCTGCACCGAATCTAATGAATGAAACTACAAACTTTGCCGCTTTTGGGGCAAAGTGAAGGATCAGGAAGCTCTTTTGAAGGAGCCAAGGCCAACTTCTTTTCACTTGGAATTGGCGGCTCGATTTGGAATTACGCCCGACAGACTGACACCACAGGCAGAGGTAGTTCGACTGGCACCCGGATGGGATGTTGCCATTACACCGAGCATTGGCAAACTTTGTTTGCAATGACAGGGGTGTTCAGGGCACGCGAGTGACGTTCTACTCAGGATCCCTTGGTACCACAAGAACTACGCCATGGTTGACTACCGGGCTGAGAAAGCGACTTTGATAAATGAAGGGCTTAGAGATTGTACTTGATGAACTTCAGTTTCTTACTCATTCTATGGGAGAGAACTGAACGCTGGATAAAGGTTGAATATGTTTTGACATGATCAAAAGAACGCCAAGATTTTTCTCCACACTCATGCCGATTGCTTTTCAGAGGGCCTGAAGATCAAACCATTGATCTGATACCTGGAAGCACGCCACCGAATCGGCCACCTTACAGTGTGAGCCGAGTACAGAATGAAAAGATTATGAATCCAGTGAAAGACCTCTTGGAAAAGGGTCTTGTCCAGCCTAGTACTTCACCGTATTGCTCTCGAGTGTTGTTGGTTTTGAAGAAAGATGGATCTTGGAGAATGTGCATCGATTATAGCACTCTCAACGAAATCACCATCAAGAACAGATTTCCGATTCCTAGGATCGATGATATACTCGACAAGTTACAGGGATCCTCGTGCTTTAGCAGGATTGACTTGAAGAGTGGATATCATCAGATCAGGATAGTGCTGAGAGACGTCTACAAGACAGCTTTTCAGACGACTTTTGGGTTATTTGAGTTTTTGGTAAGCCTTTTGGCTTAACCAATACTTCTGCGACATTTAACCGGATGATGGACAGGATTTTTCGAGAGTACAGGCTATTTGTTGGCACTTTCTTTGACGACATCATTGTTTTCTCCAAGAATGAGGCAAAACACAGAGATCATCTGCTTCAAATCTTTCAGGCATTACGAGATCACACGTTAGTGATTAATGCAAAGAAAAGTGAATTTTTCCTACCAGAGATACACTTTTTGGGACACATTGTGTCAGCAGCAGCAGGAGTGCAAATGGACCCGGCCAAGATAGAGACTATCCGTGATTGGCCTGATTTGAGGAATGTCCATGAAGTTAGAAGCTTCTTGGGACTGTGTTCGTACTACAGGCAGTTCATACGAAAGTTTGTAGAGGTTGCTTCCCCTTTGCATACCTTGACACAGAAAGGAGTACCTTTTTCGTGGGGACCCACAAAGGTGACTGCCTTTCGGACATTGAAAGAGAAATTGGCTAGGGGACCTATTTTGACTTTGTTGGACTTGCAGCAGTCATTTGAAGTATAATATGATGCTTGTGGTCGTAGTTTGGGTACGGTCTTGATGCAAGACGGCCATGTCATAGCTTACGAGAGCCGTTTGTTCTCTAGGCCGGAGATGACAGCACAGATTTATGAGAAAGAGCTTTTGGCAGTTATCCATGCTCTTACTCAGTGGCGGCATTACCTACTCGGAGCGGATTTTACTGTCTTTACAGACCATCAGAGTTTGTGCTACTTCTTGTCACAGAAGCAGCTTTCGGAAAAGCAGATGCGGTGGGCAAACATCTTGTCACAGTTCCACTTCCAGATTGTCTATGTGCAGGGACAGAAGAATGTGGTGGCAGATGCTTTGTCTCGGAAACCGTTGGTTCTGGCTGTTTCCGCCATACATCATAGGAGCTTCGAGGATATGGTCGATTAGTATGCCACAGATACAGATTTTGCAGATATTTTCACACGGATACGGGATGGGGAGACAGTAGCTGGATACTACCTTCGGGCAGGCTACTTGATGAAAAAGTATGTTGTGCGTTACACAGCCGTTGAGGGAAAAGGTTATGACTGAATGCCACTGTCCACCTTTTACGGGTCACCGCGGCATTGCTACCACCATGAAAGGGGTAGAGAGATACTTCTTTTGGCCGTGACTCAAAAAAGGACGTGGAAGAGTTGTGCGCAGGATGCCAGAAGGTCAAGTTTGACAGGCATAAGGCACAGGGATTGTTACACCCTTTACCCATACACACCTGCCCCCGGGAAAGTATTGAAATGGATTTCATTTTTGATCTCCCGAGAACACAGAATGATCACGATGATTTTCCGATTACATGGCACGTCTGAGACGACTGTCTCTGAAAGAGACCCCAGATTTATGAGTTGGTTTTGGAAGGCAATTTGGGAGAACATTGGCACGCGGTTGCAGTTCTCGTCAACGTTCCACTTGCAGACTGACGGGCAATCTGAGATTGCCAATTCAGTGGTTTCAGATTTATTGAAGTCTTGTATCTCGGATCACAAGACTCAATGGGAAAAGAACTTACCTTTGGTGGAATTTGCCTACAATAACATGATACGCTCTTCAACGGGGAAGACGCCACGTGAGATTGTTGAAAGTGCTGCGAAGGTTCCATCCTTCCTGAGCATGAAAGATTAGTTATTTGAAGCGGATGAATATTCGCGAGATTTGAATACGGCTTTTGCCAAGGTTCGCGAGACTTTGCAGGAGTCTCAAGAATGACAGAAAAAGGCAGCGGATTGCCATCGTCATGACTTGAAATTGAAGGAGGAAGATTGGGTGCTCTTACTTTTGAGAAGGCACGCCTACGAAAGAAAAAGGGAAAGGAGAGGCTTTTTCCAAAGCTTAGTATGCGATACTACGGACCTTTCCAGATCACTGACAAGATAAATGATGTCTCCTTCCGATTGAAACTGCCAGATACTTGGAGGATTCATAATGCATTGCATGTGAGTCTCTTGAACCCTGTTAAGGGTGATGTGCCTGATGATGGGGAGCCTGTTGAGCAACCCGAGTGGAAGAAAACGAGGAGATCCTTGTTCCTGAACAGATTTTGGCACATAACGATACGAAGAAAGGTAAAGTCCGAAGGCGGTTCTTGGTTTAGTTCAAGAACTTTCCTGCATTTGATGCGAAGTGGATGGAGGAGGAGGACCTAGCAGATACTCCTCCGATTGTGAAACTTTACCTCGATGTTTTGGTTTAGCATAGTCTACTCCAAACGGAACCCAGAAACTCAGCTTGGCCGAAGATCTGGTGCAGTGGGATGCACAAGAGGGGAGTTACTCCGCTCCTTTGTCAACAGATGCCTCGATTTTGATACTAAAGTCACTGATGTCTCTTTGAGCTTCAGGGATATTGAGAGCTGACAGTATTCTGCTTGATGACTTTATGAAATGGAATTCCTGATAATGATACTGATTTGTTCTTGACTTCTTGTGAGTGCAGGAACTGATAGACGAAATGACTGCAGCATTTTGGTTTGATTGATCTCGAATAGACATGGTTGCAATAGGGGTTCGTCAATCGGACATCGATGAGGTCCCGATTGGACCTAGATGTGATTGCTAGCTACATTGCCGATAAATCATGGTCTAAGATCCGAATGAATGTTGAATGTCATGTAATGTCTTGTGATGTCTGGTGATGTCATGTGATGTGACTGTCGATTTTGTACATGTGCTAGATGTGTGTTCCTAGTACGTAGGTACTAACAATAGGTGTCTGCTAAGACGGTTTATGACTTTTGTCGGTTTTGTAGGCGTAATCACGGTCAATTACAATGCTTTCAAGAGGGGGGTATGTCACAAAGTGATGACGTGGCGGACAACAGAAACCCTAAAATTCTTGCAAACCCTAATTTTTGCCAAAAACCCTAATTTCCGGAAATCGCAGAGGCTAATATATATATATATATATATATATTGGAAAAATGATGAGCGACGCGAATTTTGCTTTTTTTTTTTATAAAAAAAGAGAAAAGACTCTCTGAGAGAGAGAGAGAACTGATGCTTTTTATTTTAAAAGCTTTTGGGGCTCTGCTTTTGGGCATCCCTTGTAACCTTTAAATTAGTGGTGAGGGCCTCACTTCTCAGAGCATCTGGACGCAGAGTCTGAGAGTGAAACCCTAACCTCTCTCTTGTACTTTGATGATTGATTAATACAAAAAGAAATACCGAAAGGGGCGCCAGTCTTTGGGGTCAATATCTCTAGGCACGGAACTCCGCCGGGCCAGTGCAAATCTATTGTGATCTGTGAATTGTTTTGAAGTGGTTATTTGGTGCTGTCGCGGTTGATTCTTGACTTGGAGTGTCCAAGTCTGTTACAGCACCGTCTCATCATCTACAACGGGATGGTAGAGTGGCCAGCTTCAGGCAGCCTCACATGTATATCACACAGAGTTGCTGAGGGGGGGGTTATATAGTGGACTATATCCTGGGACCCCGAGAGGCATCTTATTTGCTTAGCTCTTTCACCATCCTGCCCATTCCCATTGGAGTGGACCGCACATACCTCTCCCTCTTTCAGGGGTGATGTTCCCTCGCCTCTACCAACTTCTCCCATCTACACCTTTATCTACACTTGTATCCCAGATCTCATCTGTCCTACACACAGCCGCCCTCAGCTCATTCCCCCACACCACCCACACATGCTGTACCCCTACCTCTGGGACTCCCCAAAACCGGTGGTATGATGACGAGTGAGAGAGAGCTCTAGCGCAGCTTACGAGCACATCGGGCCTTGGGAACGATCACAGAGAGAGAGAGAGAGAGGCAAGGCAACCGATGAAGGTACTCACACACCGCGAGCGGCGAGCCTTTAAGGAGGCATAGGAGCTTGAGCTTTACCATCTTCTTATGAGCATGGACAGTGCCACAACATGGCGTTGAGAGAGTCCCGACGCATCACACCCATTGAGGATCCACAAATATGTCATGACTACACGGAGAGGCTATATGAGGTCCCCGAGCAGCCACCGATCCTGGAGCCACCTGGCCCATGACCCATCACCTCCACTTTCTTCACCAGAGAGATGGTAGAGCGGGCCATCCGTCGACTACAACATCGCAAATCAGCTGACCACACTGAACTTCAAGTTGGGCACCTCATTTATGCAGCCGCTACTATAGCCCCTTTGATCTCTCTTGTTTTCAATAGGGCTATAGTGGAGGGCCTCCCAGAGGAGTGGACTAGGCACACCATCGTGCCCATTCACAAGTTTGGCAACACCTTGGACCCAGGGAACTTTAGGACCATCATTATAGGCCATACCATGGCTAAACTGTATGGAGCAGTACTTGAGCCAGAGCTTAGTTCTTACACAGAGAGGGAGGGGCTCTGCGCCACTGGCCAGCCAGGTTTTCGACGGGCTTTCTCCACCATAGATCACATCTTCGTCCTACGCTGCCTTGTTGATGGGGAAAAGGCACGGAAGAAGAGATTGTACTTCTGGTTTGTGGATTTCTGCAAAGCCTTTAATACAGTCCCTCGAGAGCGATTCTTTTGACAACTCTAGAGCTTGGGAGTGCCATTTGAGATAATATGGGCCATGTATGCTTTGTATGAGTGGGTGACAGGGAGAGTATGATGCCAAGGAGGTACTTCAGATCTTATTGCTAACACTATTGGTGTGAAGCAAGGATGCCCACTCTCTCCGACCCTCTTCGGACTCTACATTGACGAGATCTCAGACTATATCCTTCGAGCTGGCGGGGACGGAGCTGTTTTAGCAAGTACTCCGGTACATATCATGTTGTTTGATTTTTGAGTCACAGGAGGGCTTGCAGTGCCACCTTGGTGCCCTAGATGATTTTTGCATACAGAGAGGCTTGATAGTGAACCTTGGAAAGACCAAGGTAATGATCTTCCACACTTCTAGGAGCATCCGGAGAGCCGCAGTTTTCTCATTGTTAGGCGGCCAGGTAGAGGTGGTGGAGTCTTATGTATATTTGGGGGCCACCTTTGCCAGCCCACCAAGGCGCTTCACCATGGCAAAGGCGTCCATAGATCGACTCACATGAGGGTATGCAGCCCTAGCCATGCTGGAGAGGAGATGTCACCAGGCGCACTTCCAGAAGCCCTGTAGCAAAGGGTGGCCCTTTGACACTATGGTCACCCGAGCTTTGATGTATGCAGCAATAGTATGGGCCTGTTAGCCGCCTCATGAACACAGATTGAGAGACCACAGATATGTATGATCTCACGCTTGTTTCGCAACAAGCCCTCGTTACGATATGATATTATCAGAGCAGACCTAGCCACCCCACCTATGTTAGTTGAGGCACTCTTTCAAATAGTCTGTTTCATACAGTGGATCAGGGAGCTACCACCAGAGAGGCTTACATGTCGAAATCCAGACAGCTGGCAGAGGTAGGAGAGCAAGGGTCGTGGTACTCACAGACTACACAATGGTTTATAGCCCATGGGTTAGATATGGAGAGACTGCCAGCCTTCTAGTATGATCCAAACTCACCCCACATCCACCTTTCACACAGTGAAAGGAATAGAGTGCTCAGGAGTCAGACAGGATCTATGGCAGCTTTATATCAGAGAGACATGGATCACACCCACACAACGTCTTCTCCGAAGATGTATTACAGAGACCAGTTCATGACTATATTAGCGGATGGTTTCATACAGAGGCCAGGATACATGGACGCATACATGCCACATAGTTTGCGGGTGATGATCGGCCAACTCAGAGTATCATCCCACAGACTTCAGATAGAGACGGGTAGAGTTGCATTTGTTCCCAGAACAGAGAGGATTTGTCATGTATGCAGAGGAGGTAGAGAGTGAGGAGCACTTCATCGGACATCAGAGACAGATATGGGACTTTATTTACTGAAAAGCTACTTGAGAGATCTCATGGAGTCCAGGGATCAGCGCCACTTCGGCCAGTTCCTATCAGAGATCCACCGACACAGAGACACTATTGGAGCCTGTGACTATTATAGTAGATGGTGAGTGGCAGTCCTACCTCACAGATTTCTTCCAGCGGCTCACAGCCCCACCAGCACCCACTCCACAGGAGGGGGTCACTCTCTAGCAGGCTGAGCGGATCCGTGCTAGGAGACGACCATGGGCACTAGGATACAGAGTCCCTAGACTTCACCGCAGTCAGATCGAGGAGATCCAAACTCGGCACTACCGGTCCTACATGAGAGGAGGGCCCAGAAGCTCGCACACTCAGCGGCTTTCATACGAGCATCTCTCACCCCAGACCCACCCATGTACCATGTACTACACCCCCAGATTAGTACAGGATGGAGCTAGCTAGTCTCATGCACTCTCATACTTGTACAACCCAGAGCATATAGACAGCCCTAGAGATAGAGCTCCATCCTACCTCTATCATGGATCATGTCCCTCTGCTACACAGGGATTACAGTTTTGTTTCATGGACAGGCTCCCTCCATTTAAGTATTCCTTGGATGCACCATCTCTCTCTTTGACATGGTCAAAGACTACCAGACTCATCGTGCAAGATCTTATTTCAGTTGGATACACAGAGGACATGGACATAGCTAGCACAGGAGGTGGGTATGAAGATGGCTTTCTGAGCATCTTCTCCAGCTTACGAAGGATGTCTTTATATCTTGACCTGCTTATATGCACACTCATTTGTCTCATGACTTGTGTGTGCTACTGACGGCGGGCCAGATACACACTTCATCTCATCAGCTGGAGATTAAGACTGGTCGGTTCTGAGGCAGTTCAACTGAGGCTTGGATATGTTAGTTGTGTCAGAGAGAACCAGAGATAGAGCTTCATTGTATATGCCACTGTTCAGCATACTATGAGATATGAGGCCGCTCTCATTGTCTCCTTAGAGAAGGTTTCGGTCCATTATCACGAGTCATGAGGATCAAAGGTGTCTTGGGCTCTATCTGCTGGAGATACAGCGGCATAGAAAAGGACTATTGGGGGGGGGGGGAGAGAGAGAAATGAAATGAAATGTTATATTAACGTCTTCGAAAGGCCATAGTGACCTATGAGACCAGAAAGTTACAAGGTGGTGGATCTGATACAAAGTCAGAGTAACAAAATAACCTAACAACAGTACAAAACAAAGATATATATTATGGGATTCTAGATTGGTCGATGTGAGCTAAGCCGAAAACTAAGCAAAAAAGGGCAGCTAGTTTGGATAGCTGAATCACAAAAGATCTAGCATCGGTCGTTGGCGAATCTCATCAATTTCCTCCATGGTTAGTAGTCTGACCGGGCGTCGTGCATGCCTGGCCAGCGTGCTCTGAATCTTTTGAACTAGCCTCCGTCGATGCTATGTAGTCCTGCGCAGTCGTGGATGCCTGGATTTCCCCAGTTCAATCGCTCGGTCAATCAGTGTGCCTTTGGTGTGAGACGGGGGGGAGCTCTGTTGTGGGAGTGGCTCTTGCGGATGTCCCGTGTCTGCTCTGAAGAAGTCTGTAATCCGTCTCTGAGACTGGTTAGCCTCGCCATTCATCAGGCTCTCTCTGTGTCTGCGCAGCTCGAGCAAGAACAAACCCAGGCATCTTTGATCTTCGTATCCCATTACTCTTGAGAGTGGTCCAAAACCCTCTTTGAACAAGCAATGGAAGCGGCCTCGAATCTCGTAGTAGACGGGGCAGCGGCATGTATAATGCAGCTCTGTCTCAGGTTCCATGTCACACAAGGGGCATGTCCTGGCCTCTGTTGGTACTCCGCTGTATCTCCCAGTTTCAATCCGCAGTTGGTGAGACGATGTGCGTAACTGGCCAATAGCACACCGTATCCCATGAGACAGGTGGGTATCCATGTACCTGGGTCTCATCACAAAACCATCTTCCGTAAGCTGGAGAAGGTGGTCTCTGTAGAAAGCCATCTTCGTGCCCAGTTCTTGTGCTGGTTGTATCCATGTCCTCCTGGTGTCTAGCTGGGTCAGGTCTTGGCGAATGAGCTTGGTGATCTCTGACTGTGTAAGAATGAGAGATGGTGCATCCAATGAGTACTGGAATGGTGGCAGCCTGTCTATGTTGAACCCATGCGCCTGAAACCATGATGTCATCTCCCCATACCAGCATGTTGTATCTCCTTGTATGGCTAACTGTCGAGAGGACTCAAGTGCTATGCGAGCATATCTGTCTCTGGGAAGTTCCCATGTGCGGTTTATAAAGGAGACTGATCTGGTGAGCGCCTCTACCACTAGTGGGGGGGCCGCTAGCTCTGCTCGGATAATGGCCCGTGGTACTGATGCCTTGGCTCTAATGAGCCGCGAGATCATAGAGACGAGAGGTTTCTCCATGTTCCCCCATCCGTCTGAGTGACCCAGCCTCCCGTGGTGATCCAGTGAAGGTCCCCATATCTCAGCCCCATAGAGCAATGCTGAAGCCACCATCGTGTCAAAGAGCCAGAGCTTCGTTCGAGGCTCCTGAAACTGAACCTGCGAACACATCCTCTCCAATCTACCCAATGCTGCGTAGGCTCTAGTAAGTCTAGTCTCTGCTGCTCTTCCTCCGTTTTCCCTCCATGGAAGCAAAGAAGTCATTCTTGAAGAAAAGACCAACTCTTAAAGAGATTGGCATCTTCCTCAGGGATGATCTCACCCTCTCGCAGATCGCTCATATGCAGGAAGTAATGCCGGAGATTAGAGCGGCAAGGGAAAAAGGCAAGATCGCTTTTTACCGAGACGGAAAAGTGGTAATACTAGAACGACGCTCCACATGACGGTACGAGACTTATGGGACCACACTCAAAGTAGCTGCTTGGAACTGCAATGGATCTATGCGTCTTGATGTGGGTGCCTTTGAGGATAGCTTTACTGGAAGAGACATCATCTTTTACTCTGAGACACACCAGGTCCTAGGGCAATCCATGCCTCACATCAGCGGATACAGGTGGGAGACAGCCTACAGACAGGAGACACGCTCAGAGCACAGAGGGCGGGACTCGGGGGGAGTGGCAGTGTTATTTAGAGAGGATCTGCAGTCACTGATACATATAGCTCGCAGGGACGAGCAGGCTAGGTACATGTGGGTGAGACTAAAAGCAAAGACAGGCAGATACCTCTATCTAGCTATTTGCTACTTTCCCCCGAGTACATCAGTTTATGCATCACCCAGAGGACAGTCCCCTTTCTCTATTTTGGATGATGACATATGGGAGTTCTCTAGGGACGGTGACATTATCATCCTAGGGGACTTCAATGCCAGGACTGCCCATCATCAGGCAGTGTTTTATGATACTTCAGAGGAGATGCTAAGAGAGCTAGATGTTGTAGAGACGGGCCTTTCCAGACTATCACACGATGTGGAATGTACCGAGTATGGGCGAATCTGATAGACATGGGCACTGCACATGGATTGGCCATCTTGAACGGCCTACAGAGATTTCCTGCTTCGGGAGGTTTTACATGCTTCCCACACAGACATGGCGCCAGCACAGTAGACTATGTCATGGCACAGCCGAATCTCATCTCTAGTTTCCAGGATCTCACAGTTGAGCCCAGACCGATCAGGGTGGCAGTGGATCATGCTCTGGTGTCGATGACCATCTCCGTCCAGTTCAGTGTAGCACACAGGCCACGAGTAGCAGCCCCTACTCGCTACACATTCACACGGGAGACGGATTCTGTATACATGGACGGAATCTACAGATGCCTATGCACTGAGGACCCGGGGCGACCTCTGGAAGAGCTAACTACTATACTGACACAGACATTACATGAGGCAGCAGCAGAAGCATACCCACACACCCAGCTTTAGCATAGCCGCCGATCAGGGAGCATGCCTCAGAACAGCTGGTACGATGAGGAGTGCCGCCAGACTAGAGCCAGACTTCAGAGGGAGGTGCTGTTGGGGGACGTCACTCACAAACAGTCACAGATTGACTTCCAACGCCTGGTGCGGCGGAAGAAGAGGGCTTTTTTGGCTCGACTCGAGCAGGATCTATATCAGCTATTCTTGAGTCAGGACTCGCGTGAGGCATGGCGGCTCTTTCATGAGCAGTCCCCCCCCCCCCTCCCCTTACTGTTTCCTCCACAGAGACCTGGGGGCAATACACATCATCTTTGTACACAGTACCTGGACAGCCGGCCCTTCCCAACCCCCCCGATCCATGCCCACACGCATGTGTCTTTTTCACCGCTGAGATGGTGAAGAAAGCTATTGACAGGATGAAGACTGGGAGAGCATATGATCATGATGGCCTAGTCGCTGAGCATTTCATGCATGCCAAAGACCTACTAGCAGAGCTTCTAGCAGTTATGTTTAACCGGGCCATGTGTGAGGGCCTACCAGACTCTTGGAGCCTATCTACGATCGTACCTATCTTCAAATCAGGAGACCCCATGGAGCCTGGGAATTATCGCACTATTATGATTGGGCACACACTGGCACGGTTGTATGCATCCATTCTGGAGCAACAACTGAGTAGATGGGCAGAGAGGGAAGGGATACGTGCATCTGGGCAGGCAGGATTCAGGAGAGGCTTCTCTACTCTTGACCATATCCTAACACTCAGGGCCATCATCGAAGAAGGCAGATCTCATGGGAGACGGATCTATTGTAGCTTTGTGGACTTCCGCAGAGCTTTCGACACGGTACCCAGAGCTAGATTGATGCACAGACTACAGGAAATGGGAGTACCCACAGAACTCATTGGGGGATCATGGCATTGTACAGATCAGTAGTAGGGCATGTACGCACCCCGGAGGGACTTTCTACACCGGTTCACTCCACTATTGGGGTGAAGCGGGGCTGCCCGCTCTCTCCTACTGTTTTCGGTATGTATGTGGATGAGAGAGAGAGACAGAGAGAGAGAGAGAGAGAGAGAGAGAGAGAGGTCCATAGACTTGGGGACATACACACGGTAACAGATCACAACTTTTTCCCCACCAGAGACTCGACAGATTCAGGAGCAGCTAGGGGGTACAAATCTAGGGCATACCATTCGCAAAGGTCTTTTGAGTGACCGAGCAGCCAAGCTAGGTTAATCAGGACGCCCCAGGATGAGAGGATGCTCTCATCAGAGGAGGAGGTTGCAGAAAGGGATTAGATCTATCTTGGTACGGCATGGGTGACGCCTAGTACTCCCTCCCACCATGAAGGACATCGCCTTCTGATCTATGAGGATCACTGCTACTCATCCACACAGAGATGTCTGTATACATCCATGTTGTGTTTCACACCATTCTAGTCTTGTGTATCTTAGACACTTCCGAGGCAGCTAGATTAGATTTCTCTTTCTGGATCGTCAGTATTCTTAGTTAGTTTCCTTTTTATACCGACTTTATATGAGATTCACCATGATGCAACTGTTTTGGTCTCATAGGTCATTTTGGCCTTTAGAAGATTTAATATAACGTTTCGTTTCATTTCATCTCTCTCTCTCTCTCTCTCTCTCTCACACACACACACACACACACACACGCTAGAGGGCCTTTCTATGGCAGCTTGAGCAAGATATCTATAAGCTATTCTTGAGTCAGGACTCCAGAGATGCATGGAGGCTCTTTCAGAGTTGGTTAGTTTTGTAGATATGCGCAAGGAGCAGGGTTCGAAAGGTAAAGAACAAATGTCCAAATCTGCATTTGTGAAGATGGTGCGAAGGGACAAATTATTGTTGTGTTTTGATTTTGCTTGGGGGTCCATGATACTTGAGAGGAAGGAGTCGAAACCACAAAATTCAGAATTTGTGTGGTGGCCGGAGTTAAAAGAAGAACCAGGCCTTAATTTCGATATGGCGGGTGAAGTTTTCGTGTCTAAACCCGACAAAGCATTTGACTGAAAGAAGAATTAATGAAGAATTTAGAGGAGGAGAAAAATAAAAGAAATAAGCTTGCGGATGAGCTTATGGCAGACGAAGGGCAATCCAAGTCAAAGAAGCCAAATGAAGAAATAAGAAAAGGGGGGGAGCAAGGAAATAATGGAAAGAAAAGTATAGTAGAAGGTAAGAAGGAGATGGAAGAAGTGAAGGTCTCCCTAGGGATTGAAGAACAAACTATTGATTATAGGGACTTGAGAAAAGAGATTAGTATGATGAAGAAGGCTACCCTCAAAGAGGCGGATAGGGAGTCTTTCATCGAGATAGTGCGAACGGAGAAATTAATATCCTTTAACTTTTCAACATATTTGCTTTGCTATTCGGAGGGATTTAGCAAGAAAGAGTCGCGGAAAGAGGAGGTACCTTGTGTGTGGTGGCCCAAGCACGAAAGATGTGAAGATTGAAGGTGTCCTTTTAAACTGAACAATAGAGTTGTTTGTAGATCAGCCCATAGAAAGGCCCACGTATTTAATGAAGTTTGTGGTCAAATCTTTCGACGAATACGTAAAGCTGTTAATGAGTGGAGTGGTACAATTGAAAGATGAGAAGGTGGTGATTGAAGAGGAAGAAGATGAAGAGTGGAGGCACATCGTTTCCACGAAAGGGAAGTCTAAAACCACAAAGGAGCTCATTATTTCAGTTAGGTCAAAGCTCACAAATATGGCAAATAAGAGTGATGTGCAACGCGTGGAAACCAAGTTAGCGCGGATCGAAGAGCACCTCTTGAGGGTTGCGGAAAGGAGCTGTCGAGCAAACTTTAGTGTCGTGTATCAAGAAGGGAGACAAAGACTGCCTAATGGGCCACAGTCTCCCGCCCCAACGGTCAGTCAAAGCTTGGAGGCAAGTCCCACCTCCACACCTATTTGCATGTTCTTGGCTTGCTTTAAGCGATCAATCTCACAACACGATATGAAGCCTCATGACTAGTGTGAGGCTTTGCTGGTCTTGGGACACATACTTCTTTTCTTTAACCAGAAAGGAGATGGGCAATTCACGTTATGGTAAGTATCAAGATCTACACCCCCCATTTTCAAGCATTGTGTTATCTACTTAGACGGTCGATCTTTGCCTCTCATTAGACGTTGGTCTATGCCATGTGTGGATACTGATTGTGCATAAGCCTTCCGCCTAACTCAGATGATTGGTTGGAACACTAACTCAGATGATTAGTTGGAACACACACTCAGATGAAGCTTTGCACCACTAGAGACAAACAATAACCTTGGCAAGGTAAATATGTACACACACTCATATGAAGCTCCACTCTACTAAGGGCAGACAGAAACCTAAGGCAAGGTAACGCAGTAAAAGCAAAAATATGCAAACCCATAAGTAATATCCTTTTGAGACACACATCCATGAAAGACAGAATTAAAACCCATAAATACAGTGAGAGACACCACGTAATCAAAAGCAAAAGACAACTCAATAGAAAGCCCACTACGCGGAGATTAACATACACGGCTCCAAAAAATGATATATTGTGTGGCCATCAACTATAGGCAGGACTGTGGGCCCTCAACTGTAGGTAGCCCTTCTCTACACATCAATGGTAGACAGGCTTCAAAAAATTGATGTAGTCTGGCCATCAACTGTAGGACAGACTGTTAGGTACACATCACATGTAGGCAGGGATACAAGTGGAAGCATGTTATTCAAGCTGCGACAAATGACCAGCCTACAAATCCATCAGCCATAGACGACCGTCTTCATACAGCTGGGTAATGTTCTCCAATCCTCCCTCCACACTCTCAAGCATTGTTCTATGCAACTCCTCGGGCTTGAACAGTCCTTGGAAGGACGACGAGATGACGCACGCTCCTACAATCATATCTAGGTTGATACCAAAATGCCGTAGCAGCGAATATACATCCCGTTCAAGCTAGATCAGTTTGTAGAGAAGCTTCGACGAGGGTGTAGCTTCCAACTGCTTAGGATGTGCATAAATACTAGGGTAAACCAACACTTCGAGTCAGTTCAGCCACTGCAATGTGATTGAACTTGACATCATTTTTCTTTGAATGTGTCGTCGAGGTGGGCATCTGCAAGACATTGTCATGCTGGCTGCATTTAATGCGAACAAACACGTCAATTTCCGCATTGGTAGGACTTGATCGAGGCTTTACTTCACATGAGCCCTGCTTCCCCACTTTGCCACAGAGCTGAGCCAATTTCTCAATAGCACCCTTCTGAGGATATGGAACCAGAACCCTTGCTACTGGTTGCAACATTACACACCTCGGATGCATGTGGCTCATGAAGATCTTGGGTTAAAGCTGTTCTGCCTCTTAGGTGGTGTATCCTTGAATGTTCTCTTACCCTCTGTGTTACCCAACAGCTCTGGTCAGCTGGCAATTCGGTGCCCAAATCATGCCAATGTTGCATTAGATTCCTCGTAAAACATGGATGAGATTATGAAATAATGAATTTTAGATCCTTTTAGTACTTTTAGAAAGTTAAATTTGAAGACAATCTCAGAGATTAGAGACGCCCAGCCCCAATCATGGTATACATTTCAACAAGTCACAAGAGGACACAAGCAAGATTCCAAGTCTTCTATTTTTCATGTCTCTCTTTTGGGGGTGGGTTCATCGACACTTTGGACGATCTCCTTATTGGCTCCTTTACCCTATAAGATTTGGATGAGAATCCCCCCTCATAAGTCTCACGTTACCATTGCCAATGCAACACAAGAAGTTTTTGACACTCTTATTATACCGCATCCAAGCTAAGTGGGGTTGAAGGCAAGGGAGTATGGGCCGTGATGGGGGTGAGAATTCACATTTATTCCCACTACTAGGAGCTATGTGCCTTTGTAGCCAAGGGATTGCCGTGTATGGTGGATTCATTTTACTTCTTGCTATGGGCAACTCGCCTTCCTTGCGCATGCAACAATGGTATCAATGCCTGAGTTGTGCTTTGGTGGTGGGTATGGAATTCATTAAAAGCATAGTTTTGGGTTTTTTTTTTGCATCTTCCTTAGTATTTATGCATGGTGCTATGGATTCAATGTATTTTCTTAGCGTTAACACATAAATATGTATCTGTATTGTTAGACGGGTTTGTTTTACTTTTAGAGTTTGACGTTTTGTGTTAGTTCAGAGAGTATCCATGTTAGCGCTGACCATTTATTACCCGTGATTAACCACTTGAAGGGGTCAATGATGAGATGTGTGATGGATTTAAGCTTATATTATATATTTGGATGGTCTAAGTTCGTTGCTAGATTTCTTTCTAAAGAAATATTTACTGAGACCATGGATGTTACACATAAAAAAGAAAATCGACAAATAAATGCATTCTCTATGCTACTTTTGTGTCATATAAAAAAGTATGAGATGGAATTTGACGGTTGTGTTTAGGACAATAACTGCTCAAAAACAAAGGTAGCCCACACTAAATTTTATTTGCTTAGAATTCTTTCTCGTTATGCCTCATGACTTCCTTGGCCCCTGCCCCTTAGTGTAAAGAAAAACTATGCTTAGAATGCTCTCTCTTTATGCCCCATGACTTCCTTGGTGAGGATTCAACTTTTGGGTGAGTCCTCTCACATAGTAGCTTTATTAAAGCTCACTTTCTGTAAGTAGACCTACAAGATGGCGGCTTGATTGCATGTGCATATGATTTTATTGATTGAGAGGAATTCTGCTCCTGAGAATGATTCGATAATGGAATATGTATGTGTGTACAATACTTGTCGCAAGTGACCAGTGCAAAGACCTCTTGGAAAGGCGAAAACATGTCAATTATAGAAATGGTAATAAATGGAACAGGCCAAAGCAACCTCTAGTTTGACCAAGATACCAAAATTGGTCAAAAGACAAATGGACCCGATAAGGTAGGAATCAGGATCAATGAACCAAGATATTAGAAGTTGGCAGAAGACAAACCGCCATAAGATACGATCAGTCATGAGAAGTCCACTTCTTGATGATCTAGTCGTTTGCGTCAATGGTGTCGAAAATAAGGTTGTTTTCTGGCATACAATTTCCAATTGCAGTTTGGTAGCTACTATTAATCAGTGTTATGAGTTTATTTTTTGCTCTTGTTGGGTGTGACTGCACCACACACCATCCTTCTATTGGAGCAATTTATGGTTGCTACAACATTTGAGCACAGTAGCATTTATTTCTACGAAAATATGTGTATATGGTTTATGGTCTACAATTGCATACAGTTGTGGTTGTACATAATTGTGGATAGTGCTGCATTGGCTGACTTTTCCTATATCATCTTGAGATGTATGCCATTAGGTTTATGAAATTGAAAAGCCATTCAAAATATGTAATTGTGATCATTAGCCAATTGTATAATGTGCATGCTTGTTTTGGTATGGTCAATGCAAGCTTTTTGTAGCAAGACGCTAACATTCTCCATGCCCCATCTACAAAAAAATGGCTCTATATAAAACTAGAGTGCTTCGTCAGCCTGCATAATCGGAAGTGGTAGAAGCATCGAAGCATTGAAGAAGAGTATACATTAGTAAAAAGAACATAGAAGTGAAAGCTAAGAGAGAGAGAGAGTGCGCTTATTTTTTTTTTCCGACAAATCTTGTTAGCGCAAGGGAGTAGAAGTCACTCATACATACAGGAATGTATATATTGTTTTCTTCTCATGCAAGCACTGAACAAGAGTATACATCCATAAAGAAGAATGTAGAAATGAAAGGTGAGAGAGAGAGAGAGAGAGCGAGAGAGCGAGAGAGCGCTTACTATTTGTTTTGCACAAATCTTGTTACGCTAAGTGAGTGTAAGTCACTGCAACGATTTGATGTAGATAGTATGGCAAAAAGTTGATGAATTAAGAACGGAACTAAGCAAACGAGAGTTGGGAAGACTTTGAATGTAGCATGCAATGACTTCTTTACAATGAAATGGACAGAACTTCTGTGGAGAAGAGGAGGAGGACTAGGTAACAATACATATCAGTGGGAGATTTTGATGCAGGAAGAAAGGGCTATATCGGTAAGATGCTCTTCAAAGTTGTGTGTGGCTAACTGGTTGACAGAAAAATAGCGCAAAACGAATTGTTTAGTTGACTGAAGGTGGCTGGGGACCACGTTAGAGTAATTTAATTCTATAGTCTCGAGTAGGCCGACCACGTCCGCAATCTGTACGAACAACATACAATGGTGTTTTGTGGAGCAACCAGCTAGCACGGCGATGTCGATGGTGATTTGTCGACCGAGTGTATTCCAAGTGATGTTATGTGGATGCCATGGGGTAGGTGGCTGAACTGGCCATGGAATGAACTCACTCCATTTATGCATGTAGTGTTTGAGCACCCGCTCTTGCAAATGTGGGTAAAGACAGTATTGCAACTTATACATTGTAGTCTCAAATTCTAATTGTTGCTCAATCAAATCAGCTGGAATTAGCCTACCCATTCTAAACTGAAAAGAAAAAGCATTTAAATCAAAGAAGTTGATAAGTTGTCATGTCTGTCATAGTTTGAATGGAAAAGAAAAAGACATTGTTGTAGCCAATGACCAACGTTATATGACAAAGATAGTGAACAAAACAATGAAATGAAGATGGCAGAAGTTCGCAACTATATTTTCTTGTTTTTTTTCAAAAAATAATATTTTCTCAACCTTGGTGGATGTCCAGAACAAACGTTATAACCTAATGCAGTTGTTGTTTTGTGTTGTTTAATATAGAAATGTTCTAAGTTTCTAGCTTTATGTATATTGGTACTAGTTGCTAAAGTGGTAATTTCAAAATTGTCCCGGAAAGCACTATGTGTCAGCATGTCCGCTCGCATTCTCTGCGAAGGATTGCGCTTGTGCTGGCTAACGCGTTTATGGACGTTATTCATAACTCCGATATATCTTCTATCGTTTTTCGTGCAATGTATACTGTAGACTATGTATTCTTCCCGCGACGCTGCTTTTTCTGGGGTGGAAGGCCGATGCTTGTCTCTGGTTGTTGATGAGTGTCTAAATCTGCAGTCCATGCAGATTGGTTAGGTCAATAAAAAAATGACGGTACTACGAGAAATGAATGGAAGCTAGTGATACTTGTTATCCATACTTGCCTTGGTCTATTGCAACTGGCTCGTATGGAGAGGCTGGTTGGCCATAATTTACTGCCTTGTATTCGTTGTAATTCCATGCTACCTTCTAGATTGTGATAGGTGGATTAGTTGCGTCGTCCGTGTGGTTTGCCAAAGTCATGAAATTTGTCAAGATAGCGGCACAGTTTTCTTGAGTAGCTTTTGAAAGTTTTGTTAAATCAATGTTGTAACCAAACCGCAACTGCTCCATCGTGTACAATGTAATTCCTTCAGTTTTTGTGTCGAGGAGTTGTTGTGCTTCAACATTACGCAACATACTCTCATCATCCTCCTGCTGGATATCAATCTCTTGAAGTATTTGCTTCATGAGACCTGCAGGATGTAGGAGCAAGCTGGTTAGCGTAACAGACAGAAGGCATTTTATTTTTCTTTTCTAATAGTACATGTTGTCATCCTGTCTGTGTTTGGTGTGGCCATCGTTTGGTTTAGAGCTTTATATCTTGCGTCGCACTTATTCATGAAGTTGCGACGCTTTTGAGTATGGAACCCCTCAATATACGCATGGGGTTTCTCGCCTACTGAGTTAGCCAATCTCATCTGCTTAGTCGTGAGGTAAAATCTCTTAGGTTGTATCATTGGTTGCGTTTCCTTTGCATTGTTCGTGTATTGCTTGAAGAGCTGCACAGTAAGATGAGTGATTGATTTGCATGTGTATACATAGGCAGATGCAAGATCAGACAAGCCTGCAAAATGTACCGTGTTGTGATCCATTGTTTGATTCAGTTTTCGACACGTAAAAATAATTATTTTGATGATCTCTTACAGTATTTTTGAAGCATAAGATCCGACAAACATTTAAACACAAATGAATGAAGTGAAAAAGGGAAGACCAGTAAATTTACAAAAGGTGGATCAGAGTGAGCAGGGGTGATAGGGAAGATGTCTCAGCAATGCAACATATTGAACATGATAAGTCAACAGAAGAGAAGATAAGCAGTTGAACTAAAATTTTTGCTTTATATAAAAGGAAATTACAAGGCGATTCAATCAGTTTAATAGAAAGAGGAATTGATACTGAAGAGGGGGTAGGAAACATTTACGTTTAGAAGGTCAAAAATCTAAATGGTGTGAACATCTCTAGCGTAGGGAGATGTAGTAAATGTAGCCGGGTTCGCTCAGTAACGCGTGATAGCATCACATATAGAAGGCCAGGGGAGAAAACTTCTTTTACAATGAGCAAGACGTTGGTGTTGATTGTTGCACCTTGGGACTTGTGTCCAGTCATAGCATAGACAAGAGCTATTGGGAATGTGGATTTATGGTACCAGTGCCCATTGAATGTCCGCCTGCTATGCTTTGACCATCGAAGTGTAAGTTCCTGTTTGGATGTGTCCAGTGTGACTTTGATTGCTTTGACGCCTCCTTCTTCATCTTGGAGGATTTCGTCTACGCGACAGATTGATCCATTGGTTGCTCCAATTGTTAAGTCTATGTTCTTTGTTATCAGCGCCTTTGCTCCTTCTGCTATTCTGTCAATTGCGTAGAAGTCGGGATCTTCAAGCCATGCTTGGAGCTCAGGGATGTTGTGTGCGTTCGTCTTGAGGCCAATTTGGATGATGTGACTATGCCGATGGAAGCGTTCCAAGAGAAGGTTATTATAATATCGAACGTCACTCTTGTGTGTGCAAATGATTGTCATGTTCCTATCCATGTGTTGCTCTATTTGATCCTGCTTTATGATGTGGTCACCGAGCGCATCGTGGATCTCTTTCTTTGTGGGGAGCCTGACTCTTATTGTATTGAGGAACTCTATGAAAGAGATATCTTTTGCATGGCGCACTGAGCAAGACATAATGTACGTAGTAGCAGTGGACCAATAAGTGGAGCTTGTGATGTGGCATGAGTAGCACTAATCACCTTGATGCCTGCATACTGGCGGCAACTGTGCCAAATCACCGAACAAGCAGACCTTTTTATCTTTGAATGGGTCTAGCAGTGTGCCGTTGGTGACATTCACAATTTGTCGTACTATGAGATCAAAAGTTTTCTTTGTCAACATAGAAATCTCGTCTATGATAATCGTGTCTACTTCTTTAATACTGACGTATCTATCATCAATTTCGGAGATTGACAGGGGATACTGTTGTGTGCACACTGGTATCTTGAATTGGTAATGGGCAGTTGTTGCGATGCTGCTTAACCTCGTGGCTGCTGCATCAGTCGAAGTAGCGAGTGTGACAGTTTTCCCTTTCATTATGAGTTGGCTTGTGATATATCTTATGAGGAAGCTTTTGCCACTCCCAGGAGTGCCTGTGATCACATGCAGTCCACCCTTTGCTGTTGTGAGCTTCTTGTAGATCCCTGCTTGTTCAGATGTCAGTGACGCGTTTTGGACGTTTTGAAGCTTGTTTAGAAGGGCAGAGATACGAGAAGACGTGTCCTGTTGCTCGTAGTCTGTTTGCACATCTGGAGATTGAAATGAGACAACATTTGTTGAGGATGTCTTCTGTAGTATCATGTTGTGAAATTGGTGTGTTTGATCTGTTGTGAGCATATTTCATCGGGTGTACTCTGTGATGTACATCTCAAGGTCCTCATCTGTCAGTATCAAATTTCTAAGTTTGCACTCAAGATAGTATGACCTGGACGTGTTCTCCGGTGAGAGCATGTTGGGAGAAGAGGAGGGGAGATCGACCGCTTAAATTATTCAACACAAGCTCCCAAACATCACCATCAACCTGTCCACTTCTTCTTCCAATTTCCAAGAACACACACTCACACCTATACTATGACACACACACACACACACACATACATAGTAAACATAGAATTGACATAGACATGCTTGTAAGAGAGTGTAAGAGATGTGTAAGGGATGGAGACTAGATTAGAGAGTACACAGCAAAAACCCTAGCATAAGAGAGTAGAGAAGAGAATCTGTAAGAGAAAGGCCTAAATCTAGCCTCAAACTCCACGGCACCTCTCTTGTGGAGTTGGTATTTAATATATTATTTTTGAGTTTTAGGTGCCAAAAATTGAGGCCCCTCTTTTACAACCACTTCACTTTTGTAAATGAGTGAAGCTCATTAGTTCTTGCATGGCCCATAAAGGGAGTTCCCACTACAACTATTTACAAAGCCATAGTGGCTTATTGAAATGATATTCTAAAATACTGTGCAAATATAAAATGGTCAAGAGTAATTGCCGTCGCCTCTTCATCAACTCCCCGCATTCCACTCTACAAAATCATCATCAACTCAATTAGTAAAATAAATAGACAGCACATAATTAACCATTACGCCAGCTATCCCAATTGCAGCTAACCTCTACAACAGGAGGGTGCCCAGTCTCGTAACATCCCTCCCACCAGAGATAGCAACTGTCCTCAGTTACTCAATAGAGAAATCAACTGGACCATGAGTGATGGAAAGTGTGGAGAAGGTTGGGAAAGTTGCAAAAAAAAAAATCAGGCATCCATTTGGCATCCTCTCTAGGGTGGCCCTTGAAAGTCAAAAGGTAACGGTTATAAACCATTCCAGTGCGTGTAGTGGTGGTCTCATGGTCAACTATTTTGTCAGGGATGAGTTGCTCTTATTGGTCTACAAGTGAAGGTGGGTCTTCATAAATGTGGTGTGTAGGTAGGGGTTCTCGGAATGGGCGTAAAAGGCTAATTTGGAAGGCATTGTGAATGTGCCAATGTGCAGGTAGTTCTAAACGGAAAGAAACATCATTAATGACAGCTGAAATTTTGAAAGGTCCATAAAAACGAGGAGCAAGCTTAACAAAGACGTTAGTATCAACACTTTTGATCCTTCGTTTTTCGATGCGAAGTAAAACATGATCACCTTCTTTGAATTGGTGTGCCTTGCGGTGCTTGTTAGCATGCTTGGTGTAAAGTTCTTGTGAGTGTTTAATGGCAGAATGCACACTTGCATAAATATCATGAAAGTCAGTAGTGAAATCATCAGCGGCAGGCACAACATTAGAAAGACGTGAAGCAGGAGTAGGAAGAGAGTGACCATATACAATTTCAAATGGAGACTTACCCGTGGCAGTGTGAGTAGTGTTGTTGTATGCAAATTGCAAAATATGTAGGTAATCATCCCATTTCTTAGGTTGAGAAGAAACATAAGCCTTTAACAAGTCAATAATAGTGCGGTTGGTGACTTCTGTTTGATCATTGGATTCAGGATGAAATGCAGAAGTGAAGTCAAGTGTAGTGCCAAGATTTTCAAACACAGTAGTCCAAAAAGCACTACAAAATTTTGAATCTCGATCAGAAATAATCACTTTAGGCAAACCATGATGTGGAAAAACAGTCTTAAGAAACAAAAGTGCAGCTTGATGTGCTGTGAGTGTTTGCTTACAAGGAATGAAATATGCTTGTTTAGAGAAACAGTCAATAATAGTCCATATTATGTCATGTTTGTGCATTGTGAGTGGGAAACCAGTAACAAAATCCATTGAAATATGTTCCCAAGGTCTTTTAGGAATGGGGAGAGGGTGTAAAAGTCCCAATTTCTTACCTGTAGCTGCTTTGATTTTTTGACAAATCAAACAAGTTGAAATATACTGTTTAACATCCATTCTCATAGTAGGCCAATAGAAATCACGACATAAATTTTGAAAAGTTGCAGCAAATCCTCTATGTCCAGCATAAGGTGGTTTGTGCAATTCTTCAATAATTAATGTACGAAAAGGTTCAGTCACACACAATTTTTGTTTGAAATAAAGGAAGTTTTCTTGAATAGTGTATTCGAGAAATGTGTGTACAGAATTATCAAGCATGTGCAACCATGTCGTTTTGAAGTCATCATCATGTGCATAAGTGTCAGGCATGGTGTCAAATGAAGTTCCCGTAATGGTTGATAGATGATAAGTGAGGGTCTTCTACTCAAAGCATCAGCTACAACGTTTTCTTTACCAGGTTGGTACTGAATGTTGGACTGAAAACTTTAAATAAAAGCGGCCCACTTAATATGTCTATCATCTATTAAGGGCTGAGAAAGTAAATATTTGATACTTTGTTGATCAGTTTTAATGATCCAGTCAGTACTCATTACATAGTGTTTCCAAATTTTCAATGCATGTACCACAGGAGTCAACTCTTTATCATAAGTACTGAACTTTGCTTCAGACGGTTTGAATTTACGACTTTCGAAAGCAATTGGATGGTTATCTTGCATAAGGACTGCACCGATACCTTTTCCACTAGCATCAGTGACTACCACAAAGAATGGTCTTTCAAAATCAGGAAATTGCAATACAGGTGAATTAGTCAAAGCATGTTTAAGTGCATTAAATGAGCTTTCTTGCAAATCAGTCCATTCATAAGACGTGTTTTTCTTCAACAAGAGAGTCAAATAATGTGATTTGTAAGCAAAATTACGAATAAATTTTCTGTAATAGCTACAAAGATCGATAAAAGATCGTAGCTCATGCAAGTTTTTGGGTCTAGGCCATGATTGAATGTCTTCAATTTTCTTTGGATCGACATGTATTCCGTTACCCGATACAATGTGTCCCAAATATTCAATTTCAGATTGAAAAAATGCACTCTTTTCAGGATTCAAATACAAGTGATTTTGTGCAAGCAGATCAAATACACGTGTTAAATGTTGTTTATGCTCTTCTTCAGATTTACTGAATACCAAAATGTCATCAAAAAATACAATCACAAAATCTTGATGGTCAATGAAAATTCGATTGATCATGCGTGTAAATGTGGCTGGTGCATTTGTCAAACCAAATGGCATGACAAGAAATTCATAGTGTCCAGTTTGTGTTCTGAAAGCAGTTTTGTAGACATCATGTTCAAACATTTTGACTTGGTGATATCCTGATTTAAGGTCAATTTTGCTAAAGATGTTTGCCCCTTTCAGTTTGTCTAATAGATCATCCACTCTAGGAATAGGAAACCTATTCTTAATGGTGATCTTGTTTAAAGCCCTGTAGTTGATACACATACGAAAGGTTCCGTTTTTCTTCTTGACAAGAAGTACTGGAGCTCCGTATGGTGAACTACTAGGTCGTATTAGGCCTCGATCAAGTAAATCAGTGATTTGAGTTTGTATTTCCCTGTGTGGTAGGATTTACACGATAAGGTGCTCTACAAGGAGGTTCACTACCCGGTATGATGTCAATTTTGTGGTCTTCTGGACGTGATGGTGGAATTCCAGGTGGTAGATCATGCATGAAACAATCTTTAAATTATGAGAGAAATTCATCGTTTGTGGAGTTACGTGAAGTGTCAGTTTCAGCAAAAATTTGATTTACCAATACTAGATATGTTTTCCCCTGTTTTCGAATTGCTCGTTTGGCTTGAGTTTGAGAGAGGAGTGAAAATTTTTGATGTGCCAATGTTGCTTGGATGGATAAATTTTTATTATTATGAGTGAGAGACATTGTACGTGTTTTATAATTAATCAACGGGTCAAATTCATGACGAAATGACATTCCCAAAATCATATCAAGACCATGCAATGGTGCTACCAAAAATGTACGTGCTTGAGTGAACTCACCAATGCAAACTTCAACAGTGACTTGAGTTTTATAATTAAAACGTTGATTATTAAAAACAGTTTTGACCTTGTGAGGTGATGATATTTCAGAGTGATAGTTGCTGTGCCAATCGTGTGGAAATGAAATCATAGCTACTGCCATCATCTAACAGAATTGTGACATTTTCACCCTTCACACTACCTTGCACTTTAAACAAAGTATGAGGAGATATAGGAGTACCTGAGGATGGGGTGTCATCGTTATCATAATCAGGATCATATCCCTCACCGTAGTTAGCTTCCACTTCATTGTCGTCGGGTGTAGCATCTTCGATGAGGTTAAGAGTAGCTCCGTTGGGGCGGTTGTTGTTGAAGGATTTTTTCCTTGAATTTCTGTTGACTCCATTGGAATGGCCATTGGATTGACCATTGCCCTTAGCATGACCATTTGGGCACTTATCTGCATAGTGACCATACTGAAAGCATTTAAAACACTTCACCTTTTTGTTACCATTAGAATTTGGAGGAGAACGTTGGTTGAAAGAATTTTGGTTGTCTCGTTGATGTGTGTTGTTGTTGTTGTTGCTCGAATGAGGTTGAGCAGTTGTAGGACAATTGTCGAATCTATGTCTTTTGAAAAACGTACGGCTTTGGTGTCTGTTTCTGTCAAAGTTAGTAGAGAAAGGAGGTCTCTTGTTGCGGTTAGTGTTAGCAGGTTGATCAGTGTGAGAGGAATGTCCACCTTTCTTCTTTTCTGCGTTGAGAGCCAAATTAATGGCCTTTGACAGAGAATCAGGTTCAAACATATCTACCTCGGCACTAATTTGTAGTGCCAAGCCTGATATGTACTTTCGCTTCAATTTCCTGCGACTAACATGTTCAATAGCTTGCAAATGAATTAAACAATTCCAAAACCGGTCAGTGTAACCCTGTACATTTTCATTTCTACCCTGTCGAATTAAATCCCACTGACGTCGTGCTTTAGCTTTGTACTATGTGGGAAAAAATTGGGGTAAAAACACTTTTTTAAATGCATTCCATGTGCGTGGTCTTCTTCCATGTTGTTTGGTGGCGTTCCACCACAATGCAACGCTGCTAGTGAGATGATTTGATGCACACTTTACCATTTCACGCTCGGGAAAGTCTTCATCATGAAAATAGTCATCTAGTTGATTAACCCATGCTAGAACCATGCTAGCATCTTTAGTGCCATCGAAATCCTTGAAAGTGAAGGCTTTTTTGCTGATTTTGTTTTTCTTGGGTGTCGGTGCAGATTCGATGCGTGTAGAATGCAATAATTTATCTTCAAGTTCTTGCCTTTGCATGCGTTCATATGTGAGTGATTGTTGCAGATTTTGAAGTTGTTCCGCAATCGTGGGTGCCTGAGGAAGGTGTGCCATGATTGCGTGCTTTTTATGTTTTTCTCTTTTATTTTTTATTTTTTAATTTTTTAAAGAATAATGCTTAAAAAGGGCTATTTGGTGATATTCACATATGCAATATGCGGAATAAAAGAGTAAAATAAATAACAGAAATGTAATGTACTTAGATAGGAAATAGCGGTGGCATCCAGTCCAGAATGGCGATGCGCTAGGAAATTGCCAGAAAAAGGGAGTGGTCCGACGGTGCATTAGTGAGCCGATCGAATTTCGTAGCGCCCGATCTCCCGTATCCCAAAAGGTAATTTTAGCTTTCGCTGTAAAATTCGGTTCATAAAGTCGGCTATCTTTGGTGAGAGCGGAAGTCTGGAAATTATAATGAAGAAAGATGAAGCACCAAATGTTGTCGGATATGATCGGCGAGGAATGGACAGGCAATATCTCCCTTGAACAGCAAGAGAGAAAGCTTGTGCTGCCAATGGAGTCGGTGGGTTGGGGTTGGCGAAGACCGACCAAGCGAATTAGAGAAGGGTGCACAAATCCTTAATAAAAGCCAATTTGGTTCTTAAGTTGAAATACCAATATGCCACAGGAGAAATGGACAGCCTTTGGAGGCTTATGTTAAAATAGAATTGAAGGCTAGAGTGGGCCGTCGACCAATTTACCCAAAAGGCTTTTAAGCCACTCCTTTTAATCAAAAGGTATATCCACTCACCAATATAGCAAGGCAGCGTGCAGGTTCACAGAACGACAGAGCCTATTTGTTTTGGAGATGATGGTGAGTGAAGGGTGTCGTTTCGGCCCGCGTGCAAGGAGGCAATAATACTCACACAGCCTGAACGTCCGTGTTGATGGCAATTTCGAGCTTTTTCGAGCAGGTCGACAAGGAATTTTTTTTTGTGTGTAAGCAAGGATTCCCACAGAATTGTCTCGCCTTGTTCCTTCTCTTCGTTTACGCCTTCCGATGCCGCTTCCCAATGACAAGCCGAATCGACGTGACTCAAATTTCCCTGCTTGCTTCGACTCTTGCTCTCTCTTTCCTTTAGCAAGCCATAATCCGCCTTCTTGTTCCCAATTTCAACTTCGCTTCCAAAGTTGTAATTAAGTGTTCCGACTTCTTTCAATTATGCGTCGGCTCACTTTCTCGTCCGTATCTTCATGTATACGCAAGCTTAGCTAGTGCTTAAATTTAACCGTTGAAATACCCGTTCTTGATCGTCTTGAAACCAAAATTGAAAATTGATTATCGATTAGTAGCCGATTTGTCGCCAATTAACGACCAAGAAAAATTTCGTTTGCAATTTCGATCGATTAACCTTTGAATTGCCACGAATCCTTGAATCTGAGAATTGTAAGTCGATGAATTGCAATTTTGAATTTTGTCGATTCGAGGAATCCCTTCTTGAGCTTGACATCTGATGCCAATTTTTTCTCGAACCTGAAGCTCTGATACCACTGTTGGGAGAAGAGGGGGGGAGATCGACCGCTTAAATTATTCAACACAAGCTCCCAAACATCACCATCAACCTATCCACTTCTTCTTCCAATTTCCAAGCACACACACTCACACCTAGACTATGACACACACACACACACACACACAGTAAACATAGAATTGACATAGACATGCTTGTAAGAGAATGTAAGAGATGTGTAAAGGATGGAGACTAGATTAGAGAGTACACAACAAAATAACCATAGCATAAGAGAGTAGAGAAGAGAATCTGCAAGAGAAAGGCCTAAATCTAGCCCCAAACTCCATGGCACCTCTCTTGTGGAGTTGGTATTTAATATATTATTTTTGAGTTTTAGGTGCCAAAAATTGAAGCCCCTCTTTTACAACCACTTCACTTTTGTAAATGAGTGAAGCTCATTAGTTCTTGCATGGCCAATAAGGGGAGTTCCCACTACAACTATTTACAAAGCCATAGTGGCTTATTGAAATGATATTCTAAAATACTGTGAAAATATAAAATGGTCAAGAGTAATTGCCGTCGCCTCTTCATCAACTCCCCGCATTCCACTCTAAAAAATCATCATCAACTCAATTAGTAAAATAAATAGACAGCACATAATTAACCATTACGCCACCTATCCCAATTGCAGCTAACCACTACAACAGGAGGGTGCCCAGTCTCGTAACAGAGCAGCTGGGATTCATTTCTGAAGGTGATGCTCTTTAGCAGCACGTTGTAAAAGAAAGCCTCCGGATGATGCCCTGGGTGAAAGTCTGTGAAATGGACCAGTCGGTGTTGCCGCTGCAGCGATTGGCCGTAGTTATTCTCCTCTGAAATACTGTTTTTCCTTTCTTTTCCCTTCGTCACTGTGTAATTCTTGTGGAAGTCGTAGAATGTAAGCTTCTCCAGAGTTTGTGGTCATGCGCAATACAGATCAACAGGGTGCAGCACAACATCATTGTTGTGAGAAATGTTTCGTTGTCGTAGTGTCGGGGGTGATAAGTCGACGTATTGGATGCTATCACTTTTTGAAATGATTGGGATTTGCAAACAATTTAATGCCACCTCTATTGCTCAGATAGGTTTCGACAGTAAAGAGGCTGAGATCAGCTTCAGTTTTACAATGTCAAGGCCACCTAGGCCTAAGCGCTCTGCATCTTCTGAGCGGATGTTGAGATGGCCCATTGGTTCAGTTTTGAGTGCATACTTCAAGAGGTAGTAGGACAACAATGAATTGGTGACCCGCTATATATTCATATGTGTACCCCATAGCAAAAGCAGTGTAGGGTGGTATGGTACGACATTTCTGTCTTCATGTCGGGGCCTGAAGTATTGCCATCTGTGATTTTGTTCGTTGAAGACTGGGTTTGGATTTGGCTACGCATGAAATGGAAACCCGTGTTTACATACTCCATCTCTTTGACCATGGTAACAACTTGTACGGCACTTGTGAAGTTGTTTCCTGAGTACGAGTTATCGGAGCCGGCTTACTTCTGGCAAAATCATAGAGCTAGTTTCTGTCGGGATGTATGCAGCTATTTCAGCAGATAGTTTCTCGTTGTCTTCTTCATGCATCCACAGTATGACATGAGCATGCAATGATCCTCTATTTTGGACCTCATATCTAACCAAGTGGTGTTGCACACGGCCCAACACACCTTTCGCAAGTATATATTTGGACATAAGCATTTGGAACTTAGAGTGGAAGGTGAGGGCGTATTCGACTGGGCAGTCTGTCCAAGTGAAGGAGGCATTCAATTGATGTGCAATTAGCTCGATCGTGTCAATCTCAGGCCATCTTGTGTCTGTGACCTCATCGGCAGTGAAAGTCAAGAAGAAATCAGGCATTCCCCATTCGTCCACCATTGCTATCAAGTCCTTTAGGTTCTTGCGGTGCCACAAGTAGGAACCTGGCATGTTGGAAGGGGTGCTGTATCGAAGCACATGTCTCACAGTATCTTCGTCAGTTGCTGTACGGTTGGCCCTCTTGTAGTTGTCAATGTCCCTTTGCAACAAGTTCGTGTGTGTATTGTTAGCCAACATAAGTGCCTGCTTTAGTTGGTACATTATGAGTAGGTATGGCTTGTACAGGGTGTAAACAGAGAACAGAGTCGATGCACGTATCTTTACATATATATTGAAGTTGATTTTACCATCATACTGGCCTTTCCCAAAAGGGTACAGGAATGGAAACACTGTTGTCTCTATTGTGATGTCGTTCACAGAGCTTGATGTGGCAGGCATGCCGTTGGGCTTGAAAGTAACTGTTCTCTCAAGCAATTGTTGACGGCCACAGAGCTGTAGAGAAGCAAATTCGTAATTATTGCTAGCAGTGAATGCTCTTCTCCTGGCTGGTTCAATGATGTTTTCAATGATACCAAACATCAAACTTGTGTCAAGCTGTGCCATTAGTGCAAACGGTGCGTTGTATTGTTGTTGTTGAATGATCTTGCTCACACTATCTTGACTTAGTATGCATATGCCAAGCTTCTTATTCGGTCGTTCAGCCATTGACATGTACTTCTGTAGTACGAAGTTGTTCTCAATATTGAATGCAAGTATGTCTGCCACTTGTGATGTAGCTAGATCTTGCTCTGTGAAGGTTGTTCTATGCTCTTTACTCCATGATAGCAGAGGGTTATCTAATATTGAACGTCTGTCTAGTGTACCTCGTGCAATTCTTGTCACTGTTGAGATGGCATTGATGGATATGTCAATGACGCTCAGTAGCTGTATGTGAAGCTGATTTCCGTTCAATATTCTTCTTGTGTAGGCTAGAAGTAAGGGCACACAATATCTGCGACGTGCACTTGAGTTCTCACAAGTGGAGCATTGCACCCATTGCGCTTCTATTTGTGTAGCCTCTAAACTGGATACCAATAGACTGCTAGCAAACATTGCAATCGATGTCTCGTCTGGAGCTCGAGTACAATCAAAAGAGGCACTTCTTTGGATGAAAACTACACCACAAACAAAGCAGATGCTTAAAGGTCTGAATATCGCTGCAACGTCTGAACTCCACCGGTATACTAAATTGACGATATCAATCCATGATTGTGAGCATGGTAGAAATCTAGCCTTCTTCTTGATTGAAGTGCGATGTCTCGCTTTCAATCTGCTGAGATGTATCCTATGCTTTCGTTGATGGTCCATCGAAGGCTTAAGTCGGCCTTAGTCTTAATGATTCAATGCGATGAGAACCTTGTGATATTTACTTACTAGTCACGTCTAAGCAACGAACAGTTCAAGCGTTTGAAACGACCAAGTACTTGGTGTTGGATTGTGCTGTTGTGGGGTTTCGAACTGGGAAGAGGCAAGCGATAGCTGATTTCCTAAATGTCCCTTGCAAAGAATAAGTACGAAGAGTTAGAAAAGTAATAGCACAATGTTGAAAGTTCTAAGAGTAATCTCATTATTTGTATGTGTTCTTTACTTCTTATGTTATAGAAAAAAAAGAAAACGTGCTGGTATCCCTGCACGGGGGAGTTTGTACAGTCCTCCCCAATTTTTATAATATGAGGGAACGTGCCATTCCCACGACAGCATGCAATTTTCGGTGTGTTCCTTTTTACTGTGTCCTTAGTGTTCAAGATTAAAATGTGGCACTTCTTACTCACCGCACACTGGAATATGTCATTGTTGCAAATATAGAGGAGATGTGTCCAATTTTCTCTTGATCTGTTTGCAGTGAAACACGGTAGAGTTAGGCCATAAGTAGTTGCGCCTGCAGAAACGAGCTGAGTAAGGTAGTTGAAGGTGGACACACACACAAAGCAGCTATGATTGCTACGTCGGGAAGGCGCAGACGCTTTACTGCAGATGAAGGTCAATTCGAATATGGCGACGAGGCAAACAGTGACATTGTCGACCTTCTACTGCTGGAATGAATAGGGAGGAGCTTGGCCCACAAAATCTATGATATTGAAGAATGCTCTCGCTATGTCGACGAGGTAGGCTTTTTTTCTACGAGCGAGAAGGCCTAGTTATTATCGTGAACACTATTGCCATTCCTTCCAATGAGACCCCCTTTATCCTCAACATGCACACCCCCTACTCGTGCAGAATAACTCTCCCCTCCTAGATGTTGCACAAGGTGGACATGGTCTCAAAACATCAAATAAGTTATCCAAGCAAGATGCACTAGCAAGTAATGAAAATCTACAGGACAATTGGCAGCATTGTAAAACAAGGAATCACCAAGTAAACAATTAGAGCTGATAAGAGGGAATTGCTAGTAGTGTTGTGCGTTGTGACTAGCCCTGGTCTGCTAACGCCATCTATGTAGTCCATGGCCCTCGAGGTCCTCCAACTACTCCTACCGACAGCATGCAGTAGATCGTATTGCATCAACGCTAGTACCACACCCTGCATCATCGCCACAAACCCTGGAGCAATGAATTTTCGATAGATGTATAGTGCAAAGTGGGAGAACAAATTGCACAAGAGCTGATTGGAAAAGCCTTGTGACCGATTGATTGGAAAGCCTTGAATGCAACCACATCGCTTTTGCGTCCCACGAGAGTACTACTCTCTGTCGAGTTGCAGGCCCGGACCAAGGAAATACATGAAAAATAGTTTAATTTTGTAAAAATACTCGCTAGTATTGTGAAATATCCGGTTCAAATTTGTCTTGGAGGGATTTTTGTATGTTTGTGAAAATGAATTTTCCCGAACACTAGTGTAGATGAGTTGTGTCATGAGGTGCTTGTGTGTGTGTGTGTGTGTGTGTGTCTCACAAGCATTTTTTTTGGACCAAGAAGTCACATAGAAGGGCCGGCTTAAGGATGAGACATTTAACAAGTTCAAATTTCTACTTGCAGGGGGTCAAACCAGGTCTAGGCTGTATATATAAATTATTTAATCAAGCAAAGGCCGGTGGAAAGCCGCAACTCTCTTCTTTTGTGGTCACTGGTCTTCCTCCTGCTCTCCATGTTGTTTCTAAGAAGCTACCACTTGCAAACATGGGCGCATCAGTCAATGGCGGCTCCTCTTTCCTCCCACACCGAAGGCCGCGAGTTGGGAGAGGAGAGAGAGAGAGAGAGAGAGAGAGAGAGAGAGAGAGAGAGAGAGAGAGAACCTGATAGTCACTGGTCTTCCTCCTACTCTCTGAGTTGTTTCTAAGAAGCTACCACTTGCAAACATGGGCGCATCAGTCAATGGCGGCTCTTCTTTCCCCCCACACCGAAGGCCGTGAGATCGGAGAGAGAGAGAGAGAGAGAGAGAGAGAGAGAGAGAGAGAGAACCTACGAATTGCTTGCTCCAATCGAGGGAACGTCCTGCGAACTGCAACAATCAGAGAACTTGCGAACTGCTTGCTGCTTCTGCTGTTTTTGTTGGCGTAGCTTTTGACGGCGTAGCTTTTGGTAGCTTTTGCCCGTTGTTTTTTTTAGCGCTGGGCTATTGAGCGCTGGAGCCACGTGGATTTTTGAGGGTCCAAGGATTCAATTATGGCCACTACGTTAACAAAGTAAAGATGATCCGTATAAATGAGTCAATAGTATAGTTCATCTAAGATGTCATAACTTTCAACATCCTCTTTGCTGCTCATGAAGTAGAAGCTACCATGGACACATGAGCAATCTGTCTATTCTCGATACACCTCAAAATAAGATGTTCCATAAAAATGTGAACCTGCACATCAACTATCACCAAAGAAAATTGTTTGCAAACATCACATCCAAGGTGCCCCATTTGTTGGTGTGAAAAGAAATATCAAATGTGCTATCTCATAGTGTACATTATCCTCAATTGGTTTAAAACCCTTCAAGATAATGACTAGAGAAATATATTTTATTTGAAATATTTTTAACATCATAGATTTGAGCTCCAATTCTAAAGTGTTTTGTCTAGCCAATCGATTTCACACAAGAGCCAAATGTGTTAAGAAACAAAGGTGCAAAATCCCTTTGAATTGAACTTCAACACATGAGCCCAAATCATGTTGAGAGAGATTTTTCATGTCCCTTTCTCCCACCGTTGTGCCTCTCTGTCACTCAAGCATATGAATAGAATCACGAAAAATTGACCAGGCTTGTAAAACGCAAAGGCAACCTATAAAGTCCTACAAGAGAAGTCATCGTCACGATAACTAAAAGACACTGCGTGAAAAAATGAGCTCCTTTGTGGTTTTAGACTTCCCTTTTGTGGAAACGATGTGCTTCCACTCTTCATCTTCTTCCTCTTCAATCACTACCTTCTCATCTTTCAATTGTAGCGCTGCACTCATTAACAACTTTACGGATTTGTCAAAATATTTGACCACAAACTTCATTAAACATGTGTGCCTTTCTATGGGCTGATCTACAAACAGCTTCGTTGATCAATCTAAAAGGACATCTTCAATCTTCACATCTTTCATGCTTGGCCACCACACACGAGGTACTTCATCTTTCTGTGACTCTTTCTTGCTAAATTCCTCCAGATAGCAAAGCAAATATGTTGAAGAGTTAAAGAATATTAGTTTCTCCGTTCACACCATCTTGATGAAAGACTCTGTATCCACCTCTTTGAGGGCACAGCCTTCTTCATCATACTAATCTCTTTTCTCAAGTCCCTATATTCAATAGTTTGAACTTCTTCAACCCCTAGGGACACCTTCACTTCTTCCATCTCCTTCTTACCTTCTACTACACTTTCCTTTCCAATATTTCCTTGCTCCCTCCCTTTTCTTATTTCTTCCTTTGGCTTCTTTCACTTGGATTGCCCTTCGTGTGCCATGAGATCATCCGCAAGCTTATTACTTTTATTTTTCTCCTCCTCTAAATTCTTCATTAATTCTTCTTTCAAATAGTTAAATGCTTCGTCCGGTTCAAACACGAAAAGTTCACCCGCCCTATCGAAATTAAGGCCTGGTTCTTCTTCAACTCCAACCACCACACACATTCTGAATTTTGTGGTTTTGGCTCCTTGCTCTCAAGTATCATGGACTCCCAAGCAAAATTAAAACACAACAACTTGTCATGTCACACCATCTTCACAAATGCAAATTTGGACATTTGATCTTTGCCTTTCCAACACTGCTCCTTGCGCATATCCACAAAACTCACCAACTCTTCCATTTTCTTGCTTGTTGCATTCCGTGGATTGGTGTTCCTTGTCCTCTCCATTTGAAGTGTCTACCTGTAAAAAACATATCAATCAAGTTGGGGACATCAGATAACCAGGAAATCCAGCTCACAACTAAACTCTTTAAGTTTGCATCCTGCGGATACAATAAACACTAAAAATGATGTCCACCTATGCTATTCAAACCTAGCATTTCAAGCTCTGGCAGCTACACATTGTATACAAGCTAGAGAAGATAGGTTCGTCCCTTGCCAGATCAAACTATTTTAAGGATGAAAGGTAGTTCAAATAATCATCGACCTCCTATTACAACAAGCCTCCACTAACCTCGATAGGAAAGTGCGCCACCAGAAAAGTAAAAATTTGCCAAATGTCTGCTGCTATTCACACCTGAAATCACCAAAGCACAGCTGAAGTCAATGCTATACAGACAAACAAACAACAAGCCATGCCAAAACAGCAGGACGAGGGAGTGGACACAGAAACATAAGTACCAACCCTGCAAATAGTGAAGACCTACAAAAAACAACAGCCCCTAGATGATGTAGGGAGTCACATAAATGAGAGAATTCCAATGTAGAGGATGCACAAAGGGAATAGGCCTCAAAATCTGCAAATACAAGCCTGATGTCCAGCCATCGGTTAGGAGACCAAAACACCAAAAAAAGTGTAATGGGGCTTTGGGACGAGGGCAAATAGGAGTTAGCCCACCAATAGGCACATTGCAAAAATGTAAAGAAGCGATATCCTGCAAAAAAATATAGAACGGCAGGGGAGGGAGGGGTGATAATGCAAGGGACAACACACGCAAACACTAATCTAGGGGAAAGTGATGAGGAGAATGCTGAGTACGTCGAAGAAAGAGCTCTTGTTAAACGGTCGCATTCCTTTCTTTGGTCTCTAGGATCAAAAGGTGCCTTGTGCAGAAAGTGTGTGCAACAGAAAGAGAGTGCCCCCTCCCTCTCCCCCCCCCCCCCCCCCCCACACACACACACACACACACATACATAGAAGCCAAGTCAAGCACATGATGAAAGCGGTCGCCTCAGCAACCAAGGCAGGGTTAGAATGAGTCAACCAAGCGACCCCACGCCCTGCATGTATGCTCAGTGTAAGGTTGGAACTTGGTCATAAATCAAAGAACCCTAAGCCACATCTAATGCGCATGGAGGCAATGGCTTTGAGTGTCCGATTACGTTTCAAAACCAAGCTAGGTAAGAGAGTGGCCACTATAAGCAATCAAGTTGTCAACTGCTAATACTTTGTAGGCTACCAGCCACTAAAGGTCGTGATGCTAAACATGTGTTGAATATCCCAAAGGCAACAATAAAAACTGTTGAGTAGATCTGTTGAAAGACCTTGTGACCTCTAGGGTTCTTGTAATGCTTGTATGGTGGCTCAACATGCGACCAAGATGTGTTGCCTCAAATGGATTATGTAGTAGTAGAATCCAAAGTCCTATTAAAGCCGATGTAACTCATAGGCCAAAGCCACCAACCAATTGTGGTGACCTTCAAAGTTCCAACTAGACAGCTCGACAAGCACTTGTATCCCCTAGAAAGTGCACTCAACAACTAGGTGTGAGTCTTGCTACACTCTGTAAAGGCACACGCCAAAGAACATGTAAATTCCCTCTAGTTAGTAAAGGTTCCCATTCAAGCTGGAGATACCATCTCAAAGGTATGTGCCAATAATTGGGGATGGCCACCATAATATAATGGGGCATAACCAAAGAGCGAATGCCTTAGGCAAACAACATAATTGTATATGCATCCATGATCGTACAACATGTAAGCTTACGAACTAACAGAATGATGGAACAAAGAAGAGAATAAGCATAAGCATTGAAAGTTTAGAGAAAGTGAAAAAGTTAGCAAGTAGAACCAAACAAGTACTAAATTTAACAAACAAAACAAAAATGTAAGCAACATAACAAGATACATATAAAAAATAAAAGACAAAGCAAACCTGTCCTATCCCAAAAAAAAAACAAAACAACACTAAAAAACCAAAAATTTAATGCACATACACTCTTTCTCTCTCTTTTTTTTTTTTTCTTTTGCAAAACTCACAATTGTGAGTGGATAGTATTAAGAACATCAAAAATATACACCAACCTCGAGCTCAGATCGAGCTTTGAGGATCAAAGGATTACAAGTTTGTTGCTTGACAGAGAAACCACTCCTAGGCTTTACTTATTACAAGATGTCATCATGACATGTATTGTTCTAGATCAGTCCTCTGAGGCTTGTTTGCCTCCGATCCTGTGGATCGTCACTCTGCTCTCTTGTATGATTTCACAAAAGCTTGCCACAGCCATATCCCCCTCAAACATGTGGCGGTTCCTTGCTTGCCAAATATGGTGAAAGAAGTAGTGCCTGATTATTTGAGTGCAGACAAGAAGAGCAAGACTTCCCAACCTGTTACTACCAAAGAACAGATCAGTCTTGAAGAACTTAATTTGCCATGTCCTTTGAATCCACTTGCATATTTTCCCATCCATGCCACTGATTGCCTGGCATCCCATGAAAAGGTGGGCTAGGTCTTCCCTAGCTATTCTGCACCCCGAGCAATGATCGGACCCGATTCCTCTTTCTTGTATCTTTACGCCCGTCGGCAAAGCTCCCCACATCACTTTCCACAGAAATATCTTCATATACTGAGGCCACCTTGGCTTCCAGATGTTCTCCATGACTCCCTCCCACCGCTTTTCCATCCAGTGCCTCTTCCATAATTTGTTGAGTGAGCTACACCAATTAGCCTCGTGCATTAATGCATGGTAAATGCCTTTAGAATGTGGTTTCCAAAAGAGGCTACTCCCAAGCCATCTCCAGTGTCCCATTCAAAGTTGGATTCACAAAGTGGCATCACCACCTTATCAAGCTCTTTCATCGCACACTCTCTCTCTTACTTTCGTACACGCCCACACTCTAAAGAGACAAAATAAATACCCGCTTGCTCAACCACTTGTACAAACTAGCACAACTACCCGCAACCAATAAAAGCAGGTACTAAATCTTTAAAGACTAAACTTAAGGGTATCAACTAGACTTAAAATGCCACTCATGAGCGAAAGGCCTCTAATTCATAATTCAATTTTGAATTCTTCAACAGGAGAAGTCAAACCACAATAAACATATCTTCATTGTTGACTTAGACACAGGCCTAAAACTAAAAGCTAATTAAAAAGACCCCAACAACAATGAATCGTACACCTTACAACTTTGCTACATGCAACCTTTACTTATTGCTTGTCGGAACATGAAGGTCATTGACTTTATAATGCATGGCTTGGACAAAAGGCTTTGACATCTCTACTCATATTGTCAGCGCCCAAGAGTAGGTTTAGGTTTAAGCAAAGTTCGGCCAATCCATGACATACTCCATCAAACCAGCGAACAGTTTCTATTACACTCCGGACTTGGCCATAATAAAGGCTATTGCTAGCAAAAGAACACTCTCACAAGAACAAGCATCGAACTATATGGTTTACCGACAGGTCTCTATCATGTGCAAAGGTCCATAATGCATCAATCTACTTCTGTAGCCCCTGTGGGGAGTCAACTAAGAACACAAAGTCATCGGCATGTAATAATAGGGGTATCCAAGTACTTGATAGTTGTGGTCTTCTATCTCCCCTCTCTATCAATGTACTATGACACCTCAACATACATTCCAAAAAGAGTAGGTGAAAGTGGGCATCCTTGTTTCACTCCAATGGTGGAGTGACCCACCTCTGATAAGCCCTCTGTTATGTGTACTCTAATTGTCTCTCTCATATAATGCCATGATCCCCCATGTAAGGTGAGTGGAGAACCCCAAATCATATAGTCTGCGCATCAATGTCGCTCTAGGGATTGTGTCAGATGCCTTGCAAAAATCCACAAAGCAACAATAGATCCGTCTTCCATGCGCTCTACCCTCCTCAATTTTGGCTTTGAGTGTGAACATATGATCCAAAGTAGAGTACCCCCTCCTGAACCCTCTCTATACTTGAGCTCTAATACCCTCTCTCTCTCTACCCATGAGCTAAATTGACGCTCCAATATAGATGCATATAACAATGGATGGCCAACAATGAAAGTGCGATAGTTGCTAGGCAACATAGGATCTTTTGCTTTAGTATGGGAACGATGATATTAGTGCTCCAGCTCTTAGAAAAACCTTCACACATCACTCTATTCATCATGTCTCTCAACAAAAGTGCCAACATATCTCAAGCATGAGATAGGTGCTCTGCTACTGACCCATCATGTTCCTATGCTCTCCCAAGATGTAATCTGTCTATGGCATCATGTACCATGCCAAGAGTGACAATTGTATATGTAAGGGGATGAGATTCTGGTGGTGGCTATATGGGGGGCTGATCTGGCGCTGTATATAGACTTGTAGCACACTCGCCCCATGTGTCTGGAGAGGTGATAGGTGTAGTTGGCCGTTGCTCATGAAAGAGCCTCCATGCATCTTTGGAGTCCTGACTCAAGAATAGCCTATAGATATCTTGCTCAAGCTGCCACAAAAAATCCCGAGAGAGAGAGAGAGAGAGAGAGAGAGAGAGAGAGAGAGAGAGAGAGAGAGAGAGAGAGAGAGAGAGAGAGCACTCTCTTATTAGTTCGTTTAGACACCATGCTATTCACAGTTGATACAGACTACTCTCAGGGGATTCATGCTAGATTGACATATGCTACCACCTCTCCGCACCTTCTCTACCCCGGCACTCGATGGGAGGCCATACGAGTAGTTGGCTCCCGCGGGAAGCGTTGTTGTGTTGACCCCCGTTTTGCTTCCGCTGATGCCGCCCTTTGGAGGCTTTGGGTGTGGGAGGGTCGTGCCCTATCTCAGCTTTATTGGGACCTAGGAGAGTGGCATTGGCCTCACTCTAACCCCACCGGTGCACGTGTATCATTCTTTGAGTACACTGTCAAAATTGGAAGATTAGCATTGATGAGACAGCACCTAGAGCAGCCCACTTGTATGCGTTTCTGGTTACATTCAGGTCTCTCCCATGCCTATCTACATTAGTTTTGGTCGCCATCTGGGATTTACATGCGGCTCGTCGTATTCCTTTTTTCTTGTGGATGATTGCACATGAAGGACTTCCAGTTGGGACTTGGCTAGCTACTATGGGTCATGATCCATTATGCACTCGATGTCCTTCGCGACTACATGAGTCACCTGCACACTGTCTTTGGTCATGCTCCTCTTCTCATATAGTGTGGCTAGCAGTTTGCTTTTTACTTAGTAGAGCCGGTGTTTAGCATGGATTTCTCACTTGGGGCTCTGTCTCATGGTTGATGCAAATGCCTGGACCGCATCTTTTCTACGAGGGCTCAAACACAGATCCAGCTCTTATGCTTACCTTGACTGGTTATCGGCGAGGGACTTTGGCTATGTTACCACAGATCGCTTGGGAGGGGGATCCTCAGACACGTGATGAAGTTTTTTCAGTCATCACTAGCATTAGACTATGGAACGTTTGGAGAGCTCGTTGTCTTCACATTCTCAGTGCGGCTCCACAGCTCCTTCAGGATACCCTCACTGCCATTTGGCTGGACATCATTCACACCCTGATTTGGCAGTGGGATTCTTCCTCAGGTACATCTAGAGAAGCCGAGGCTCGTCGATTTGCCTTCCTTCGGCGTTGGGCCCGATCTCCACTCTTCTTCACACTTACAGGTGGCCAGATTACATGGCATTATGCCCCCCCTCAGTGGTTTCTCCTCCACTCATCACACGGACCACCATGAGATTGTTCTAGTCGAGTTGTCACTATAGTGGCTCTCACCCTTACATTTAGCTTGTACACCCCACATGATAGCTATTTTGGCATCCGCTGGGGATTATATTGTACTCAGTAATATACAGCCCTGATTTTTCCCCGAGAGAGAGAGAGAGAGAGAGAGAGAGAGAGAGAGAGAGAGAGAGAGAGAGAGAAATGAATGAAATGTTATATTAACGTCTTCAAAAGGCCAAAATGACCTATCAGACCAATCTGTTACAAAATGGTGAATCTAATACCATGTCTGGGTACAAAAGAACTAGAACAAAGATACTGAGAGAGAGAGAGAGAGAGAGAGAGAGAGAGAGAGAGAGAGAGAGAGAGAGAGACGACACCAAATGGGGTCCCAAACCCCCTCCAAGGGCCCCCCTCTCTATTGCTAATAGAAAGGTATTTGCTTTAGATTACACAAATCTAGTACAATACTATAATGGTCTAGATGTTGTGGACTTGCCGACGATGTTGACAACTATGATGACAACTACGAGGACGAGGACGGGCTGAATTGCAAAAACGCTAAGGCTGATCTGGCTGAAAACTGAGGGCTGGTCTGAGGCTGAAAAGCGAGGGTTGTGTCAATGATGACAACGATGACGACGGCGCGGCGACAAGTGCTCAAAATGCTGATTTGTTGAATTTTGGAAATGTTGGCTGAGCTCTAGAAATGCTGGTTGATCTGACGATACGACGAGGTTCTGTGACGATAGGGTGAATTCTGCGAAGGTAAGGGGCTGATTTGCAAGTGCTGATGGCTGAAAACCAAAAACATTAGGCCTGACTGCTGCTTCGGGAAGCTGGGAATTGAAAACGTTGGGCTGATCTGGAACTTACAAAACGCAAGGTGCTGAAGGCTGTAAACGCTGGTGTTTCCTGCCGGTACTATTGAGGAGAAGCTTTGCAAGTTGGTTAACTTCTTCTGTTGCCTCGTCTACCTGTAAATGGCACCCCATGGCCTACTTATATACCAATCTCAATCTGGGACGAGCAGTAGCTCTCCTACAGCCCCACGACCTCGTAGATGATTAATAAAATAAATAAGAATGCCAGGCCAATCTGCTATGCAAAATTGGGTTCATGAAGTGAAAAATGCTAATGTTGTGTGCTACTGGGTTGTGCAATCAGAGGATATGAAACTATTCTAAGTGCCTCGACATGCACGGCCTGCGCACAGGCTCACAAAGGTGCCATAACACTTCCTAGGCTCTAACCTGAACCCTAGATTGGGATAGCGTGTCCACATGCACATAGGGTTAGATGTGCACGTGACAATCCCTCCTCTGTAAAGTGAGCTACTGGTACCGAGCTGCATGGCTTCCTTGTAGTTGGCCAACAACTGTGGGTAGTTTTTTAAAAAGTCTTCGCCACCCACACGGCTCGTGGGTTCCTCGATCTTTGAACTTCAAGAAGTACTGTCACACTTGTTTCTTTGAGCCATGGCAAAACCGATGCAACAAGACTTGCTCCGGCTCCATAACTTCTGCTTCATCTATGATTTCTGGTTCTTCTTCTTCAAAAATGTCCTTCAGAGGTGTATCGTGAAACACTTTCAACCAAGAAACATGGAAAACGTTGTGCATTCATATGAGTTAGGTAACTGCAGTTTCATAGAGACATCATTTATCTTTGTAATGACCGAAAATGGACCATACATTCTGAAAGACAACTTAAGACACTTCTTCCCGACTTGCTTAAGGTGTTTCTTCATGATCCTCAAATAGACCCAATCCTCTTCCTTGATAGTAACATCCAGACGATGCTTATTAGCCTATCGTGAATAAGACTCATGAGCCTTGCTTAGCCGAAGCTTCACACTCTCAGTAATCTCATTCAATGACTAACTCTCAGCATTGGCATCAAGCAATTGACTGACCAAACGAGTCAAAAGAGACTCGAACGGACGGCCAAACGTTGCCTCATACGGAGTTCTACCAATGGCAAAGGAATAAGAGTCACTCAAAATTGCTTGGACTAACAAGATAGGGACCCAATGGGATTGTTGATCATCCACATAAGATTTTAGAACATCAAAAGCCAATTGATTGTAGAGTTTTGTTAGACCATCTCACTGTGGATGAAAAACAAAAGAAAAATTTAACTCTGTACCAAAATTTTCAAAGAGAGTAGCTCGCCAAAAATTTGACGTGAATTGAACATCCCTATCTGATACAATTGACTTTGGCAAACCACAGAGGAGGTATCAATGCTTAATGAACAACCGTGCTACATCTTGTGCGGTAACTATGACCTTACAAGGAATTAACATGCAAAATTTATTGAAACGATCAACGATTGTTAATCATTGTGTGTTCCTTGCATGCAAACTAGGTGGAAGATTAGTCACAAAATCTATAGAGATATCCTGAAAAGGTCCTTCGAGAATAGGCAATGACATCAAGAGACCTTGCTGCCTACCCCTAGGGGCTTTTACCTTTTGACAAATGGTGCACTATGTGACATAATTAAACACATCTTTTCACATTTTAGGCCAATAAAAGAATCTTTCTATTTTTTCCAAAGTGGTGTTCATTCCCCTGTGCCCACCCATGAGAGAGTCAGGAGTATCGTGCAATATGGCTCGCCTAAGAGAGGGCAACACACATAGACAGTGACGAAAAAATAATAAACCTTTACAAATGAGATAGTTGATGGGCTCTTGGGAAGCAAGACCCTGCAACCATTGCTTACCAAACTCGAAATTTGCGTATTGATTCTTCATGTTGTCAAAAGAGACACCCTGAATAGAAATTGTGGAGCTTGACTCAAGAGCCAAGATCTGTCCTTTGCGACTTAATGCATCTGCAATAGGGTTAGCTTTTCCAGAAACAGATTCAATCAAACTACCAAATTGCTCAAAAAACTGAGACCACCTTGCTTAGTGATCACTCCAATATATATCACATCCACACAACAAATTTTCTACGGAAGGAAGCTTGTTGAACAGTTACCAACACATCACGGCACTCTTGTGTGATGAAAAGTTCATTCTAGGAGTGAATCTAGACACTTCGAGAGGAGTTGTCAAATTGACTTCCAAGCGGGGTCTCTCCACAAGAGATTCACTAACCATATCATGCATACTGCCTGAGTCAAACAAGATTACAAGACGCTGACCCTTCACATAACCATAACATTTAAAGAGAGATTCCTCGATGTGTTTATCAGAGACATGTGGAGATTAGTGTGGTTTACTAAAGTACTTGTTGTAGCTGTGGGTTATTTGGGTTCTTTAGGTGGTACTATCTTAGGACATGCATTTTTCATATGACCCTTAATGTGACGCTGAAAACATCGACCTTCTTTCCCATAAATGGCATGTTCTTTGAGAGTTAACCATCCTCCTATAATTCCTTGAGAAGCTTAGGTTTAGCAATGGATTTTGCTTTGCCCTTAGGTTCATTTTGAGAGTTATGTTCTTTAAGAGTAGATGAAGATTGATTAGAAGAGTTGCCAATCTTACCATTGGTCTTACCGTTCTTACCATTCAATGGGTTTTGAGAGTTCTGATTGGTACTGTGAGAAAACTTGTTCTCCTTAGGCTTACCTTTATTGTGCTTCATCTCCTGTGCAAGAGCAACCGTTACCGCCTTGTTGAGATCTATTGGGTCGAGGACTTCGACATCAAACTTGACGTACTCATCCAACCTGAAAAGGAAGGCCTTTGTGCGTTCCGCATCCGATTTGCGTAATTGGGTGCCCAGCTGCAAAACATGGTTAGAAAAAGACATAACTAGTGAACCATTTTGCTCAAGGTTACGCCTATCTTCTTTTAGCCGAGCTAGGTACTGTGGCGGCATGAAATATGCCTTGAGCTTTTCTTGAGAAAGGGGCACACCTTCCTCGGCTTCCTCTAGGTCCGAGGCCAATTGTGCCTCTTGCCATGCTTGATACCAATTAATGGCATCACCGCAGCAAGATACATGGGTGTCATCAAAACTTTGCTATTGTCTATTTACTTAGTTGTCGCAAAGTAAACATCCATCTTACCGTCATACTTACTGAACCTTGATATCTCAGTGACGGGATCGTTGGAGATGTCGCTGGTACTTGTGCTACTTGATGACTCACCTGTCTCCTTGGGAGGATCGCCCTTTGAGGAGAGAAGTTGGAGGATCAACTCGTGCATGCATTGCGTCTCCCGTGTTAACTCCATAGCCACCCACTTTTCTTCAACCGCTATGTGTTGTGCTTCGGGCGCTTGCTCGCGCTCAAGATTCATAGTCACCTTTCTTTCTTTGGCCGTGAGCTTCGCAGTCAAGATCCATGGCGGCGCGTTGCACCTCTTGTTGTAGCATTATATCCATCATCAACTTGACTAAAGCCTCCAGAGGATTTGGTGCAACCCGTGGCGTAGATGGCGATGGGGGAGGATCGGGGAACAATCCTCTTGGTGTAGAAACTTCTTCTCCTCCAACTCCACTCTCATCACCTTCATGCAATGTATCCATTTTGCTTCGAGTGATGACCACACACTGAGATCTTGGGTACTTGGGTTCCTTAGGTACTTGGATTCTTGAGGTACTTGGGTTCTTGAGGTACTTGGGTACTTAGCTTGCCATCGATGTTTGAGAAGGCTTTTCTCTTACCTGAGCTCAACTCTTCCCTGCAGGCACACCCCTTGGCGTCCTTGCACTCACACCAAAGTTTCTTTTCTCCACCTCACATCGATTGGCCCGCCGCTAAGTGCACGGTCCACTCCCAATGAGTTAAAAGAGGAACAAGGGGAGGCTAGACAAGCCCTTCTTTCTTGGGTTACCTGCCACTCTTCAAAAACATGACTAGGAATCAACACGCCCAAGTAGACTTGGGTTACGTGCGACTGCAACAAGCAAAAATAATAATTATGTGGTTCTTCCCTTGAGTGATACCGAACACTGCCAAAGAGCTCTGATCCCAATGTAAGGTGCATCGGAAATGAATGATGGTAATGCTCAAGATGAGTGCTCAAAACTTTACTCAAGAGATTCTTTTGACTTACGGAAGGGAGAGCCTTCTTCTATTCTTAAAGAGAGAGAGAGAGAGAGAGAGAGAGAGAGAGAGAGAGAGAGAGAGAGATAGAGAGAGAGAGAGATTGAATTATCGTCCACGGACGTAATATATGACCCATGGGACCAAAAAAGCACAACATTACAACAATTCCACACACACACACACACACACACACACAGAGTGAGAGTGTAATAACCACAACAAAGTGAATGCTTCTGTGATTGAAACTGCTGAGAGAGAGAGAGAGAGAAGAATACAACACCATATGGGGTCCCAAACCCCCTCCAAGGGCCCCCCTCTCTATTGCTAGAGAGGTATTTGCTTTAGATTGCACAAATCTGGTACAATACTACAATGGTCTAGATGTTGTGGACTTGCCGACGATGTCGACGACTATGTGACGACGATGAGGACGGGCTGAATTGTAAAAACGTTAAGGCTGATTTGGCTAAAAACTGAGGGCTGGTATGAGGCTGAAAATCGAGGGCTATGTCGACGATGACGATGGTGACGATGGCGCGATGACGAGGGATGATAGATACCAAGGGCCTCTTCATATGTCTCCAACTATCCTGACGTATAGAAGGTCCCCATACCTGCACACTTACAACATAGTGGAGGCTACTGAAGTATGAAAGTATGAAAGAGCCATAACTTTGTCCGAGGTTCCTGAAACTAAACCTACAAACACATCCTCTCCAAGAATCCCAAGGCCGCACCAGCTCTAGTAAGTCTAGTCTCTGTTGCTCTCCCCAAAGAAAACCTTGGCCCAGTGAAGACTATCCCAAGGTAAGTGTATGCATCTGTATACTCCACAATCTCTTGACCATTTGTGAAAGTAGGTGTTGATCTGCTGATCCACTATGGTGTGGTGTTAAACACCATAACCTTGGTTTTACCAAGGTTTACAAACAATCCACGTTCTCTCTGCAAAATTGTGTAATGCATCCAAATGTCGTTGTATACCCTTTGGTGAGTCAGAGATCAAGACAATGTCATCAACATATAACAACAATGGGATCCACATCCCTGCCAATTGGGCACCTCTATCACCCTCTCTGTCAATGTAATCAGACACCTCATCAACATACATACCAAACAGAGTAGGAGACAATCGGCAACCCTGTTTCACCCTAATAGTGGAGTGAACTAAGTTAGATATCCCCTCTGGGGTGCCTACATGTCACCATTGATCTGTATAAAGCCACAATTCCCCAAATCAACACTATGGGCACCCCCATCTCCTGCAGTCTGCGCATTAGTTGAGCTCTCAGTACCATGGCACATGCTTAGCAGAAATCCACGAAGCTACAATAAATCCGTCACCCATGTGATTTGCCCTCCTCAATGATGGCTCTAAGTGGCAAAATATGATCAAGAGTGGAGAAACCCCTCTTGAAACCGGCCTGACCCTTTGCCCTTACACCCTCACCCTCTGCCCAATTACTCAACTGCTGCTCAAGAATGGATGCATACAACCGTGCCAATGTGTGTCCAACCAGGCTCTGTAGGATCACCTGCCTGAAAGATAGGCACAATAGTAGACAACCTCCAAGTGTCAGGTAACCCCTCACACATGGCACGATTGAACAACACTGCAAGAACCTCCATCAACGTATCCCTAGCATGTATAAGTGCTCTGCTACTAGACCGTCATGATCGTATGCCCTCCTGGTCCTCATCCTGTCAATGGATCTCTTTACCATCTCAGTGGTAAAGAAGGTGCTCTGTAGGTGGGTATGGCTCTGTAGGATCCTGCCCAAGAACCATGTTTAACGATGTTGCATACTGGCCCCACACATCAAGAGAAGTAATCACTGGGGGATGGGAGTGCTCATGGAAGAGTTTCCATGCCTCGTCTGAGTCTCTACTCAAGAACAACTGATACAAGTCTCGCTCCATCTGGCCAAGTAAGCTCCCTTTCTTCCGTCTCGCAGAAGCCGCCAAAAAGCAATCCGAGATTGTCTGTAAGTGATGACTCCTAGAAGAAGATCCCTCTGAAGCTAGGCTCTCATCTCTCTGCACTCCTCAATCATCATACTAACTATTCTCGAGCATGCTCCCAGAATGTCACCTCCGATACGGTTGAGTGTGTGGATATGCCTCTAATGTTGTACCATGCAATGTCTCAGTCAGTAAAGTGGTGCACTCCTCCATTGAGAGGCCTAGACCAACTATGCATTAACGATCTCAAATCACCTCTGTATAAACCGAGTGAGTCTCTGGTGTAAATGTATAACGGGTATGTGACGTGCCTCCTAATGTTTAAGTTGTACTATACTGAAATGAGATGGACAATGTCAAGAGAGCATGATCCACTGCTATGCCCACTGATCTGGCTCCCACTGTGAAATCCTGAATACAAGGAATAAAGCTCGGCTGAGCCATAACATAGTCCACTATACTAGCCCCATGTCTGTGTGGAAAGCATGTAAAGCCGGATGCTTCAAGAAATCATTGTAAGCCCATTAAGTATGGCCAACCCATGTGTAGTCATCATCTCTGTGAGGTATCTCCCATACTCTGTCTGTTCTTTGTCATGTCAGCATAAGTTAAGCCCCAAGTCACCCACATCCAGCTCTCTAAGCATCTCTATCACAAAATAATGGCGTGGCAACACTGGGCCGGACACACACAACGTTGCGAAAAAATGCCACATGGCAACAATACAGAATCCCGCAAAACATGCTGGTAGGCTGACGTGGCAAAATTGTACGAAAACCCTAAAATTGCACTGGCTGACGATGTTGCAGTCTGTACGGATTTTGAAATTTGCACTGCTGCTTTTTGCCAGTTTTTGGAAGACCATTTGCTTTTGAGTTTAAGCTTTTGGGGTTCTGCTTTTGGCAACCCTTGTAAGAATATAAGGACCCTAGGAACCTCACTTCTTAGAGCATTTGGACGAAGAGTCTGAGAGAAGAGGACCCCTATGGGATTTGTACTTTGCTCAAGAGTAATATTAAAATAAATACCAAAAGAAGCACCAGACTTTGGGGCCAATATCTCTAGGCACGGGACTATGCTGACCATGTCATCTAAATTTGAAATATGATTAAATTAACGTGTTTTCTCTCTCATGTCGCGACCGATTTTAGACTTGGGGTGCCCAAGTCTAAAATTGATCACGACATGAGAGAGAGAAAACACTTTGTCGTGCACCATTTCCAGTGGCTCAAATAGACCATTAGTCCATTGTCCCAATGGCCATCTTCTCTGGCCATGCAATGGTCCAAGCTTAGTCGAAGAGAATTCCGACGGAAAGCAACAACAACAAAGAAAAAGAAAAAGAAACTATTTATATAAGTATATATAAATAGAGAAAGAAACTGCGGAAAATATCACCACTTGGTGACAACTCATCCACGAGCGACGGGCTATGACAGCTCTACAAAGGCGAGGCCCGAATAGTTAGGAATTGCAATAAGACACACCAAGTCTTGATGAGGGTAACAAGGCTGCTAGTGCAGTAAGACATACCATGTCTTGACGAGGGTAACAAGGCCGCAATACAATAGGGTATTCTTCTTCTTCTTGGCGTCATTCTTCCTCTTTCTCTCTCTGTGCACATACAAGGAACATTCGTTCACCTCTCCATTCTTTCTCTTCTCTCTAAGGGAAGAACATTCATTTTTCAGCACTTCAAAAAGAGTTCGTGCAAAGTGCTTGACCTAAGCTAAACAATTCTGGTACACATACAGTTTATAGCGTCACTTATAAAATATTGAGACATGCATGTCCTACGAGCAAGCTCGCAAAATTGTCAAATCAATTCCCTAGGCTGCACTAGACCTGACTACACCCTATGCCTTGGAAGTGGATTAGCATGTCCACACGCACATAGTGCTAGAGATGCATGTGACCCTTTTCAAGGTGAGGTACTTGTACCACATTGCATGGCTTCCTTGTAGACCACCAACAACTCCAGGTAGTAATTAAAGAAGTCCTCCTCGGCCCATAGTACCGTTTCATTGGTGCCACAATCTTTGAACTTCAAAACGCAGTGCCGAGCTTCCTTCTTGCAACCATGTTTGAATCAATGTAACAAAATCTATCTAGGTTCCATGATTTCTACTCCATCGACAATTCCCGGTTCTTCTTCATTCGAAATCTACGTTGGAGGATCCCCCTAGTAACAACTTCAACCAAAAGAAACATGGAAAACATTGTGCATAGCCCATGAATGAAACATCACTGATTTTCTTTATGAGTGGAAATTGACCGTACTAAATGAACACTTGCGACATTCCTTGCCTACTTGCTTAAGCATTTGCTTCATGGTTCTAAGATAAACCCAATCCCTTTCATTAATAGTGACATCCCAACGATGCATATTAGTTTGTCATCAATAAGATGCTTGAGTCTTGCTGAGCCAAAGCTTAACACTCCAATGACCTCTTCCATCGACTGACTCTCAACGTTAGCATCGTGCAACTAACTAACCGATGAAGACGATAAAGACTAGAAAGGATGGCTAACGGCTGCCTCATATGGAGTTCTACCGGCACAAATCATTCAAAAGTGCTTGCCCAAGTGGGAGCAACTGCTTCCACTTGTACCTCTGATCATAAACATATGACTTCAAAACATGGACATTTAATTGATTGCAAATCTTGATTTGTGAGGGGAATTTCATATCCTTTATGACACAATGGACTGTTGGTAAGCCACAAAGTGGATATCATTGCTTGAAGAAATGTGCGACATCATGTGCTGCAACATTCGCTTTACACCGAATCGACATGCAAAGCTTCTTAAACATAGGTGGGGGAGGCTGGCTGTCCCCCAACTGCAGCTAGCTACATTCTAAGACAAAACGTGGAAAAGGAAGCCTGTTTCCTGCATGGGAAAATGTCGAAACACACACACACACACACACACACCCCTGTTCTACTCTTCAATTTGTGTTTGAGGTTTGCACTCTTAATCCCGATGATCAAGCCACTCTCTCGATCAGACAAAAAAACCTACTTTGGAGGTGGAAAAAACCTACAAATTTTGGAGAGGTTTAGTATGTTTTTTAAAAAAATACCTTCAAAATTAAGCAAAAAACCTCTTAATTTTTGTACTTGTAGGTTTTCTTAAGTTCTTAGAATTAAGTTTATTTCAAGCACTGTTTCGGACACACTCTGATCCGATGATGTTCTCTAATCCCGACGGCTCTCTCTCTCTCTCTCTCTCTCTCTCTCTCTCTCTCTCTCTCTCTCTCTCTCTCTCTCTCTCTCTCTCTCTCTCTCTCTCTCTCTCTCTCTCTCTCTCTCGTTCTCTCTCGTACGAGGTCTAATGACTCCCTCCTCATGACTACGTGACACACCCCATTTAAGAAGGGGGTGAGGGGATCAATGAGGGGAACACGACTGTCAAAGCGATCAGCACCGTCGATGGCCTATCGGAGGGGACATTCATATCGCATGTGTGTGGGATGGTGATGTGGTTAGCATGGGCCTCAAAAGGCATTGGGGATTGGGGGCGCGCGTTTGAGTCCTGGTTTCACAAGGGTGTCCCCCTATTTTTGGCAAGCCATGTCTACCTCGGGAGACGAGCTCATCCCCCCTCCATCGTCGATCCCCTTACTCCCCCCACGTGCCCCCCTCTATCGTTTAGTGTCTTGGCTTCTCTCTCTCTCTCTCTCTCTCTCTCTCTCTCTCTCTCTCTCTCTCTCGCGTATTCATTGTTCAATGTAGGTGCCCTAAAGAATTTGAAGCTTGAGGAATATTGTGGCCTCCACTTCCTATGAAGACACTCCCGGCTCCATACTGCAACCACCGCAAGACTCTTATTATTACTTAATGCCCCCAACAAAGAAAGCCACGCAGCCCAAACAATTGCCTTACGAATATGACAGAAATAATGCTTTCGAAGCCGCAACGCAAGTCTATTGTGGAGACCGTAGTCAAATATTTCCATTGGACTCCAAAGAGAGATTTGCGATGTCAATTTAACCCTACTTCTCTAGGTGTCTTCCTCCACGACCTCACCCAGTAGATAGCTGACGAGACAATGCTTCAATATTCTCAATGTGGCATTTACCCTTTAGTGTTTGACTTTTCTATTTCGGCAGACGGCTCATTGCAAAATAGTGTCAAGAGAAAGTCATAGGATAGATCACCAAAACCTTTGAAGAGCTGAAGAACCCCAATGTGCATGCATTGCCAAATGTAGGTGAGACGATGCAACTCGTAGAACAATTGTACACAGAGTTCATGAGCAAGGAGATACTTGAGAAGGCAACAAAGTGAGCTCGAGTTGACGAGGACCCCCAGGGCACTGAAGAGGTTGAGAGAGTTGCAGATGTTTCCTCCTCGTCTAGACTTGAGACCACCATGTTGAGGGCATGAGCTCTGGACCAAACCCTTGATCCTCCATCACTTTGACTTGCCTTGTCAGTGAGACGCTTGTGTTTAAACAACAAGCTCGGCAATTAGGAGAGGGAAAATGGGCGCTGGTAAAACAAGTCGTCGCCGCCCCTCCGCACTAAATGGCATGGGGCATTAAATGAAGCCCCAGAGGTGGGATCTACGGCTGAGAAGCCCGGGCACAAAAGCAGAGGCGCGTAGGGTCGTAGGATGCACCAGAAGTAAACTAGGACGCCAAAAAGTAAACTTGGACATGGGCACACCTGTCCACGTTGACTTATCATGCGTTTGTTGCCCACCATGGTCAACATATGCGCACGGGGAGTTGGATAAGCCATGCGCCTTGCCCAACACCCATCGGGGTTCAAATCGTGCGAGCAGCACCCCACGCCCCATTTTTTTGAGCCGTCAAATCTCCTTGAGATTTGTGCGCGCACCCTCAGCCGTAGATCCCATCTCTTTGCTCCCGTGCCCTTTAGTGCTGAGGGTCGCCGCCCATCAAGACTTCACAGAGTCTGTCTATGTGGCCAACGTCTTCAAGATTCAACCTCATGGCGATGAAATAGAAAAGCACTTATTACACAAAGCTACACTATTGGACATAGCACATCAAGGTGTTGTACATCCCCTCCCAATCATTCCCCATTGTCTCAAACCCATGCTCATTTCACGGTACTGGAATCGTGGCCATGTGGCGCAATGTCTCCAAGCATGGGAAGTAGATGGTAGCAAGCCATCCAATAGGGACTATGTGCAGCTGTGCAAAAATTATTGAGCTGTTTCAAGATAACATTTTGAATATTATTAGCACTCTCCTCCTTCATCACTATATGGCACAGCTCTGGCGAGGCGGCTTTAATCTCAGACGTCAGATCATGGGGTGAACTAGGGGCGGGTAAACTAGGGGTGGGTGAACTAAGGGTGAACTAGGGGCGTTAAACTAGGGTGTGATCATGTGCCATGCCAATATGGATAGTGACGCGCGCTAGCGTGGTGATAGGACATTTGTGTAGAACCGAGACGTCTCGAGTTTGACCCACACCTTGCAAGGCGGGTGAACTAGGGGTGAACTAAGAGTGAACTCGGGGCGCCATTTTTGTCCCGAATTCACCCCTAGTTCACCGAGTCGACGGACGGCTGAGATTGCATTGCTATTTCCGCTTCTCTTTCCCACCATTGATCCCCCCTGGCTCGCGCCGTGCCATATAGTGACGAGGGCTCTCCTCTAGACCCTGAAGTTCCTGAACTCACATAACTACCTCCACAACGACGTCCACTCCTGCAACATATTGCTCCATTCTTGTAGGAAAGAAGTATATGCTAGAATTACACATTGGATTTCTGCCACAAAAACAGCTACCACAAAGACTTTTCCTCCTCATTGAGATCTCACTATCGAATGTATATCGAAGGTAATTAAACATTACAAGTGGGTTGCCCCAAAATGCATCTCTACGTCCAACCCCCCTGCCTTAAAAGGTCACAAGATGTGCATGCCATAAGCTACAACTGCAAACACCTACGCAAATGCTTGCCACAACCAATAGAGCAAGCAAAGGTTGATTTTGCAAATAAAGTCACGAGACAACATACTAAAACAAGGGCATGCTCAACGATCTAGGGGAACGACCTTTTGATTTCTCCCTATGCAAAAATGGAGCCCATTGCGTACGCTACAACATGACCAACTTCTGGCTTATGTCCAATTGATGATTAAAGAAATCAAGGTGCTTTTTGTATTTAAGGTGTTATCTCTAAAGTGGTGGTGACGTCTTTAAAGTGGTGGTGATATTGTCTTTAAGGTGATTTAATAGAAATTGGTGACTTTAAACTGGTGTTGAAGATGACACGTTTAAAACAATATTGCGATAAAAAGATATCTAATTAGACTATCTTCTCTTGATTCGTATACATAGAAGAACTCAACCATGAGCAAGCTAGAGGAGCCAAACCAATCTACCAACGATCGCTAGCTCATAGTGGACAAGTCGACACTCAAGGGGGAGCCCCTCACTCTCAAGGAGTGCAGAAAGCTATGTCTTGGCTACTTCATACAACAACAACTCTTTCAAATCAATGGAAACATAAAGGAGACATCTCATTTGAAGCTATCAGATTTGCAACACACAGACCTTGTGAGGGTGTTGTTGTAGAGATTCATTCATCAAGAGAGCACTCTCCCCAACAATAACCAAGTAGCCATCTACTCCATTCAACAATGTTGTGTGTGGTACATACTAGGCAAGAGGATTGATTGGAGTGATTGTTACGACACTATAGGTGGTGGTTGTGGACGCATCACCCACAAGGTTGTTGCATGCAACAAAAATAACCCTATGCCTCCTCACAAACGGACCCAGTGTCCTTCTTCCCAAAGAGCAAGCAGCATCGACACAATTTGCAAGGCAAGGACAAGACGTTGCAAGTCAAGTGAAGACACCAAATATGTTGTGTGCATGCATATTCAAACTGGAGATTTAGGTGCATGATATAGAGGAGAAATTGGCCGCCTAGTAGGGCCACAAACGCGAGATACTTGGAGAAGTATGGCCCTCTAGTGGAAGAGCAGCAACATGGGCCACTCAGATCATGTTCATAAGGGACTGATGAGTTTTGTTTAAATGACGTAATGGATGATTTCACTACAACCATGGATTGATCATCGTACTTACAGCTACATCACAAGTTTTTGTAAATCACAATGGAGAGTTATGATGCATCTATAAATTTGCAATAACCAACTCATAAATGGACACTCTTCTGGGTCTTGACTCTGTCTAACCTTGCGAGTAGTTTATAGCTAGTTGACAAAATGAGAAACTGTGTATATTACATGAAATTAGGCAGGTCATTTGATGTTGTAATCTTACAAGTTGTTTGTCAAAACTAAGATTCCTCTTTACATGTGGGGGTTGAGTGATCATAAATACAAAATCAAGATTCCTCTTTACAATATGTGGGCTTAAGCATCACATATATACAAGCAGAAGGTTGGAAGTCACTTCCTGAGCCGCTTTTTTGCTTTCATCTTTTTTGTGAGCAAGAAGCCCAAACAGGGGTATGTTTGTTGGGTGGCAAAATTGGGCTTTGTGTTAACATAAACGTTGTATCTCTCTGTACAAGTCAGAATTGAAATCCCTCTGCTTGAGAGAGAACCTCAAGAATCTTCGCCATTTTCAAACATTGGCACCATATCATCCACTTCCTACATATCAGAGCAGTCCAAGCTTACTTCCACTCTACCTCATCATCTTTGTTAGCTTCCTCTACTGCTACTTTGCATGTTTGAAATACACCAAAATCTTATTGAGCTGCTCTTGTTGCAATGTCATGAGGCTTATCTATAAACTGCATGTTGCAAAAAAAAAAAAGAATATGTCGTGCGTTTAGGATGCAGTCTACTCCTCTTCTTTGAGTGCACAAAGTATAATCTGTCTAGTCTTACTACCTTGAAGCAATCTCAATTCTACTTATTAGACCAAGTCTACTAGAATGTCCAATAAGTTGATTAGATCCTAGTAGAGATTCTCCCAATAATCCTTCTCATTTCTTGTGATTACTCTACCAAGCTATTGCAATGTATACTGCAATCTCAACACCATATTCAAAATATCCCACTAGCATAATGGAGGCTATCATTGACAAGACTCCCATCAAACCCATCCATTGTTAGTAAGATTCAAAGAGATCCATGAAAGAAATTGTTAGTTCTTACCAATTGCATCAACACAATGGATTCGTGGCACAATATGATCTAACTACAATCAACAAGAAAGTGACAGGAATTTAAAACTTGATTGCTCCCAAATTCAAAATGAGTTTGCAAACAGATAATGTAATAGCTGGGCTTTTATGGTTCAATCATGCTTGGAAAGAGATTGATGATCAATTCAACTCTTCATTGTCCATTACTTCCTGAAGCTCCTCATTTATCAAGTCTATGCCGAGAGCGAGAGTGGGCCGTAGAGCTATCCATGGTTGAGGCTCTACAAGAGGCTCAATGTCTAGCTCTAAATTGAGATCCTTTATCTCATCAAACACCGCCTCATTGTCGCTCTCTTCCCCTTCTTGGTAGTCATGTTATGCTAATGATGTGAGCAGATGGGGCTCTGTAGAGGTGGAGTCATCCTCTTGTTGACCTACTTGATCTGCCTCCTTATTGGTGATGTCAGACACCCGTCCTCCTCGAGGATTGATAGACACAACCTACCTCCATGGACTACAAGAATCTAGCGTAGCATAGAAGAAAGACTGCTCACAGTGTGTCGATAATAAATATTGTTTTTGTGTTGTCCGTAATGGCTTTAAAGAATCATTTGGCCAAAAACCAAAAGTCTCTTATCTCATTGTGGCTCCAACCCCTTTGTTATTAGCACGAAACTAATGAACCTTCAATACAACCTATTAACGTACAAGATTTATAAAATTTTAGAAGAATATCTAAAGCTAAGAATGTCAATTACTATTATCAGACATTACCATTACAGTAGTATAGATTATAAATATTGACCATGGTTTTTACATAACCTAGCTCATCTTCAATAAGATTTGTGTTTACACATGATTGTTGCCTAAATGATGAGACAATGCAAGAATCCTGAGTTTGATGTAGTTTATCAATTATGTCGCCTCAAAGATGTTTCCCATAGACTCACACATTTATGTGCACATGTACCTAAAAGTGAAAAAATCAAGTACTGAACTTTAAGAAGCAAAACTAGAATTACATATAGCTCAATATAAATATATGAGAGAAAGAAATTTTACCTCTCTATCACAACCAACTCCAATCTCTCTCTGATTATTGATGATGTCTTCCCCTTCCATAATTCCATCTATTATATAATCAGATAACCAAAAAAGAATTGATGGAGGTTATGTCTTGTTTGATTTTTCCTCGGGGGTTCATCGTACATCACCCCCCTATATAGCGTGCATTCGTGGGGTATTAAAACCCCCCCTCTTATATCATGTATGAATGAATAAAATGACCCCTTATTTTAGGATTTTTTTCAAAATTGAATATAAAAACCCCTTATTTTAATATATCCCTGTTAAATTGCATAAAAGGTTTGCATTTTAAAACCCTTCATTTTGAACTCACATTATACATTAGCATGACTACATAGTGCACCTCTTGAGGATTTTGCACCCCTTGGTCTTCCTTACTGGTTGCAAATTACTTAACGGTACTCTTCAACAAATTTATTTAAACACTATGAGTTGTAAAAAACAAACGTGGACAAGTTTGCTTGTTGCTTGTATGAGACATTAAAAGGAATGCTCTTGCCACATAACACATCACGTGAAAATGTAGTAGGTTCATCTACTATCCACCCATGGGGACAACCCTCATCAACAGCTCAAGATACTCAGCAAGTAGTACATGAACTCTCTAATCATCCACCCCTCATACATTCAACCCCCTGGAGTCGGCTCTTTGGCTAACAGCTTAACAAGACCCTTAAAAACTCCCATTAATATGAGTGCTAATTACACGTGCAATATCTATCTCATTCACGAAATGGATAAGTACATAGACTTGAATATCAAAAGAAGAAGTTGATAGCTCCTTCTCCACTAATAGAGGAGCTCAATGTGTCCCTTCGTTCTTGATCATGCTTATTGTCTTCATCGCTTGCAAGCTCTAACTCTAGATCAATGATAGTCCCTTTTGTCCACTTTTTGTACCGATCCATAAGCATCATTAGTACTATATATTTTTCATTTTTTAGCTTTGCATTAAAATATCTAGCTTCTATTCTTTGGCATAGTAACTGATCTTTAGGCAAGAATTGTCTATGCCAAAGATATATGTTTTTGTTGAGATGCTTACTATGTCTAGATTTTAACCAATTTCCAAATAAGAGAAAAGATTTATAACCCATGGTTGAACACCATGCATCCATAGAAAAATGTTTAGCATGAATGCGAAAACTTAAATTGAAATGAAAATACATCTGCAGGTATCACGATAGCTTATTTGCATAGAATCTATAGCCAAGAAAGTCGTGTATAGTCTATGCTGGAATTCCAGAAACTTAAAATCTTCTTTCGAGGTCTTGTCTTGAAATGTCGAGCGCATCTATGCCTCTCCATAACTCTAGGACATTCTCAATAATAGGAGCCAAATAGTCATTAAGGTCTTTAACTTAGCATTTTTTTTAAGATTATCAGAGGCAAAACGAGGTGTTGTTTCTTAAAGAAAATAAATGGTGGTAAGTTGTAGTTAACAAGTGGTACTAGTCAAGTAGACCTTTTATTGGAACTCATGGAGGATGTATCCACACCATCCAAGCCAACACCCATCTTAATATGTCGCAGCTCTTGTTCAAAGTCCGGCCACTTTGAATTGATATGCTTGAAGGCAAAACAATTCGAGGAAATTTGCATAATCCCATCTTTACTTGCATTCTTTGCTCCCAAATCCTTAAGTCTTGCTAACTCTAGGGTCCAAAATTTAAATTGTATATAGTGAGCCAACAATGGAGAATGTTGAAGCACCTTACAAGGGATCTTTCTGATGTATCTTTATAACAAGACGTTTCACATTTTTGACATCTCTCCTCGTTCTTATATTTGTCTCTATACAATATACAATCATGGGGACATGTGTGTACTGTGTTGTAGTCGAGTCCAAGCTTGGTCATCATCTTCTTCACCTCATCTCTTGATGTGGGAAGGACATTGAAGGTAAAAACTCTTGCAATAATAGCTTGCAACATTTCAAGGACACATCACTCTTAGATTTTATGAAATAATGCAATTAACATTGACATCTACGTTGCATGATTCGTTATTCGACATTCGTTTTCTGCGTGAATAATGGTCGATTAATACGTTCTAAAGATTTATTCGTGTGTATTATTTGCTGCCACATCAGCTTTTTCCAAAAAAATATTTTATGGCTTACATATCGATCGAAAGCCTATCGATCGATATAGTAGTAGTATATAAAGCCCAAATTTGCGTGGCTTAGCTACAATTACCTTCACCAAAGTGTCAGGTTATCTCCAACATAGAAAGGTTGAGTTTTTAAGAAAATATTATTTTTAATGTTTATACATTAAGAATAAAATAATTATATAGATTTAAATCACATATAATTCTTAACAATAGAAGTTATATTTTAACTCTATTGCTAAGTTTAAATAAATTCCTCTAAGCAATAGAGACTATACTTTAGCTCTACTTGTTTAAGAATAGATAAATAAATAATTGTACGCATTAGAGGCTACTTTTCTATTGCAAATGTATAATTCTCAACATTAGAAGCTATACTCTTAGCTCTATTTGTTTTAGAATAGATAATAAAAGTGATATTTGATAGTTAAAATCTATCATAGCTATAATATGTGCACAAATAATAGTGTTAGTTCATACATTTTGGAACATATACACATACATGTAGGATCTTTTGGTTGTCATGAACAAATGTTCCTACCTCCATATAGACATAGAATAGGTCCACTTAGTGCCTTTTGGTTGTTATGAGATGATTCTCTTACTTCCAAGTGAGGTTTAAGGTATGAAGTAGGATTCACTTGGTTGTTATCGAGCTTATGCTCTTACCTCTAACTGAATATGGTGGATTACCTATAGAATTCACTAGGTTGTGATCGAGCGAAAGCTCTTACCTCTTAGTGAATATTAGTCATGCATAGTACTTGGGAATCACATGGATGTTATCGAGCTCATGCACTTACCTCTATATTGATATAGAAATTAGAGACCTCAGTTATTTTAGGGTCGATTAGTTGTGTTTGAGCAGTAGCTCCTACCTCCAAGAGACATAGATAGTGGAATGTGAGATGACCCCATCGCTCATTTAGGTTCTCTTGAGCAAACACTCTTTACCACCTAGTAGCCAAAATTGATATATCCAGTGGTGATCTTCCCTAAAATATTATCTTAACACTATTCATTTTAATTTAGCAAATCATATCTATAACCTTTTATCTTTCTCATTGCGCTATTATGGTGAAAAATTATAATCATAATGTATCTATTGATTGTAGGATATATTTTGTTGAAGTCAAAAAAGCATGGTGCGAGGAAAAGAGTGGTCGTATATGGAGGAAAAAGAGAGAGGCAAAATAATTTCGTTTTTGGAATGCAAACATTGTGGGCATAAAGTGCCACACAACGCAACTCACATCAAAGAACATTTATTCGGCACTAATCCCAATGTGAAAGAATGTGGAGCACCACCTAACGACATATGGGTCCATTTTGGAGGGTATGTAAAGAAATGCAAACAGGCAGGACTTCTTCCTAAGAGACAGAAGGGTATGACAGGTGCGTCATCTATCAACATAGAAGAAGTGAGTGTGGATCAAGAAGACATGCCAGCTAACCAAGGACCTTCCATGTGATAGATGGCGAAATGTAAACATCTTTTCATGATAATGTATCTCACTTTTTCTCATTGTAGCTCCCTATTGAGCTATATATCTCACTTTTTTGATTTAGTAGCAATAAAGTCAAGTATTGAAGAGAATTCGCATAAACATAAGGATATTGCTTGGCAATCAAATACAAAGACATTGCTTGACTCTCAACAAAGTCATCAGTTATCAACTCCAAAACAAATTCATTGCCATAAACATAGAGAGAATACAATGCTCTCCTCTCTGAGGATGTGTTAAGATTCTTCATGATCGAGCTCACCGTCGACATTGGGAGGAGCGTATGGGGCTACCATTTCCTGTCGAATCACACGACAATAAATAATTAGATCAAAAAAATAGATACACGTTGATTAAAAAACTACAATCAATGGTACAATCAATGTTAACATTCACACAATTTTAGAATTTACATCTCTCTCATCAATTTGGCAACATCAATGTAATAAAATAGCATGAAATTTCAATCAATGGACATGAGACAAGACAAAACTGTATCATTGCAAAGTATAGACATGCTTTCAAATTACAAGGTATGATTTCAAATTTCAATCATTGGATGGTCTCAAGCGTGCACTATCTGGGAGTGTGCGACCAACACACTTGATGCCTTGTAACTTGCTGAGGAAATCATGTGAGGACTTGCGCTGGGTGGGATTGGTAGATACACAAGTGTGAAAGACTTCCTGAAAGCGTCTGAGGAAATCAATATAATTATTGTCATCATCCTTAGGTAAATATCTAAGGAGTTCTTGAATGTATTTACAAAGGGAGTAGATATCTTGGCTGCACGTGAAGACTGGAGGATTTGTCGATATACATTCGGGAGCCACCCACCAATATCGCTTGCTCCAGGCTTCCCTTGTCAATGAAAGAAGATCTAGAAACTTTGGAAATGTGTTCTCTGTGGGGAACAAGGTTACACTACCCCAATCACATACGCCACATATACTCCAGCCCATCTAGAATGCAGCAAAATATTACTCCCATGAACATCATTGTGAGTGTTGTTATTCGCGTGCAAAAAGATGAAGGTTCAGAGCAATCCATTAATGATAGGCCATATATTCTTCTTGACGCCTTCAACGGTCCCCTCGGGGTCTCTGAAACCCTTGCTCATGGCCACATTCTTCCCCTTCTTTTGGAGTCTCTCTAGCCAGTGGTCGAGGTTTCCACCATTCCACATCTTGAAGATGAGGATGGGTGCTCACATGGCATGTCTCACCAATCCCAGAGAAGCAATGATTCCACTATGAGTGATATTCATAATTGTGGCTTCATGCAGTGCTATGTCATTGGCACTCTTCTAGCCATCACCCTTGATTAGCTTGCCAACATAAAATTCATCTGTGAAGGTTTCATGGTTGACTTTCACCTTCGTGACCATGCCGTATCTACCTTCTCCAATGCTTGCCATTTGTGGAAATTCAATGCAATCCATGCGCATGATGATGAGGTTGCATGGGTCTAAACTTCCCATGTCGGGCGGCATTGGATCATTGCTAGAGATTGGTACTTCTGAAGCAGCAGGCACTTCGGGTACATCCTTGGGCTCTTCTTTGATCCTTGGTCTCTTTCCCTGTTGCTTCATGCTTCTATAAAGGACCTCTACTTCCTTCATGCGGTCCATGAAGCCAGACTTCCCTTTACTTTGCTTGTCAAGGGTTTCTACAACTCTGCAAACTTGCCCTATGATTCGACTCACGTCATGGTCCAACTGACCACCTGTAAGGACTTCAATACCACCTGAAGCACCACAAAATTTTGCAACTAGTTCTGCATATGTAGCACTACATAACTCATCCAAAAATGATTTGTATGAGGACTCTTGTAAGACTTCCTAGAGGCGATCACTTCGTAATCCATAAAGATGAGTGCATACGAATTCTTTGACATATTTGCGCTCAACTTTTGTTATCTTGCCTGTAGTACCCATGATGTGCGTAGAAGCTAAAAATAAAAAATAAAAATCAAAACTTCTCAGCAGTATAAGTGACATGTAATACAACACATTCTAGTCATTCTTTACAACACAACCATTGGGCAATCACCCTAAACCCTAAACCCTAAACCACAGGTTTACATGAATGTAATTTATGATTAATATACACAAGAACATGCACACAATTATGCATGATGTTAGTTATTATTTTTCATACCATAAAGAAATATGTTATGATTTTTCGAATCAAAAACCTCGCATGTATGAGACATTATCAATAGGAATGTGACGAAGTCATAGAAATACGCATTATTTTACAAATTACAAAGATTAATGTAAAATATGGTGTCACGTGTGTATCCTTCTCATTGTAAGGATCTAAGCAAGTCCTAAGCACCAGATGCAGGGGTTTTATTCCCGTTGTAAGAGCAAAGGATAAACATTCGATCCAAACGCCTAGAACGATTACACTATAAAAATCAGTAGCTCATCAGATAATGGTTTTTTTCTCACAAATTGTGTCTGAAAGAAACTCCTCCCATTGTAAAAATTGAAGATCGTGGCGTGGGGAGTAGTTTAAAGATTACACTTTTCTCATTATACAGATCTACAATGTAGATCTACGAATCATGTGGTCCATGACTACGTATATTGAAAAGTGTATAGCTTAAAGACTCACTAGATAAAAAATTTATTCGCACAGATCGTGTCTAGGAGTATCTTCTTCCGTTGTAAGAACCAAGGCTCAGACACAGGAAGAAGTATGTTTTTTGTAAGCTCACATTTCATTGGAACTTATTTTACCTAAAGCATCGTACAAGTGAGAGTGTCATGAGACATATCAAACAAATATACATGCTATCTAATGGTCTCCTAAAACACCCTACAAAGTATGAGTGCCGACAAGCATATCAAAACAATATACGGTGTTATCTAAATTCCTATAACATTGACTCAAGTAAGAGTGTTGCAAAGCATATCACAACAAGAGTCAATGTTTTCTATTTTTTTAATTACTATGGAAGTAAGATATAAAATCAGACAAGCCATAGTAGTTTCTATATCCTAAATTTTAAATCTATTATGTGACTAAGAGGTCCTGAAGGTGTATCAGAGACACGTACATTAATATATCACATGAAAGTAAAATTTAAATTATTCGCGTATAAAAACACGAATTTGAAGAGAAAAGATGCTTACCAGTATGCGAAGCTGGCCTGCTCGAGAGTATGAGGTAGAGAGTGTGAGCTGTAGACGACTAGAAAGCTCCAAAATTGGTATCGATCAAAAACGTATCGAACAACGATGCACAGTTTTTTAAATATAAATCTAGTGTATCAATCGATACTCTGTCGATCGATATTGTATCGTTCGATATGCTATCGATCGATAGATTATAAATTATTTGAAAATACCTCGTATTTTATGATAATACGCGAATAATGACGAGTTATTCGATATAAATTACATTATTCTGTCGAATAAATGCAACGCAGATTGACATAGGAGAATTTGCTTACTTTAATAGTGTTGAACTGATGCATTACTCCAAGGATAATGATTTTGGAGGTTCAAAATAAGTAAACTCATGTTTAATTGTGATAATTTTGAGCCTTCATAAATTTGTTGAAGTACTTCAACTCTAAGGAAGCTTTATTCATCACCCACATCATCTTCTTCATTCCAATCATTAATATATTCATCCATGTCATCATCGCCATTGACAACTTCATGCACTTTGTCAAATCCGTGCCATGTAGTTTGTTTAATTTGTCATAACTTTTTGGATGACTCTTGCAAAGAAGTTTCATGCACTCAAATGGCATACGAGAGATGCCATGAGAGGGTAGATACATATCATTCTTAATATCATAAGCTAGAACCTATCATACCCACACAAATATGAGTATTAAATACGCAAGGAACATGCTTGATATATCTATAAAAAACATTCATCATTAAACACAAAGACAATTTGATTAAGCATGAATCTCATTATTATCAAATGTAGATGTAGAGATTTAAGAAGTTGAAAAATCCAAAAGGACATGATTCATGCATTTATATATGAAGAGTTGAATGACTACATATAGCAATGGACGAGCCAAGAAGAAAAGACCATTCTAAGAGGAATGAATCATCTAAATTTCAGTCTAAAGTTAGAGATGCTTTTGGAAGCCTACAGAATCAATAATTTTTCAATAGTTCATCTTCGACGCGTAATGATCTAATGGCATTGACAAGAATATATCTTGGAACATCACTACTCATGTATCCTCGTTTTGATCAATTTTCCATGCCTCAAATGTGCAATTGGTTCTTGCGCTCCTTTCTCAATACTATTAATTAAACCTGCTATGTTTCCTTGTGTGTATGTCTTTTCATCTACATAAAGTCTATGTCCTTGAGTGTTAGACAAGGGGAACTAGAACCTAGGAGTCCCCATCCACTATATAGCATGGCTCCTAGCCCTTTGCACTAGTTGGACTCCCTTTCCACACTGCCTAGCCCGGCGTTGCCCTTGTCTAGTCCGGCCTTGCCGTTGTCTTGACATTACTCCCCCCTTAAAGAAGAGTTTTCGTCTTCGAAAACAAAAGTGGGGAACTTCTTCTTAAGAACACTAATGTTTTCCCAAGTGTCACCTTCCTCAGGTCGGTCTTTCCACTTGATTAAGGCTTGTTGACGTACATGATGACTCGACATAACTCATGATAGTCGAGAACAAGTTTAGGTTCATGCGGTAAGGTAGGAGGTTCAACGAAATCAACCAAAATCTGTTGGCCAATGACATTGTCATCCCCATGTAACCGCTTACGTAAACGGCTTACATGAAACACCGGATGAATACGAGAATGTATAGGTAGCAATAATTTGTAGGCACGATCACCTACTCGCTTGAGTATTTTGAAAGGCCTACAATACCGGGGAGATAATTTAGGTGTTGGCCCAGTTTTCAGACTTTCTGAATGTTCTGGCACACATAAAAATACTTCCTCCCCTTCCTCGAAGGTAACTTGCCGATGTTTCTCGTCAGCATACTTCTTATACCGATCATGCGCTTGTCGGACATTCTGATGAGCGAGTTTCAGCATATCCATGTGGTCTTGGAGAAAATCCTTAACCTGTTGGAGCTTTTCGGTTGCCAACCCCACCGTAATAGGTGACCTAGGTTGAAACCCATACATGAGCATGAAAGGACTAAATCCAGTTGTGACATGCTTAGCACTATTGTAGGCAAACTTGAGAATAGATAAGTATTCTTCTCAGTGTGACTGTTTTTTGTTGACGTATGCTCTTAGCATATCCTCTAGCACTTGGTTAACTCGTTCAGTCTGACCATTTGTTTCTGGATGATCGGCTGTACTGAGGTTCAGTTGTGTACGTAATTGTTTAAACACAGTCCTCCAAAAGTGACTGTTAAACTTGGGATCACGATCACTAACAATGTTACTTGGCAAACCATACAACTTGTATAGATTGTCCACAAATAACTTGGCTAATTTTGGTGCCTTAACCGTTGATTTGGTTGGAATAAACTTACATAGTTTAGTCAACCGGTCTACGACCACCCATACCGAGTCATGACCTCGTACAATGGTTGGTAAACCCACAATAAAGTCCATAGATATACTTTCCCATTTTCCATTGGGAATCTCCAAAGGATGTAAGAGTCCTCCTGCTTTGAAGTGCTCTTCTTTGTTAACTTGACATTTTTGGCAATGCAAGACATAAGCTTGAACAAAGCCACGTATACTTGGCCAGTAAAATTTTCGTCGTATGAGAGCATAAGTTTTTCTAATACCTGGGTGCCCTGCACTTGGACTATCATGAAATTCATAAAGAATTTGGCGCCGAATGTCTATGTACGTTGGTACACAAACTCTCCCCTTATGGAGTAGGTACCCATTGTCCATGGTGAAACGCTTCCATCGTTGTAGTTCATCACTCGATAGAGGAGAACTAGGCCACGTTACACTACCATCATTGGAGTGAGAAGGATCCCTCATTTGTACATGGCTCCACACTTTGGAATATGCTTCATCATGCTCATATTTGCCTTTGAGAGAATCCAAAAATTCATTACGAAGTTCCGTGAACAAGAGAGAATTGATCTCCGGCATACGACTTAGAGCGTCAACCACCACATTGTATTGACCTTTATGATACCGGAGCTTGCCGTCAAATTCCTGAAGAATCTCGGCCCACCTGGCTTTCCGACCCTTCAAATCCGTTTGTTGTGTAAACCATTTGATGCTTTCATGGTCAAACACAATCTCAAACTGAGCATCATACAGATAATGCCACCATGTTTCTAAGACAGACACTATTGCATAGAGTTCAGGCTCATAAGCAGAGTAGTTCTGTTGAGATGCATCAAGCTTCTTGCTTTCAAATGCAGTTGGCCGTCCGTCTTGTAACAGGACTGCTCCAATAGCACGGTTACTGACATCCATTTCCAAAACGAATGGTTTCAAGGGATCTACAATATCTAGTCTAGGAGCTGTAGCTAATGCATCATTGAGTGTATCGAAACTGTGTTGTTGAGCGGGTCCCCACTGAAAAGCTTTGCCTTTGCTTTTCAGTTGATCCATCATGGAAAAGGAATATTAGCATAGTTTTTAATGAACCTGCGGTAAAAACCTGCAAATCCTAAAAAAATATGTAACTCTTCCAGATTTTTAGGAGAAGGCCATTGCTGGATTGTATCCACTTTGGATTGATCCATATATAGCCCATTAGCTGAAATAACATGCCCCAGATAGTGAATTTCTTCTTTTAGAAAATCACACTTAGATTCCTTGGCATATAATTTATTTGTTCGTAACAACTCAAACACCTGCGTGAGATGTTGTAAGTGTTCGTCTTCAGAAGCATTGTAGACTAGAATGTCATTGAGAAAGACGATGACAAATTTGCCCAAGTACGACTTCAAGACACTATCCATAAGTGTCATGAATGTTGCGGGCGCATTGGTTAACCCAAAGGGCATCACCAAGAACTCGTAGTGTCCAAACCTTGTTCGGAATGCAGTTTTGTGTATATCAGCAAGTTGAATACGGACTTGGTGATAACCTGACCGCAAGTCTATTTTTGTAAAAACATGAGCATGAGTGAGTTTGTCAAACAACTCATCCACTCGTGGCAATGGGTACTTGTTCTTAATCGTAACCGCATTTAAGCCACGGTAGTCTACGCACATGCGCATACTGCCGTCTTTTTTCTTCACTAATAGGATAGGAGAAGCCCATGGTGAAGAACTGGGTTGTATAAACCCTCTGCTAAGGTAGTCAGCAAGCTGACGTTCCACCTTAGCAGCTTCAGAGTAACTCATACGGTAGGGTGGTTTATTGACAGGTTTACAGTCTGCAACCACATCGATGCTATATTGCACCGATCGTGTCGATGGTAATCCTGGTGGCAAATCATTAGGAAAAACATCTTGAAACTCTTATAATAACTTTTGTAACTCACTAGCAACGTTTGCTTGTTTGGAAGTAGCCATTGGTGGAAAAGATGAGAGAGAAGCATGCGGCGTTGAGAAATGTTCAACAGATTCAATGTTAGAGAGAAAATGAGACAATGAGTAACACAAGAAAACTTGATCTATTTCATTATAAAAAACGAGCTGCATAAGCTCAGCTGTACATATCAATGGTGAAGAAGGTACATCCTTCTCTCGTAACAACAACACATGTGCGCCATGGGATTCGAATATCAAGCTGTTGTGCTCATAGCTACGCTTCAGTGATGGTCCTAGGCTATGCAACCATTCCCTACCAAGGACCACGTCTGTCCTCTCCATGTTCATAACCTGAGAATCCAAGGATGTGGAGTAACCTTGTACTTCCAACGGACCAGCTCGGACTTGAGTATCCCAGATTTCGGTATCATGTCCATTCATCATTGCTACCTTGTAGTGGTGGGTACTCGGAGTTTGAGGCAATTTGAGTTTTTCACAAATCCGTAATTGATGAAATTGTGAATAGCACCATCATCTACCAAGATTCACACCTTGTGCCCTTGCAGAGATCCGTGCATACGTACTAACTCATGTGGTCCGAAGGTCTGTTGCCACATGGAAGCTGTGAGACAGCATTCATGCACCACCTCGGTGTGTGTTACTTCCACTGTAGAGAATTGTGAGAAAGACTCAAGAGGCAGCAGTTGCACCGTGTGCACTACTTTCTCTTTTCCATGAGCAACAGATTTTCCCTTGGGACAATCCTTTTTTCCGTGACCGCTTTCTAAACATTGAAAACATAATTTCTCTTTCTTAGCTTTATCGAAGTCCTCAAGAGAGAGAGGACCTCTGGACCCCTTGGGTTTTTTAGATGCTTCTGAATTGGATACTATAAATTTTCTTTTATTGTGCCCATATTGTGTGCATGTATTACCATGTGTATTAGCAGACACATGAGTATTATGTGCTTTCTTTTCACCGGGTCATCGTGAATATGTGCTTTCACTATGGCTTCCTCAAGTGTTTTAGGGTCTTGGGTCTTGACGTGCTTCTTAAGCTCTGGTGTCAGACCTTGTATAAATCCATGTACTTGCTGAAAGTTATCTAAGCCTTCCAACTTGAGGATAACATTCCGATAGTGAGATATATATTCAAGTAATGATGGGTATTGGCGCATGGAACACGTGTCCCAAGCCGTCCAATTTGGATCTGCCTCATTTGTAGCAAAAATTCTTTACGAAACATAGCTTCAAAAGCTGCCCAACTTTGTGGTATGATATTCTTCTCCTTGAGAGACATCCACCATTTGTAGGCCTTGCTTTCCAGAGTTAGGCTTGTTTGCAGTGCTCTGACTGCGTCCGGAGTACGCCGTAAGGCGTGAATTCCATCCCACTTGCTGAGAAAGATATTCACTGCATCCTTATTGCGGTCTCGGTCTTCTCCCTTAAAAGTCGGTGGTTTGGTGTTTTTCAACAACTCATCCACCTCTTTTGCATTGAGAGTGTGCAAAGTATCAGCAGTTGGACCTTGTCCTTCATTAGAAGGGCCTTGCCCCTGTGTAGCAATGTGCTCATGCATGTGCGTGTGAGTGGGACCCTTGGACTACTGTTGCATTAATTAAATCACTAATGTGGATAATTTAGTGACATTTTCATTTAAAGATTTAAAATTTCGTTCCATAACTGATATGTGTGTCTGAAGTGCACGAAATTCTTGAATGTCGAGCAATTCATAGTTGTCGTCACCTACCATAGCATCGCGGGCACTCTCCATGAGAGCATCCGGCCGCGAGCCATCATGGGCAGGATTAGGCGTATTTTTCTCAAAATCAAAAGTCATATTGATATCGGAATCCATGGCGACACAGTTCAGTGAAAGGAATAGTCAGAAAAATACATGATATTGAGAGCACTTGCAAAGTTTAATTAGCCTTGCTAATCCCATCGAAGTCGATATTATCCAAGTCGAAATCGATCCAAAATGTTAGCCCTATAGGGAAATCCTTAATCCCGTTGTAGCCGAATCGATTATGGGTAGAATTGCGTTCGACCATAATCGATTTTGAGAAATAACGGCACTTGAACTCCCCTTGAGATGCTTTATTAAATCTCTAATTTTCTGCAACTCATACGCAGAGAATCGGTGTGGGTGTGTGTATTTTTCGGCCCTGCCTTTGATCCCCTTGGATCAATGCTTACCAACTCCCAATATCGGAGCTCCTTGCTTGAGGCGGGATGTGTATCACCCCTAGTGTCAATAAAGGCCTAAGGCCAAAGGCCTAAGGCCTAAAGCCAAAGGCCTTAGGCATTTTTGAATGTGAAATCAAGGCCTCACAATCGCCATGGCCGACAACAGTAGCACGCGAGGAGGTTAGGAGAGAGATGGCGGTCGCTACAGGGCGAAGCGGGCTTCGGCCTTGGGTCGAGTTTTGCTCCCCAGCCCGGCGCGATGCAATAGAGCCCGCAAGGGCATAGTTTGATGCAGGGCCAAACCTCGGCAGCTTCCCTCGCAAGAAGGTTGCCCACGTCCTCCTTCTTCCTCGTCCTCTCACAGGGGGTGAGCTCCACGCCTCCATGACCCCGACATGCAAAAAGCATGCAAGAATTGTGTGGCTCCCCTCCTCCACGGCTGTACCTTCCCAAAAAGGAACCTAGATGGAAATAAGTGCTGTAACAGCTTTAAAGCATGGTTCTTTTTCCTTTGAGCATTTGTTGAAAGCATTGAATCTTGGCAGTCGTGTGAAGAATCTTCTTATCACATGTGCTCTTGATACCAATGTTAGACAAGGGGAACTAAAACCTAGGAGTTTACCTCCCAACCACCCACTATATAGCATGGCTCCTAGCCCTTTGCCCTAGTTGGACTCCCTTTCCACACTCCCTAGCCCGACCTTGCCCTTGTCTAGTCTGGCCTTGCCATTGTCCTGACATTGAGCATGAGTAATGCCTCTATCTAAAAGAGAGATTGCATTGAGACACACACCTTGAATGCTCATACTCAAAATTTAGCACACTACTTGGTTCGATGGACGCCATCGATAAATGGGTCCACAAAGGCACATAAGAGTACCTCTAACTTAGGTGGAGCTTTGTAGGTCTTCTGCAAGAATAGGCCATTTAGAACACTACTCAAGGTCTCACCTTTAATGAAGATTTGAGATGAAGAAAATATATGAAAATTTAAATTGGGTTTACTCCCATATTTGTATAGAACCATGAAATTTTTTCCTCATATTATTTGTAAGAGATTATACAATCAATAAAGGCCGCTTAGACTTTACAGAAACCCAATATTACGAGGAAGATTGAGCTAAATAATTATCCATCAAGGCAATAGAAGATTTTTGATCGTTCTAATGCACATAAGCAACAAAGGGGATTGCCCACTCCAAAAGAAGATAGACAAACCAATGTCACTTCCACCTTCTTTTAATTATATCCCAAATGCAAGAAAATACTCAAAAGAACCCTAAGAAGTGACAATTATTGAAGACTTGGGGTACATTAAATGATGAGTGAGTTTTGCTCTTATTTGATCCTGGTTCCATATATAAGTTTATGTCTTTAGACACAACCAAAAGACTCAATATATGATCAAATCAATTAGGCACACCCATTGGTTTAGGATCAACATTTAAAAGACTAACAAGAAATTCCATACTATTTACGAGAAGTCTAGTCTAGACTCATTATGGGAGAATGCAAAGATCGGGATTCATTTTTCCTTTCTCCTACACCTATAATAATATTTTAGAAATGATTTGGCATTGTCAAATTTTTCCTCACCCTGACTATAGTAAAAAGAATTTGTATTTTTAGAATAATGATTAGAACATCATTTTAATAGCATATGTAGGCCATTGGATTATGCCATCCTCCAAAGAAAAATATGAAATTGTACACTGCTGAGTTTGAGACTTTTATCTTTGAAGGCAGATGCTTTTGATGTGGAGAACAAGGCCATATGAAGTAGAATTTTCCTCTCCTTAAGAAGCCCTAATTTGTTATGTTTTGGCAAAATTGATTACTTTTAGGAAGTTTATATGCTGTATGAAGATGGTGCCATAGATAACAGGGTCCAAATGGAGCAAAGCAGTCAAAGAGACATCCCACATTTTCTTGAAGCTATTTAGATGCAAACTAGCACCCATTTTTCCTTAAATGGCACTCTAACCTTTTTGCAACATTCAATGCAAATATATTGCAAGTGATAATTATATCCAACTCAATAAGCTCACAAACTTCTAGAATTCGTATAGATTTGGTTTTGTGTCCCTCAGACAATCTCTCTCTTGACTAAGCTATTTTTACCCTTTATGCCTTACGTTTGTGCACCCCTAATGTGAAACCTTGGGGGGAGTATATAGGTGATTTTATGCAACTTTTAGCTCACTCTTGCCCTAGCTTTTGGAGAGAAAAGCTTTCATAGAAGCTCGACGTTTGGTCCAAGAATAAGGTGAGATTCTCACTATTGTATACACTTCTCTAATGTAAGCCTCCTCCCAGCCTCCTTCATAGCTATGGAGTGTTAAGTTTGAATGGTTATCTCTTACCCACAATGTCATGCTTCTTCTCTATTTTCTTTTGTTCTTGTATAAGAAATTAATGGTTGTTTTAATGGTGTGCTTGTGTCTATCTCAAGCTAATGTGCATTGTGGCATGCTACTTTTACTTTTAGAGGATACATGTATACTGACGAAATGACCATCGATGCTATATCGCATCATCGGCATAACCATTGGCAACATACAGGAGGGTCTTTAAAAAAAAAGCAATAAACCAACGCTCATATCTATGCTCATATTGATGCTCATATTGAGACGGCCAAAAGTGAATTTGGGTACGGTTGCTTCTCTCTCTTCTCTCCTCACTTTTCTTCTCACTTGATTTTTCTCTCTACTTTGTCCTGTTTTTCTCCCTGCTTCCACACACCTCCCCCCCCCCCCCCCCCCCCCCCCCCCCCCCAAAACACACACAGACACACACACAAACACACATGTTGCACTCTCTTTCTCTCTTGACAAGTGTATACAAATGTTTTTTTGTGAGGGTGTGTGTGTTTATAAGATGCTAATGTCTTTGTATGTGTATATTTTTGCAGATTTTGGGATCAATCTACAATGTACAAGTGTGTCATGTCAATTTGGAGGCAATTTGCGAACAATTTGGGCTTGAATGTGAGTGCATCTCTCTCTCTCTCTCTCTCTCATATATATATATATATATATGTATGAGAGAGAGAGAGAGAGAGAGAGAGAGAGAGAGAGAGAGAGAGAGCAATGTGTGTGTGGGTGTGAAAGAGAGAGAAAAATATATAAATGTGAGTGCATAAGATAGAGAGAGAGAGAGAGAGAGAGAGAGAGAGAAGCATCGTGTCTGTGTGAAAGAGAGGAAGAAAGGGAGAGATAGAGCATATTGTCTCTTTCGATGCCATAGCTCATATTTTCCCTTCAAGGATAATAATAAAATCTATCTATTTATCTCTTTGCCACATACACATTCATTTCATTGGATTTTATTCATTTCTCTCTCTCTCTCTCTCTCTCACACACACACACACACACACACACACACACACACACACTCATGCTATAGGTACTAATTGTGCATTGTCTCATCAATGTTGTAGCAATGGAGCCACGTCTTGCAACACTTTTTATGACTCCATCTTGTACCAAATGTACGCTCCATGTGGCTCATCACAAACTTTTTGTCAAGCTCTACCCGATCTCTCCATTACAATTTAGAACATATTAACAATATTTTAAACCATTAAAACAAGTCAAAGGTACGTACCTCCAAAGCACATGGATTCTAGGCATGTAAGTCTCTAAGAGAGAACCTATCCACTGATGTAATAGTTGGCCGTGTTAGATTGTTACAATGCATCCATCAGTGTCGATGTCTAGGTGATCTTTCACCCACTGTAGCGTGTGTGGAATGAGGGTGGATGATCAATAGGAGTCTCTAGGGGGGTGGCAAATACGCAAGAAGTCGACTACTCTCCAAATGCAATCGTAGATCCAAGTGATAGGGTCAGAAAGGTCCATCATATCATCGTTGTGGAGGCTTGCTAAAAGTAATAAACAACACAATATAATTATACATACGTTTATGAGGATTTTATGCATATATAAACCTATGCGATAAGATTGTTACCATGTCCCAACATGTTGTTGTGATGTCACCATCAATTGGATACTCTGTAGGGTCTTGAACATGAGTTTTCTTAGCATCAACAAGTTATGATAGGCTACAAAATACTGTACTATAAAATATAAAATGCTTTATTCACTATGTAAGGGGCGATTGGCACTATGTGCTCGTCCTACATGTGGGTGTCGAGAAAATCCCTCATTTGGGCGAAGAGGTGGGATTGAACAATATTTATTATTGACACACTGTGATAATTTTTGCACAGCTGCACATAGTCCCTATTGGATGGCTTGCTACCATCTGCTTCCCATGCTTGGAGACATTGCGCCACATGGCCACGATTCCATTACCGTGAAATGAGCATGGGTTTGAGACTATGGGGAATGATTGGGAGGGGATGTACAATACCTCGATGTGCTATGTCCAATATTGTAGCTTTGTGTAATAACTGCTTTTCTATTTCATTGCCATGGGGTTGAATCTTGAAGACATTGGCCACATAGACAGACTCTGTCAAGTCTGGATGGGTGGCGACGGCTTGTTTTACTAGCGCCCATTTCCCCTCTCCTAATTGCAGAGCTTGTTGGTTAAACACAAGCCTCTCAGTGACAAGGCAAGGCAGAGTGATGGAGGATCAAGGGTTTGGTCGAGAGCTCATGCCCTCAACATGGTGGTGTCATGTCTAGATGAGGAGGAAACATCTGTAACTCTCTCAACCTCTTCAGTGTCCTGGGGCTCCTCTTCAACTCGAGCTCACTTTGCTGCCTTCTCAAGTATCTCCTTGCTCATGAACTCTGTGTACAATTGTTCAACGAGTTGCATCTTCTCACCTACATTTGGCAATGCATGCACATTGGGGTTCTTCAGCTCTTCAAAGGTTTTGGTGATCTATCCTATGATTTCCTTGACACTATTTTGCAATGAGCCGTCTGCCAAAAATAGATAAGTCAAACACTAAAGGGGTAAATGCCACATTGAGATGATTGAAGCACTGTCTCATTAGTTGCTGGGTGAGGTCGTGGAGGAATACACTTGGAGCAGTAGGGTTAAATTGACGTCGCAAATCCCTCTTTGGAGTCCAATGGAAATATTTGACTATGGTCTCCACAATAGACTTGCGTTGCGCTTCGAAAGTTTTATTTCTGTCATATTCGTAAGGCAATTGTTTGGGCTCCATGGCTTTCTTTGCTGGAGGTACTAAGTAATAATAAGAGTCTTGCGGTGGCTGCAAAAATAGGGCACCCACATGTTGAGTGTGCGTTTTTTTAATGAGATACCAATTGTTCAATGCAGTATGGAGCCGGAGTGTCTTCATAGGCAGTGGAGGCCACAATATTCCTCAAGCTTCAAATTCTTTAGGGCACCTACATTGAACAATGAATACGAGAGAGAGAGAGAGAGAGAGAGAGAGAGAAGCCACGACACTATATGATAGAGGGGGGCACGTGGGGGGAGTAAGGGGATCGACGATGGAGGGGGGATGCGCTCGAATCCCGAGGTAGACATGGCTCGCCAGAAATAGGAGGACACCCTTGTGAAATCGGGACTCAAACGCGCGATCCCATTCCCCAATGCCTTTTGAGGCCTATGCTAACCACCTCGCCCTCCCATGCACATGCGATATGAATGTGCCCCCCAACATGCCATCGACGGTGCTGATCGCTTTGACAGTCGCGCGTGAAGTTCCCCTCATTGATCCCCTCACCCCCGTCTTAAATGATGTGTGTCACGTAGTCTTGAGGAGGGAGTCGTTAAACCTTGTACTTGAGAGAGAGAGAGAGAGAGAGAGAGAGAGAGAGAGAGAGAGCCATCGGGATTAGAGAACATCATCAGGTCAGAGTGTGTCCGAAACAGTGCTCGAAATAAACTTATTTCCAAGACCTTAAGAAAACCTACAAGTGCAAAAATTAAGAGGTTTTTTGCTTAATTTTGAAGGTATTTCGAAAAAAAACACACTAAACCTCTCCAAAATTTGTAGGTTTTTCCACCTTCAAAGTAGGTTTTTTTCGCGATCGAGAGAGTGGCTTGATCATCGGGATTAGGAGTGCAAACCTCCAGCACGATTTGACGAGTAGAACAGCGGTGTGTGTGTTTCGACATTTTCCAATGCAGGAAACAGGCTTCCTTTCCCATGTTTTGTCTTAGAATGTAGCCAGCTGCGGTTGGGGGACATCCAGCCTCCCCCAGCTAGGTTTAACAAGCTTTGCATGTCGATTCGGTGTAAAGCGAATGTTGCAGCCCATGATGTCGCACATTTCTTCAAGCAATGATATCCACTTTGTGGCTTACCAACAGTCCATTGTGTCATAAAGGATATGAAATTCCCCTCACAAATCGAGATTTGCAATCAACTAAACGTCCATGTTTTGAAGTCATTTGTTTATGATCAGCGGTACAAGTGGAAGCAATTGCTCCTAATTGGGCAAGCACTTTTGAATGATTTGTGTCGGTAAAACTCCATACGAGGCAGTCGTTAGCCATCCTTTCTAGTCTTTATCGTCTTCATTGGTCAGTTAGTTGCACGATGCTAATGTTGAGAGTCAGTCGATGGAAGAGGTCATTGCAGTGTTAAGCTTCGGCTCAGCAAGCCTCAAGCATCTTATTGACGACAAACTAGTATGCATCGTCGGGATGTCACTATTAATGAAAGGGATTGGGTTTATCTTAGAACCATGAAGCAAATGCTTAAGCAAGTAGTCAAGGAATGTCGCAAATTTTCATTTAGTATGTATGGTCAATTTCCACTCATAAAGAAAATCAGTGATGTTTTGGTCGGATTCATGGGCTATGCACAATGTTTTCCATGTTTCTTTTGGTTGAAGTTGTTACTAGGGGGATCCTCCAACGGAGATTTCGAATGAAGAAGAACCAGGAATTGTTGATGGAGTAGAAGTCATGGAACCTAGATAGATTTTGTTACATTGATTCAAACGTGGTTGCAAGAAGGAAGCTCGGCACTACGTTTTGAAGTTCAAAGATTGTGGCACTCATGAAACAGTACTTTGGGCCGAGGAGGTCTTCTTTAATTACTACCTGGAGTTGTTGGCGGTCTACAAGGAAGCCATGCAACGTGGTACGAATACCTCACCTTGAAAAGGGTCACATGCATCTCTAGCACTATGTGTGTTTGGACATGCTAATCCACTTCTGAGGCATAGGGCGTAGTTAGGTCTAGTGTAGCCTAGGGAATTGATTTGCGAGCTTGCTCGCAGGACATGCATGTCCCAATAGTTTATAAGTGACGCTGTAAACTGTATGTGTACCGGAATTGTTTTAGCTTAGGTCAAGCACTTTGGACGAGCTCTTTCTGAAGTGCTGAAAAATGAATGTTCTTCCCTTAGAGAGAAGAGAAAGAATGGAGAGGTGAACGAATGTTCCTTGTGTGTGCACAGAGAGAGAAAGAAGAAGAATGACGCCAAGAAGAAGAAGAATACCCTATTGTATCACGGCCTTGTTACCCTCGTCAAGACATGGTATGTCTTACTGCACTAGCAGCCTTGTTACCCTCATCAAGACTTGGTGTGTCTTACTGCACTTCCTAACTATTCAGGCCTCGCCTTTGTAGAGTTGTCGTAGCCCACCACTGGTGGACGAGTTGTCACCAAGTGGTAATATTTTCCGCAGTTGCTTTCTCTATTTATATATACTTATATAAATATATTCTTTTTCTTTTTCTTTGTTGTTGTTGCTTTCCATTGGAATTCTCTTGGACCATTGCATGGCCAGAGAAGATGGCCATTGGGACATTGGACTAATGGTCTATTTGAGCCTTAGAACTTGCACTGAAGAATAGAATGAAAGTTGATCAGGATCATGTGCTTGGCCACTGGAAATGGTGCAAGACAAAGTGTTTTTTCTCTCTCATGTCGTGACCGATTTTAGACTTGGGCACCCCAATTCTGAAATCGATTGCGACATGAGAGAGAGAGAGAACACCTTAATTTAATCACAGTTCAAATTTAGACGACATGGCCCAGCATAGTTCCTTGCCTAGAGATATTGGCCTCAAAGTCTGGCGCTTCTTTTGGTATTTATTTTAATACTACTCTTGAGCAAAGTACAACTCCCATAGGGGTCCTCTGCTCTCAAACTTTGCGTCCAAATGCTCTAAGAAGTGAGGTCCCTAGGGTCCTTATATTCTTACAAGGGTTGCCAAAAGCACAACCCCAAAAGCTTAGACTCAAAATCAAAAGTTCCAAAAGCAACTGGTCTTCCAAAAACTGGCAAAAAGCACCAGTGTAAATTTCGGAAATTCCTACATGCTGCCACATCATCAGCCGGCGCGATTTTAGGGTTTCCATACAATTCTGCCATATCAGCCTACCAGCATGTTTTACGGGATTCCGTATTCCTAGCACGTGGCATTTCTGTCACAACGCTGTGTGTCCGGGCCAGTGTTGCCACGTCATTATTTTGTGACAGAGATGCTTAGAGAGCTGGATGTGGGTGAGTTGGGGCTTGATAGATGCTCACATCACAGAGAGTAGACAGAGTATAGGAGATACCTCATGGAGATGATGATTACACATGGGTTAGCCATACTTAATGGGCTTACAGCGATTTCCTGGAGCATCTCGCTTCACATGCTTTTCAGACAGACACGGGGCCAATACAATTGACTATGTTATGGCTCAGCCGAGCATTATTCCTTGTATTCAGGATTTCACAGTGGGAGCGAGATCAGTGGGCATAGAAGTGGATCATGCTCTCTTGACATTGTCCGTCTCATTTCAATATAGTAGACCTCAGACATCAGGAGGCAGGTCACATACCCGTTATACATTTACACCAGAGACTGACTCGGTTTAAACATAGGCGATTTGAGATCATCTATGCATAGTTGGTCTAGGCCTCTCAATGGAGGAGTGCACCGCATTACTAACTGAGACACTACATGGTGCAACATTAGAGGCATATCCACGCACTCAACCGGATCGGAGGCGACATTCTGGGAGCATGCCCAAGAATAGTTGGTATGATGAGGAGTGCAGAGAGAAGAGAACCCAGCTTCAGGGGGATCTTCTTCTGGGAGTCATCACTTATTACAGACAATCTCGGATTGCTTCCCGGCGGCTTCTGTGACGGAAGAAACGAGCTTACCTGGCCAGATGGAGCGAGACTTGTATTAGTTGTTCTTGAGTAGAGACTCAGGCGAGGCATGACGACTCTTCCATGAGCACTCCCCTCCCCCAGTGATTACTTCTCTTGATGTGTGGGGCCAGTATGCGACATCGTTATACATGGTTCTTGGGCAGGATCCCCTTCCATATCCTATAGAGTAATGCCCACCTACGAGCACCTTCTTTACCACTGAGATGGTAAAGAGATCCATTGACAGGATGAGGACCAGAAGGGCATACAATCATGACGGTCTAGTGTAACAAACTGCTGACGTGTCAAAGCCTTGAAGAATGGAGCCAACTTATAGATGCTGGCCGAGGGGCCTAAACCCTAAGAAGAACAAGTAATAGAAGAAGTCCTACCAACTTATGGGGACCCCGTCCGATGGGGCCCCAAGTGACATAAAGGATTAAAATAAAGCAGGACCCACACACACGCAAAAAAATTGATGACGTGGCAGATTTTCAAAAATTGTGCTGGCATGATGACGTGGCAAGTTGTACAGATTTTCACGTTTTGCGCTGGTTGATGACGTGGTAGGCTGTACGGATTTTCGTAAATTACGCTGGCAGCTTTTGGCTTTGCTTTTTGGACCAGAAGCTTTTGAGTTTGAAGGCTTTTTACTGTAAAGTGCTTTTGGGGCCTAGGGCCTTTAAATATGAGGTTAGGGCTCATTCTTTGGCACGCTTTCTGGAGAAGTGCAGAGTCTGGAGTACTGGCTTGTACTGAGTTGATGCAATATAAAGAAATACCGAAAGGGGTGCCAAGGTTTGGGGCCAATACTCTCTGGGGTGGAATTTCGCCACTCCGTGTCGCATGTCGTCTCTCTCTCTCTCAGTTTTGTTTTTATTGAAGTCCTACAAGTTTGTTCAGTCTGTTCTTTTCTATTGGCACGTGGTGCCCGTCTTGTGACAGTGGTATCAGAGCATCAGGCGTGTGCTTTTCTAAAAGCATACCGGTCCTACAAAAGAGCAGACAAAGCTATTGGAATTTTATTTGAGGTATCTTCGCCCTCCAACCCGGACATATTAGCCACTCCCACGCTTACTTCATCGCGCATCGGGCGCACTCCCATCTCTCCCGCTCATGTCTTATAGGGCATAAGCCAATAAGATCACTTGCAAGAGAAGGATCCAAGATTTGTTTCGAGCTGCTGTTTTTCTCAGAGGCAGTGCCATGCAAACGTTGATATCTATAGCTACAAAGCAGCACACTTCCAAGGACTTGGCAAGCTTTCAAGAAAATTTTGCCCGAAGCTATATGGTTTCTGACATCTTCCTTCGGAGTGCAACTTCTGGCAAAGTGGGGTATCCTCTGAAATGCTTGCCATGGAAACCCTAGCACATTATAACTTGAAGTTTCTCGACATCTCTCAGTAGATGTCTCTTCAAGGGCAGATGACCTTGGAGGTCCAATGCGATTGCTATCTTGGGACTACCATCGCCGCCAACGAAACACTGTTTGTTCGAGAGCTGATGGACCAAGCTGTGCTTGGCTACGACCTTATGGAATGAACCTAACCCTAATTTTGATGCAGGTTTAAGGATGGAAAGTCAGTCGACTTTTTGAGCTCGACTGATGTCGAGATTGCTTTTTAAGTTTGACTTCTGTTTGATCTTGTTTGGCGATCTTGTTTGGAATCTGTTTGAAATGGATGGTATTTGTTTTGAACTTGTCTTGGTGCCGATTTGAAATGTTTGACTCTGGTTTTACTACTGGTTTCATCAATTGGTGATTTTTACTCCCGGGTAGAGAAGTGAGAAATGATGTTTGAGAATGCTTGTTCATACTCATGGCCTGGACCCTTGTGGTTATTTGTGGGGGGAGTATTGAATGATTGAAAAGTGTTGTTTTTACTCATGGCCCGGACCCTTGTGGTTATTTACGGGGGGAGTATTGTTGTTGTGACTCCTGGCGCGGACCTGGATGGTTATGCGGGAGGAGTATTAAGAAGTCTCAGCAGTGGTTACTCTCAGCACCTCCAAACGATGCAGGCTGCAGTCTGGGGCCTCTATATCTCTCGGCCCGGATGTTTTTAGGTTATGCGGGAGGAGTGATGAGGGAGTCGTTGAATATCTCCCGGCTCGGACCTTGTTAGGTTATGCGGGAGAAGCGTTCATCGGCGGCTTTATGTTTCTATGTCTTGTAACATGCATATGTGAGCATTTGTGTTGCATTGTGATGTGCCAACCACTGAATATTCCTAATTGTATGAGATTGCCTGGGTATGTGATTTTAGTGCATCAAGACACCCGTAGAAGATCAGTACGGTCGGGGTGTGATGGCTAATTTTACTACGCCGAAATATCAAGAGTTCCGATCTGGACAAAAGGAGAAGCTAACTCCTTGATCAAAAGAGCCGAAAGGAGAAGCTAACTCCTTAACAGAAAGAGCAAATTGATTGTCCCTCGGAATGACCCTCGGAAATTTTTGAACTAACTTGAGTTGTTTTGCAGATATGCTGTAATCGCGGACGATTACTCTCTTTCAAGAAGGGGAGATGTAACAAACTGCTGACGTGTCAAAGCCCTGAAGAATGGAACCAACGTACAGATGTTGGCGAAGGGGTCTAAACTCTAAGAAGAACAAGTAACAGAAGAAGAAGTCCCACCAACTTATGGGGACCCCGTCTGATGGGGCCCCAACTGACATAAAGGATTAAAATAAAGCAGGACCTGCACATACGCAAAAATTGATGACGTGGTAGATTTTCAAAAATTGCGTTGACATACTGACGTGGAAGGTTGTACGGATTTTCATAAATTACGATGGCAGCTTTTGGCTTTGCTTTTTGGACCAAAAGCTTTTGAGTTTGAAGGCTTTTTACTGTAAACTGCTTTTAGGGCCCAGGGCCTTTAAATATGAGGTTAATACTCATTCTCTGGCATGCTTCCTAGAGAAGGTGCAGAGTTTGGAGTACCGGCTTGTACTGAGTTGATGCAATATAAAGAAATACCGAAAGGGGCGCCAAGGTTTGGGGCCAATACTCTCTGGGGTGGAATTTCGCCACTTTGTGTCGTGTGTCGTCTCTCTCTCTCTCTCTCAGTTTTGTTTTTATTGAAGTGCTAAAAGTCTGTTCAGTCTGTTCTTTTCTATTGGCACAATATGGTGCCTGTCTTGTGACATGTAGTAGCAGAGCACTTTATGCATGCTAGGGATATGCTGATGAAGGTTCTTGGAGTGTTGTTCAATCGTGCCATGTGTGAGGGGTTACCTGAGACTTGGAGGTTGTCTACTATTGTGCCTATCTTCAAGGCAAGTGATCCTATAGAGCCTGGGAATTACCGCACTATTATGCTTGGACACACATTGGCACGGTTGTATGCATCCATTCTTGAGCAGCAGTTGAGTAATTGGGCAGAGGGTTAGGGTGTACGGGGAAAGGGTCAGGCTAGTTCTAGGAGGGGTTTCTCCACTCTTGATCATATTCTGACACTCAGAGCCATCATTGAGGAGGGCAAGTCACATGGGAGACGGATTTATTGTAGCTTTGTGGATTTCCGCAAAGCATTTGACATGGTACTGAGAGTTCGACTGATGCGCAGACTGCAGGAGATGGGGTTGCGCATAGTGTTGATTTGGGGGATTATGGCTTTATACAGATCAGTGATGGGACATGTACGTACCCCAGAGGGGATATCTAACTTAGTTCACTCCACTATTAGGGTGAAACAGGGTTGCCGATTGTCTCCTACTCTATTTGATATGTATGTTGATGAGGTGTCTGATTACATTGACAGAGAGGGTGATAGAGTTGCCCAATTGGCAGAGACGTGGATCCCATTGTTGTTATATGCTTATGACATTGTCTTGATCTCTGACTCACCAAAGGGTATACAACGACAGTTGGATGCATTACACAGTTTTGCAGAGGGAACGCGGATTGTCTGTAAACCTTGATAAAACCAAGGTTATGGTGTTTAACACCACACCACAGTGGATCAGAAGATCAACACCTACTTTCACATATGGTTAGAAGATTGTGGAGTATACAGATGCATACACTTACCTTGGGATAGTCTTCACTGGGTCGAGGTTTTCTTTGGGGAGAGCAACAGAGACTAGACTTACTAGAGCTTGTGCAGCCTTGGGAGGCTTGGGGAGGATGTGTTTGCAGGTTCAATTTCAGGAACCTCAGACAAAGTTATGGCTCTTTCATACTTCAGTAGCCTCAACTATGTTGTAAGGGGTGCAGGTATGGGGACCTTCTGTAGGTCACGATAGTTGAAGACGTATGGAGAGGCCCTTGGTATCTACAATCCCTAGTCATCGTGTCATCATCACCGTCGTCATCGCCGACACAGCCCTCGGTTTTCAGCCTCATACTAGCCCTCAGTTTTCAGCCAGATCAGCCTTAGCGTTTTTGCAATTCAGCCCGTCCTCGTCATCGTCATCATAGTCGTGGACATCGTCGGCAAGTCTACAACATCTAGACCATTTTGTAGTATTGTACCAGATTTGTGCAATCTAAAGCAAATACCTCTCTAGCAATAAAGAGGGGGGCCCTTGGAGGGGGTTTGGGACCCCATTTGGTGTCGTATTCTTCTCTCTCTCTCTCTCTCTCTCTCTCTCTCTCTCTCTCTCTCTCTCAGCAGTTTCAATCACAGAAGCATTCACTTTGTTGTGGTCATTACACTCTCTCTCTCTCTCTGTGGAATTGTTGTAATGTTGTGCTTTTTGGTCCCATGGGTCATATATGACCTCCGTGGACGATAATTCAATCTCTCTCTCTCTCTCTCTCTCTCTCTCTCTCTCTCAGAATAGCAGAAGGCTCTCCCTTCCGTAGGTAAAAAGAACCCCTTGAGTAAACTTCTGAGCACTCATCTTGAGCATTACCATCATTCATTTCTGCTGCACCTTACATTGGGATCAGAGCTCTTTTGCAGTGTTCGGTATCACTCAAGGAAAGAACCACATAATTATTTTTTTTGCTTGTTGCAATCGCACGTAACCCAAGTCTACTTGGGCGTGCCGATTCCTAATCGTGTTTTTGAGTGGCAGGTAACCCAAGAAAGACGGGCTTGTCTAGCCTCCCCTTGTTCCTCTTTTCACTCATTGAGAGCGGACCGTGCATTTAGCGGCCGGCCAATCGACGTGAGGTGGAAAAAAGTAACTTTGTGTGAGCGCAAGGTCGCCAAGGGGTGCACCCGGAGGGAAGAGTTGAGCTCGGATAAGAGAAAAGCGTTCTCAAACATCGATTGCAAGCTAAGTACCTAACTACCTCAAGAATCCAAGTACCTCAAGAACCCAAGTACCCAAGATCTTAGTGTATGGTCGTCACTCGAAGCAGAATGGATATTCTGCACGAAGGTGATGAGAGTGGAGTTGGAGGAGAATAAGTTTCTACACCAGGAGAATTGTTCCTCGATCCTCCCCCATCCCCATCTACACCACAGATTGCACCAAATCCTCTGGAGGCTTTGGTCAAGTCGATGATGGATATAATGCTACAACAAGATGTACAACGCGCCGCCATGGATCGCGACCACGAAGCTCAACGCATAGCGGCCGAAGAAAGAAAGGCGACTATGAAGCTTGAGCGCGAGCAAGCACGCGAAGCACAACACATAGCGGCTGAAGAAAAGCGGGTGGCTATGGAGTTAACACGGGAGGCGCTATGCATGCAAGAGTTGATCCTCTAAGTTCTCTCCTGAAAGGGTGATCCTCCGAAGGAGACAGGTGAGTCATCAAGTAGCACAAGTACCAGGCGACACCTCCAACAATCCCATCACTGAGATATCAAGGTTTAGTAAGTATGACGGTAAGATGGATGCTAATGTTATTCATTCGTGGTTGCATCAATTTAATGCTCACTTTGCGACAACTAAGTAAACAGGCAATAGCAAAGTTTTGACGGTAGCCATGTATCTTGCCGCGGTGATGCCATCAATTGGTATCAAGCGTGGCAAGAGGCACACTTGGCCGCGCACCTAGAGGAAGCCGAGGAAGGCGTGCCCCTTTCTTTCAATTGGGCCGACTTCCAAGACAAGCTAAAGGCGCATTTCATGCCGCCACAGTACTTAGCTCGGCTAAAATAAGATTGGCGTAACCTTAAGCAAGATGGTTCACCAGTTATATCTTTTTCTAATCGTGTTTTGCAGCTGGTCATATGAAAAAGGCATGTCCTAAGACAGTACCACCTAAAGAACCCAAAGAACCCACAGCTACAACAAGTACTTTAGTAAACCACACTGATCTCCACATGTCTCTGATAAACACATTGAGGAATCTCTCTTTAAATGTTATGGTCATGTGAAGGGTCAGCGTCTTGTAATCTTGTTTGACTGAGGCAGTATGCATGATGTGGTTAGTGAATCTCTTGTGGAGAGACCCCATTTGGAAGTCAATTCGACAACTCCTCTCGAGGTGTCCGGATTCGCTCCTGGCATGAACTTTTCATCTCACAAGAGTGCCTTGATGTGTTTGTTGGTCACTGTTCAGCAAGCTTCCTTCTGTAGAAAATTTGTTTTGTCTCCTGACTCAGGATGTGATATGATTTTGGGTATTCGATGGTTTCATGAACATAACCCTCTCATTGATTGGGCAATATGCTCCCTCTTAATCTAAAAAGTGACTCTGCCATGATCATTCGTGGTGAGGAGGGTCTTCATTCTTTACCTCTCATTTCTCATATGTAGGCGAAGCGTGAATTATGACGAGGAGCACAAGTGGCATTCATTTATGTCGCTCCAACAACTCAGACCCTAAAGGCTCCAGAAAGGTATTCAGGTTTATTTACCAAGTATGAGCACCTCTTTTTGCAGAAAGATCTTCCCATAGTTACCAGGAACGGGAAACCGGAACGGGAACCGGGATCGGGAACGCGGAACAAAATGCCATTCCCTATTACGGGTACTCACGTTTGAAACACGGAACGGGAACTTGGAATGGGAACGGGGAACGGAGACTTGAAAACGGCCATTCCCGGTTACTATGGATCTTCCACCTCGTCTCCCACCCGAATGGCCGGAGGACCATCGCATAGAACTCACGGAGGGGGCACAACCAGTAATTAAGGCTCCCTACCATTTGAACATGTCTCAAGAAGAAGAGTTAGAGTGGCAAACAACTCATTGAATTGGTGGCCAGAGGATTCATATGCCCTAGTATAAGCCCTTCTGCTGCTCCATTTTTATTTTTCTGCGGGAAAGATGGTTCTCCTTGTGTTTGTGTGTAGATTACAGAGCATTAAACAAGATGACTGTCAAGAACAAGTTTCCGATGCCTCGCATTGCGTATATCCTCGATAGACTCAATGGGACAAAAGTCTTCAGTAAGGTGGATCTCAAAAGTGGTTATCATGAGGTAAGGGTATTCGAAGGCGACATCTACAAGACCGCCTTTCGCACTGAGCGAGGGCAATGGGAATATGTGGTTATGCCTTTTGGATTGACAGGTGTCGTGGGTACATTCAACCGTCTCATGGTAGGTCGTTTTGGTGATATGATCGGCGTGTGTGTGTTCATCTTTCTTGATGACATTCTTATATTCTCTGCATCATGGGAAGAACACGAAAAGGATGTAGAAAAGGATGAGTGTCAGATGTACATTGTAGCTAAAAAGTTTGAGTTTTTTCTAATTAAAGTTACTTATTTGGGTTATATCATTTCTGCAGAAGGTGTCAAGCTAGATCCCGCAAAGGTAGAACAGGTTCGTAACAGGTTTCAAGAGACTCACATGCAATGCATTGTGAATCCTCCAAGTATCTGGCTGTTTCAATCGAAAGGAGACATCATTTATCTTTTCAGTGATCTGGAAAGGGTCGTAGTATCGCATACTAAGCTTTGGAAAAAGCCTCTCGTTTCCCTTTTTCTTTCTTAGGCGTGCCTTCTCAAAACGTAAGAGCACCCAATCATCCTTCTTCAATTTCAAGTCGCGACGATGGCGATTCGCTGCCTTTTTTCTGTCGTGACTTCTGCAAAGTCTCGTGAACCTTGGCAAAAGTCGTATCCAAATCTCGCGAATATCATCCGCTTCAAATATCTAATCTTTCGTGCTCAGGAAGGATGGAACCTTCGTAGCACTTTCAACAGTCTCAAATGGCGTCTTCCCTGTCGAAGAGTGTATCTTGTTATTGTAGGCAAATTCCACCAAAGGTAAGTTCTTTTCCCATTGAGTCTTCTGATCCGAGATACAAGACTTCAATAAATCTAAAACCACTGAATTGGCAATCTCAAATTGCCCGTCAATCTGCAAGTGGAACGATGATGAGAAATGCAACCGCGTGCCAATGTTCTCCCAAATTGCCTTCCAAAACAAACTCATAAATCTGGGGTCTTTGTCGGATACAATCGTCTTAGACGTGCCATGTAATTGGAAAATCATCGTGATCATTCTGTGTTCTCGGGAGATCAAAAATGAAATCCATTTCAATATTTTCCCAGGGGCGGGTGGGTATGGGTAAAGGCTGTAACAATTCCTGTGCCTTATGCCTGTCAAACTTGACCTTCTGGCATACTGCGCACAAACTCTTCCATATGCTTTTTGAGTCTCGGCCAAAAGAAGTATCTCCCTACCCCTTCATGGTGGAAGCAATGCCGCGGTGACCCGTAAAAGGTGGACAGTGGCATTCAGTCTAACCTTTTCCCTCAATGGCTGTGTAACGCACAACATAGTCTTTCTCATCAAGTAGCCTTCCGGAAGGGAGTATTGAGCTACTGTCTCCCCACCCCGTATCCGTGTGAAAATATCTGCAAAATCTGTATCTGTGGCATACTAATCGACCATATCCTCGAAGCTCCTTTGATGTATCACGGAAATAGCCATAACCAACGGCTTCCGAGACAAAGCATCTGCCACCACATTCTTCTGTCCCTGCACATGGACAATCTGGAAGTGAAACTGTGACAAGATGTTCGCCCGCCGCATCCGCTTTTCCGAAAGCTGCTTTTGTGGCAAGAAGTAGCGCAAACTCTGATGGTCTGTAAAGACAGTAAAATCCGCTCCGAGTAGGTAATGCCGCCACTGAGTAAGAGCATGGATAACCACCAAAAGCTCTTTCTCATAAATCTGTGCTGTCATCTCCGGCCTAGAGAACAATTGGCTCTCGTAAGCAATGACATGGCCTTCTTGTATCAAGACCGCACCCAGACTATGACCATAGGCATCACAAAATACTTCAAATGACTTTTGTAAGTCTGGCAAAGTCAAATCTGGTCCTGTAGTCAATTTCTCTTTCAATGTTTGAAAGGCAGTCACCTCTGTGGATCCCCACGAGAAAGGGACTCCTTTCTGTATCAAGGTATGCAAAGGGGAAGCAACCTCTGCAAACTTTCGAATGAACCGTCTGTAGTACGAACACAGTCCCAAGAAGCTTTCAACTTCATGGACATTCTTCAAATCGGGCCAATCACGGATAGTGTCTATCTTGGCCGGATCCATTTGCACTCTTGTTGTTGAGACAAAGTGTCCCAAAAAAAATGTATCTCTTAAGCGTATGATCTCTGTGTTCTGCTTCATTCTTGGAGAAAACAATGATATCATCAAAGAAAGTGCCAACAAATAGACTGTACTCTTGAAAAATCCTGTCCATCATCCGGTTAAATGTCGCAAGAGCATTGGTTAAGCCAAAAGGCATCACCAAAAACTCAAATAACCCAAAAGTCATCCGAAAGGCTGTCTTGTAGACGTCTCCCAGCGCGATTCGGATCTGATGATATCCACTCTTCAAGTCAATCCTGCTAAAGCACGAGGATCCCTGTAACCTGTCGAGTATATCATCGATCCTAGGAATCAGAAATCTGTTCTTGATGGTGATTTTGTTGGGAACGCTATAATCGATGCACATTCTCCAAGATCCGTCTTTCTTCAAATCCAACAACAGTGGAGAGCAATACGGTGAAGTACTATGCTGGACAGGACCGTTTTCCAAGAGGTCTTTCACTGGGTTCACAATCTTTTCATTCTGTACTCGGCTCACACGGTAAGGTGGCCGGTTCGGTGACGTGCTTCCAGGTATTAGGTCAATGGTCTGATCTTCAGGCCCTCTAAAAAGCAATCGGCATGAGTGTGGAGAAAAATCTTGACGTTCTTTTGTTCAGGTCAAAACATATTCAACCTTTATCCATCGTTCAGTTCTCTCCCAAAAGAATGAGTAAGAAACTGAAGTTCATTAAGTACAATCTCTAAGCCCTTCATTTATCGAAGTCGCTTTCTCGGCCCGGTAGTCAACCACGGCGTAGTTCTTGTGGTACCAAGGGATCCTGAGTAGAACGTCACTTGCGTGCCCTGAACACCCCTGTCATTGCAAACGAAGTTTGCCAATGCTCGGTGTAATGGCAACATCCCATTCGGGTGCCAGTCGAACTACCTCCACCTGTGGGGTCATTCTGTCGGGCGTAATTCCACATCGAGCCGCCAATTCCAAGTGAAAAGAAGTTGGCCTTGGCTCCTTCAAAAGAGCTTCCTGATCCTTCACTTTGCCCCAAAAGCGGCAAAGGTTTTACTTTCATTCATTTGATTCGGTTCAGGTCCCACGCCATGTGGTAACCGTTCTGCTTTTTATCTGCCTTTTCTGCCACGTTCCTCAGCTACTCTCGAACTCTCAGGCCTTTCGTCGTCCTTGTCATTTCGTTCTTTCTGTGGCTTTTTAGGGCACTTCGCGGAGATATGTCCAAGTTCCCCGCATTCAAAGCACTTTCCCTCCCTGATGAAGCGAGCTCTCTCCTGAGGAGTAAGCTTGGGTCGTGCATCCTTTCTCTCTGGGTTGCTCTTTCTCTCTGGGTTGATTTCATTCCCAGAAGTCTGTTCGGGTGGTTGTGTCATGACCTCATCTGTGGGGTAGGTCAGACTGCTAGAGCGAATGGCAAAGCCCCGCTTCGCATGACTCATCAACTCCTGAATAGAAGCTGACTTCTGTTCCAAGCAGTGATCTCGGATCTCTGTAGGTAGACCCAAGGTAAACCGCTCAATCTGTTCTTTGAACGAGATCTTCTTGAATGAAGAGGCGGGTAGAAAAGAGCTCTAGAATCTTTCACAGTAAGACTTTACTGTATCGCTCTTGGTCATCCGAAGATGGTTCCAAGCAGCTCGTATATCTCGTTCAAAATCTTGCGTCAACCAAGAAAAAATAAAAAGCCTCTTGAATTTCAGCTATGTAACTGGCACAGTCTTGCTTAATAGAAGCGTGGACCACCAAGTGCAAGCATTCCCCTTAAAGTAAGAGGCAGCTCTCCGAATCTTGGAGTACTCTGAATAGCGTCCACCCGCGAAAGTGATGTCAAACTGTTGTATAAAAGACAAATCCTTCGAAGCATCGGAGTATCCCGAAAAAGTATCAAACTTGAGCGCTTGGCCACCTTCCTTAAACTCTCGGATTTTCTTGCTTTTATCTTTGAGAAAGTCATACTGGTTGGCTTTGTAAAAATTCTTCTTGTTTGAATAAACGTTGCCGTTGTCGGAGTCTGAACTTTCTGTAGACGAGTCCTCTGTAGAACTGTATCTCACTGGACGAGACTTAGACTTCTTTGCCTTTTTCTTGCCCTTTCCGAAGCATTTTTTCTTGCTTCGCTTTTCGGTTATTCTGTCTTCTTCACTCGAGTCTGAAGAGCTAGAAGAACTGTCAGCAGAAGAAGAAGAAGAAGAACTGTCCTGAGAAGTCAGTGCCTTCTGCTTTTTGCCGTGCTTTTTGTCTTTCTTTTGCACATCAAAAAACTGAGCAATCCGTGCATCAACCACATTCTCCAATTCCTTCTCCGTATATTTCTTGTGAGCAGAAGATTTCTTGAGAGCGGGTTTCGGGAGTGGTGTTGTGGTTTTCTACCACTGTTCATGCACTGCCTGAAAAGAAGTCTCGCTCATATATTTTGCCAATTTCGTATCCTTCGCAAAACTGAGCATCATCTTTGTTGCATCGCTGATCAATTGACGACGCTTCATCTCTCTTTGCTCCGCCTGAGTAGGCCGAGGCGGGCCATACTCTCTGTCTGAATCTTCGTTGTGATCCCTGCCCACATCTCCAGATGCAGAGGGAGTCAACTGATCCTTGCGTGAAAAAGAATTTGGGGATCTGATTTCCCGTAGAAGAGAAATCGGCCGTGCTCTGATACCACTGTAACAGACTTGGACACTCCAAGTCAAGAATCAATCGCGACAGCATCAAATAACCACTTCAAAACAATTCACAGATCACAATAGATTTGCATTGGCCCGGCGAAGTTCCGTGCCTAGAGATATTGGCCCCTAAGACTCGCGCCCCTTTCGGTAGTATTAATCAGTTCAAAGTACAAGAGAGTAGCTCGGGTTTCACTCTCAGACTCTGCGTCCAGATGCTCTGAGAAGCGAGGCCCTCACCACTAATTTAAAGGTTACAAGGGATGCCCAAAAGCAGAGCCCCAAAAGCTTGAAAGCAAAAGCAAATTCTCTCTCTCTCTCTCTCTCTCTCTCTCTCTCTCTCTCTCTCTCTCTCAATGAGAGTTAAAATAAATTTGCCTCGCACATTAAAAAAGAAAAAAGAATTATTTTTGTAAAAATCGCCTCTGCGATTTCCGAAAATTAGGGTTTCTGTAGAAATTAGGGTTCGCAAAAATTTTAGGGTTTTTGCTGTCCGTAGTCACGTCATCACTTTGTGACAGTTTGGGTGTCACAAGGCGGGCACCACGTGCCAATAGAAAAGAACAAACTGAATAGACTTTTAGCACTTCAATAATAACTGAATCGAGAAAGAGAGACGACACACGACACGGAGTGGTGGAATTCCACCCCAGAGAGTATTGGCCCCAAACCTTGGCGCCCCTTACGGGATTTCTTTATATTGCATCAACACAGTACAATGCCGGTACTCGCGTTCCGCACCTTCTCACTGAAGCGTGCCAGAGAATGAGCCCTTAGCACATATTTAAAGGCCCTTGGCCTATGAAAAGCAGTTTACATGAACTGCCTTCAAACTCAAAAGCTTCTGGTCCAAAGGCAATGCCAAAAAGCTGCCAGCGTAAATTACAAAAGTTCGTACAGTAGTCAGTGTAAAACATGGAAATCCGTACAGCCTGCCATGTCATCATGTTAATGCAATTTTCAAAAATCTGCCACTTCATGAGTTTGCGCAAGTCTTTTGTGTGTGTGTGAGAATCCAGCTTTATTTTAATCCTTTATGTCACTTGGGGCCCCATTGGACGGGGTTCCCATAAGTTGGTAGGACTTCTTCTTGTGTTACTTGTTCTTCTTAGGGTTTAGGCCTCTCGATCGACATCTGCAAGTTGGCTCCCTTCTTCACGGCTTTGACACGTCAGTAGTTTGTGACATCTCCTCTTCTTGAAAGAGAGTAATCGTCCGCAATTACAACATATCTGCAAAACAACTGGAGTTAGCTCAAAAATTTCCGAGGGACATTCTGAGGGACAATCAGTTTGGTCTTTTTGTTAAGGAGTTAGCTTCTCCTTTCGGATCTTTTGATCAAGGAGTTAGCTTCTCCTTTCGTCGAAATCGGAACTCTTGATATTCCGGCGTAGTAAAATTAGCCATCACACCTAGACCGTACTGATCTTCCACGGGTGTCTTGATGCACTAAAATTACATACCCAAGCAATCTCATCCAATTAGGAATATTTAGTAGTTGACACATCACAATGCAATACAAATGCTTACATATGCATGTTACAAGACACAACAAACAGCGCCGCTGAGCACTCCCCTGAGACAAATGGTGTGCGGTATAAAGCTACCTCGTCACTCCTCCCGCAAATAACCTAAAAAATTTCGGGCCATGAGCTCAGGGGACTGTACAACCAAACGCTCCCGAGACCGCAGTCTGGGTTGCTTGGAGTTTCAAGCATACAACCAAACGCTCCCCAGGCATCAGTCTACTACGTCGTTCGGAGGTTTTCTAGTATACAATAGAACGCTCCCCAGGCATCGGCCTACGTCGTTCGGAGGTTTTCTAGTATACAATAGAATGCTCCCCAGGCATCGGCCTGCGTCATTCTGAGGTTCAATGTAAGGTACTACGGAATGAATATTTGAACTTTTCTCAAGATGAGTGCTCCGAATTGTGCTCAAGGTTCCTTTTTTTTACTTACGGAAGGGAGAGCCTTCCGTTCCTTTAGTGAGAGAGTGCAATGGACACAAACAAAGTGAATGGACTTTTCTCAAGATGAGTGCTCCGAATTGTGCTCAAGGTTCCTTTTTTTTACTTATGGAAGGGAGAGCCTTCCGTTCCTTTAGTGAGAGAGTGCAATGGACACTGTGAATGGAAGTGCATGAGACTGAGAGATAGAGAAGAGAATACGACACCAGAGACGTTGTAAAACCCTCCTCCGAAGGCCCCATTCTATGGCGAGAGCGGTCTACTTATAATTGCACAAATCTCTACAATGCTTGGACTTGCCGATGATGTCGACGACGAGACGGGCTGATGTCACAAGACGGGCACCATGTGCCAATAGAAAAGAACAGACTAAACAGACTTTTAGCATTTCAATAACAATTGAACTGAAAGAGAGACGATACGCGACATGGAGTGGCGGAATTCCACCCCAGAGAGTATTGGCCCTAAACCTTGGCGCCCCTTTCGGTATTTCTTTATATTGCAGCAACACATTACAAGCCGGTACTCCACGCTTTGTACCTTCTCCAGGAAGCATGCCAGAGAATGAGCCCTAACCTCATATTTAAAGGCGCTTGGCCTGAAAAGCAGTTATAGTGAAAAGCCTTCAAAACTCAAAAGCTTCTAGTCCAAAAAGCAATACCAAAAGCTGTCAGCGTAATTTACGGAGATCGATACAACCTGCCACGTCATCAGCCAGCGCAAAATGCGGAATTTTGTACAGCATGCCACGTCATCATGTCAGTGCAATTTTCGGAAATCTGCCACATCATCAATTTTTGTGTGTGCGGGTCCTGTTTTATTTTAATCCTTTATGTCACTTGGGGCCCCATCGAACGGGGTCCCTATAAGTTGGTAGGACTTCTTCTGTTACTTGTTCTTCTTAGGGTTTAGGCCCCTTGGCCGGCATCTGTAAGTTGGCTCCATTCTTTAGGCTTTGACACGTCAGCAGTTTGTTACATCTCCCCTTCTTGAAAGAGAGTAATCGTCCGCGTACAGCATAGCAAAACAACTCAAGTTAGCTCAAAAAATTTCCGAGGGACATTTCGAGGGACAATCAGTGTGCTCTTTTTATTAAGGAGTTAGCTTCTCCTTTCTACTCTTATTATCAAGGAGTTAGCTTCTCCTTTCGGCTGTTTTGATCAAGGAGTTAGCTTCTCCTTTCTGCTCTTTTGATCAAGGAGTTAGCTTCTCCTTTCGTGCAGATTGGAACTCTTGATATTCTGGCGTAGTAAAATTAGCCATCGCACCCAGATCGTACTGATCTTCCACGGGTGTCTTGATGCACTAAAATTACATACCCAGGCAATCTCATCCAATTAGGAATATTCAGTAATTGACACATCACAATGCAACACAAATGCTCACATATGCATGTTACAAGACATTACAAACAGCGCCGTTGAGCACTCCCCTGAGACAAACGGTCTGTGGTATAAAGCTACTCAATAACTACCTCGTCACTCCCCCCGCAAATAACCTAAGAAGGTCCAGGCCATGAGCTCAGAAGACTGTACAACCAAACGCTCCCCAGACCGCAGTTTGCGTCGCTCGGAGGTTCAAGCATACAACCAAACGCTCCTCCCCTGGCATCGGCCTGCGTCATTTGGAGGTTTTCTAGCATACAACGAAACGCTCCCCAGGCATCGGTCTGCGTCCTTCCAAGGTTCAAACAATACCAAAATAGTATTTCTCACTTCTCCACCTGGGAGTAAAAATCACCAATCAATGAAACCAGTATTGAAACCAGAGTCAAACATTTCAAATCGGCACCAAGACAGGCTTAAAACAGATAGCATCCATTTCAAAAAATACTTTCTCAAACAATATTCAAAAGTATCTAACTAGAAAACAACTAGAGAGGTCATTCAGGGTTTTGTTCGGACAACCGAACTTTGAGGACAACGGGCTTGCCCTTCTGCATCACGGTGATGGTTCAGTTCCGGACCTGGAGAGTTGCATCATTCTTGTCGTGCCAGGGCATGCCCAAGAGAATGTCGCAATTGCCCAACTTCATAATGTGGCAATCGGCTTTTCCTTGATAATCTTGTATAGTCACTGGAAGTGCACCAATGAGCGGTACCACTTTCTGAGTTTAACCCGTGGCTAGCTCAGCTTCAATTTCTCCACCCTTTGCATCATAATCAAAGTGCATCTGCTTCAAGAATTCTGGATGGATGAAGTTCTCCATAGCTCCGGGGTCAAAGAAAATAAGGGCTTTCAAGCCGTTGACTTTTCCATAAGCTCTGCATAATTCATTAAAACTCTCGAGGTATATACCATAAATATCGGGTACTAGTCCAATAGCAGGTCTAGCCTTCTTGGCCGGAGGTGGCCCTAGGGATCTGTCTGTCGTGGGAGGAGAAGGTTGCACTGAGGATGTCGAGGCTCTTTCAGGACATGTATTGAACATATGCCCTGTTTGGAAACATTCCAAGCATCGGCCTTCTTGTAACAAGGCGTCTCGTTGACGACGTGTCAGACGAGGCCGTTGAGGTTGGTTTTCACGGGATTCCCGAGAATTCTGGTTAGTGGCCGAGGTTCTTCTGTGGTAAACTCCAACTTTCCTTTCATGAGCTTGTAGCCGATCGCGGCATGGTCCATAAGCTCTTGCATGGTAGAGACTTGCTGGGAGAGACAATATTCCTGCAATGGTGATGGTAGTCCAATGGTGTAGCGCTCGCACTGGTCCTCCAATGGAATGAATTTAAAGGAGGACACAGGAAGGTACACGTCGAGAAACCTTTGGTTATAGTCGTCCATGGTTTTGGTGGCAAGCATTTCAAGTTGCCGCACTCTGCCAAAATCCGGACTTCAAACATCGAAGTCATCTAACTACGTGCAAAAACTGTCTTGAAAGCTTGCAAGGTCCTTGGAGCATGCCGTTGTGTCGCGATTGAACTCCACCATTGCATATCATTATCTTTAAGAAATCTCGCTGCTCCAAACATTGTAGCTTGGTGGCGGTGGTGGTGGAGATGGGGGCAATGGCGGTCGCAAAGGTGGTTGCACTAGATCAGGGTCAAATGGCTGCACCATATTCCTGGAGACTCCTCGATCGGAACAGATGGCTGAGAAGGTTGCCGGTTGGAAGCTCTCGTACTTTTTGGTGCCGAAGGAGGAGGTACCACCTGGGGCATTAGAGGGGTAACATGTACTTCAAAAATTGTTGAAAAATTTGCAGCATCGGAAGATTTTGCTGAGGATGCGGTGAAAGAATGTCGTGAAGCTCGTTGAGTAGAAACTACAATTATTCTGTTGAATCCATGAATTCCAAGTATTGGGTTCTTTATGGCTTATGCCCTGTAAGACACTGCGATGAAGACGGGAGCGCATCCGATGCGCGATGAAGTAAGGGTGGGAGTGGCTAATAAGTCCGGGTTGGAGGGCGAAGATACATCAAATAAAAATTCCAATAGCTCTGTCTACTCTTTTGTAGGACTGGTATGCTTTAAGAGAAGCACACGCCTGATGCTCTGATACCACTGTCACAAGACGGGCACCACGTGCCAATAGAAAAGAACAGACTGAACAGACTTTTAGCACTTCAATAAAAACTGAACTGAAAGAGAGAGACAACACGCGACACGGAGTGGCGGAATTCCACCCCAGAGAGTATTGGCCCCAAACCTTGGCGCCCCTTTCGGTATTTCTTTATATTGCATCAACACAGTACAAGCCGGTACTCCACGCTCAGCGCCTTCTCCAGGAAGCATGCTAGAGAATGAGCCCTATCCTCATATGTAAAGGCCCTTGGCCTGAAAAGCAGTTGCAGTGAAAAGCCTTCAAAACTCAAAAGCTTCTGGTCCAAAAAGCAATGCCAAAAGCTGCCAGCGTAATTTACGGAAATCCGTACAACCTGCCACGTCATCAGCCAGCGCAAAACACGAAATTCCGTACAGCATGCCACGTCATCATGTGAGTGCAGTTTACGAAAATCTGCCACGTCATCAGTTTTTGTGTGTGTGCGGGTCCTGCTTTATTTTAATCCTTTGTCACTTGGGGCCCCATCGGACGGGGTCCCCACAAGTTGGTAGGACTTCTTCTTCTGTTACTTGTTCTTCGTAGAGTTTAGGCCCCTCGGCCGGCATTTGTAAGTTGGCTCCATTCTTTAGGCTTTGACATGTCAGCAGTTTGTTACAGCTGAAATCTGAAAACGCTAAGGGCTGAAATTTGCAAATCTTGTATCTGTTGAATTCTGACTCTATGTCGGTGACGATGTCGATGACGACGCGCTGAAAATGCAGATTTTGAAATCTGCGTTTTCGAGGCTGAATCTGTAAACCTTGCGGAATCTGACCGTGCGGCGAGGATCTGCTGCGGGAAGGTGAGATCTGCGAGTTTCGGGGTTTGTTTTGCTGTGTCTAAGGGCTGAAAACTGAAAACGCTGATGAGTCTTGGTGTTCCGTCGTGGTAAAACTGCAAAATGCTATGCTGATGCAAAAACGCTAGGGCTGAAAACTGTCTTCTGCTGCTGTCGGTGGCCTTGCAATGCAAAACGCTAGGCTGATCTGCTGTAGTCTTGTCGCTAAGCTGACGTAGAAGCAAAACGCTAGGCTGATCAGAATCCTTGTCCAAAAACGCTAGGTTATTGCTGGGGATGCAAAAACGCTAGGCCATCTGGGGGTGTCTTGCTGAGAAGTTGCCTATTGAGCAAGGTGCTCCTACTGCCTCTTCTGCCAGAAAGTGCTAGCGCTAGGTTTCTATTTATGCAAAATTAGCAAATTTGCCCTACCTACTTTCCAACAAAAGTCACTTAAAAATAATAAGTGAAAAATGTCAAAAATAGGGAAAATAGGTCTATGCACTATAAAAATGCTCCTGATGGGTTCTCATGGAAATCTGATGGTCATGTTGTGTGCAACCAGAGGATATGCATCTAATCTAAGTGTCTGGACATGCACGGTCTGCGAACAGACTCACAAAAGTGCCAGATCACTTCCTATTCTAGACTGACTTGACTGAACTGAACCCTGGTCATGCTGTAGCTTGTCCACTGACACATAGGGTTGGATGTGTCATGTGACATCCCCTCCTTTTCAAAGTGAGGTACTGGTACCGAACTGTATGGCGTCGAGGGAGATCGCCAATAGCACTGGAAGGGACTCTTCGCCGGCCCACTCTGATGTGTGGGTCGTGCGGTACTTGAACTTCATAAAGGTCTGCAACGCTTGCTTCTTTGGGCCGCGCCGAAAGCGACACAAAGTCTTCTGGGGCTCCTTCGATGCTTCAACTTCGTCTAGAGTCATGCTTCTTTCTTCTTCAAGAATCTCCATGGCTGACAATTCCTGAAACCACTTCCAACACAAAAACATGAACATACCTATTCCATGTAAAGTTACTAGAAAAAATCTTGTCTTCCGCAAAGACTGTGCATGCAATGTAGATGAACAAAGAAACGGAGTGCCAATTCGTTCACTACACACACGCCAACAATGAGATCGAATCTTTCTCTTTTGGTCTAAAGCAATCAACTGTGGCAATTCACAACGGAAATGCCCATGCTTGGTGCTCATACTTTCATGTGCTCTTTCTTTAACTGTGTCGTGCCAAGGAAGAGACATGAAATGTGACTTCCTTGAATGCATACTTTGCAGCTTTTCATGAACAATGCATACCTTCGTGCTCATTCATGAGTGAAACATGCTCAACGTACAATATGTCATGCCTAGGAAAAGGGATCACATAAAGACACGGACTAAAATACAGGAAACGATCACAAATGAAACACTCGTACAATGCGTGTTGACTAATCATGCGAACACATAATACTTCCTGTAAGGGTTCTTTGGACCTACGCTAGATAGCCAAGATCTGTTCGTCGTGTTTGATCGAATCTGCCTGGGGGTTTGCTGTGGACCTCGACTCGAAAGTTAAGATCGATTCTTCGTGATTGATCGAATCTGAAACGAGGTTAGCTTCGCTAGAAAAAGCATCAACAAAACCATCATCCTTGTGAACAATCACGTCTTGATCATACAAATCATCATGCTTGTGAGAAATCACATCTTGATCATGCAAATCATCATGCTTGTGAGAAATCACATCTTGATCATGCAAATCTTGTGTATCATGCTTTGGAGAAGACGAGACCGAGAGAGTCTCCTTCTCTTGAATCCGTTCAATCTTCGCCTGCACATTAGAAATGAGAGAGGGAGAATGAACAACTTGCTCTCCACAAATGACAATGGGAGAGTCACTTTTGGCATTGAAATGAACGCATTTTCCGCCCAATAAATGAGAGGGTTATGCTCACGAAACCATCGAATGCCCAAATCATACCACATCCTGAGAGAGGAGAGACAAAAAAATTTCTACGGAAAGTAGCTTGTTGAACTGTAAACAACACATCAAGGCACTCTTTCGTGATGAGAGAGTCCATACCGGGAGCAAAGCCAGAGACCTCGAGAGGAGATTTCTGACTAACCTCTAGGCGGGCTCTTTCAACGAGAGAGGGACTGATCACATCATGCATACTGCCTGGGTCAAACAATATGAAAAAACTCTGCCCCGTCATATGAGCATAACATTTAATGAGAGGCTCATCAATGGGAGGGTCAGGAGAAACTTGGGACACTCGTGTTGTCATTGATTGCATTGATAGGAAGTGGATTCTATGGATTCTTTAGATTCATTAGAGTCAAGCTTAGGACATGTGACAATGAAAACAACGACCTTCCTTAGAATAAGTGCTTTGCTCTTCCGACGTGATGTATCCTCCTAAAATTTCACTTGGAGATGATAAGCATGAGAGAGGCGGACAAGAATTTTCCCCACCAAGAGGTTTTTCCAATTCTCCCCCTTCCCCATCTATGCCAAGGATTGCACCAGATCCTATGGAGGCTTAGTGCAAGACAATGATGGACATGATGACAACGTGGTACGAAGCAAGAATGGCAACTATGGAGCGTAAGCGCGAGCAATTACGCTTGGAGGCCAAAGAATTTGACCACAAGTACGCAGAAAGAAAATCAGAATTGGATCGCAAGAACATTGTTTATTCTTCCTCTCTCATTTCTAATGTGCAGGCGAAGATTGAAGAGATTCGGGAAAAGGAGACTCTCTTAGTCTCTTCTTCTCCCAAGCATGACACACAGGATTTGCATGATGATTTGAATGAAAAGAATGATGATAAGCATGATGATTTGCATGATGATCACGATGTGATTTCTCACAAGGATGATGATTTGTATGATCAAGACGTGATTGTTCACAAGGATGATGGTTTAGTTGATGCTTTTTCTAGCAAAGCTAACCTTGTTGCAGATTCGATCACTCACAAAGAATCGATCTTGGCTTTCGAGTCGAGGTCCACAACACCCCCCCCCCCCCCCCCCCACAAGGCAGATTCGCTCAAACACGACGAACCAATCTTGGCTCTCGAGTCTATGTCCAAGGAACCCTTACAGGAAGTACTATGTGTTCAAATGATTAGTCAGCATGCATTTGTCGAGTGTTTCATTCGTGATCGTCTGTTGTATGTTAATCAGCGTCTTTATGTGATCCCTTTTCATCGGCATGACATATTGGACGTTGAGCACGTTTCACTCATGGATGAGCATTGATGTATGCAGATTATTCATGAAAAGCTGAAAAGTATGCATTCATGAAAGTCACATTCCATGTCTCTTCCTTGACACGACACAGTTGTAGAAAGAGCACATGAAAGTATGAGCACCAAGCATGGGAATTTCCGTTGTGTATTGCCACAGTTGATTGATTTAGATCAGAAGAAAAAGATTCGATCTCATTGTTTGCGTGTGTATGTTCATCGACATTGCATGCACCGTTTGTTCGACAGACGAGATTTTTTCCAGTCACTTTACATGGAATAGGTATGTTCATGTTTTTGTGTTCGAAGTGGTTTCAGAAATTTTCAGCCATGGAGATTCTTTAAGAAGGAAGAAGCATGACTCTAGACAAAGTTGAAGCATCGAAGGAGCCACAGAATACTGTGTCGCTTTCCGCGCGGCCCAAAGAAGCAAGCGTTGCAGACCTTTATGAAGTTCAAGTATCGTACGACCCACACCTTAACGTGGGCCGGTGAAGAGTCCTTTCCAGGATTCCGAATATTATTGGCGATCTCCCTTAACGCCATACAGTTCGGTACTAGTACCTCACTTTGAAAAGGAGGGGATGTCACGTGACACATCCAACCCTATGTGTCCGTGGACAAGCTACAGCATGACCAGGGTTCAATTCAGTCAAGTCAGTCTAGAATAGGAAGTGATCTGGCACTTTTGTGAGTCTGTTCGCAGACCGTGTATGTCCAGACACTTGGATAAGATTCATATCCTCCGGTTGCACACAACATGACCATCAGATTCTAGTCAGATCCCATCAGCAGCATTTTTACAGTGCATAGAACTATTTTTCCTATTTTTGACATTTTTCACTTATTATTTTTAAGTGACTTTTGTTGGAAATTGGGTAGGGCAATTTTGCTAAGATAATATATAAGCAAACCAAAGCTAGCACTTTCCGGCAGAAGAGGCAGCAGGAACTTCGGCTCAACAGGCACCTTCTCAGTAGGACCCCCAAGACCTAGCGTTTTCAGCCATCTGCAATGCTAGTGTTTTTGGACAAGACCAGCAGCCTAGCGTTTTTGCATTGCAGATCAGCCGGCAGTAGCAGAGGACAGATCAGCCCTAGCATAGTGGTTTGCACCAGCAGATTCAAAGCGATTTTGCAGCAGGAACCATTTTCAGCCCTATCGTTTTTGGATTAGTATACCATCCTAGCGTTTTGCAGATCCTTCGCTACGGAACAATTAGAAGCATCAGCGTTTTCAGTTTTCAGCACTTAGGCACAGTAGGATGACCCCTAAACCTCGCAGATCTCACCTTCCCGCAGCAGATCCTCGCCGCACGGTCAGATCCCACGAAGTTTGCAGATTCAGCCCGGAAAACGCAGATTTCAGCATCTGTGTTTTCGGCGCGTCGTCGTCGCACCGTCGCCATCGACATCGTCACTGACATAGAGTCAGAATTCAACAAATAAGAATTTGCAGATTTCAGCCATTAGCATTTTCAGATTTCAGCCCGTCTCGTCGTCGTCGACATCGTCGGAAAGTCCAAGCATTGTAGAGATTTGTGCAATCATTAGTATACGTTCTCGCCATAGAGAGTGGGGCCTTCGGAGGAGGGTTTTGACAACATTCTGGTGTCGTATTCTTCTCTCTCTATCTCTCAGTCTCAGTACCTTCATTCACAGTGTTCACCACTTTGTTTGTGTCCATTGCACTCTGTCACTTAAGGAACCGAAGGCTCTCCCTTCCGTGAGTAAAAGGAACCTTTGAGCTCAGTTCGAAGCACTCATCTTGACCAAAGTTCAACATTCATTACCGCTGCACCTTACACATGATGAGTCTGGTTGTCTTTGACCGTTCAAAGAGAGAGATGGTGCATCCAAGGAATAATTAAAGGGAGGGAGCCCGTCCATGAAACAAAACTGTAATCCTTGTGTAGTAGAAGGAGATGATCCATGATAGAGGTAGGATGGAGCTCTATCTCTAGGGTTGTCTATATGCTCAGGATAGTACAAGTATGAGAGTGCATGAGACTAGCTAGCTTCATCTTGTACTAATCTGGGGGTGTAGTACATGGTTCATGGCAGTTTTACTGTGTACCTATACTGAAATACTATTAGGGTGGTTAGCTCCTAACACTTTGGCGATCCTGCTTTTGGTTTGAGTTCAGCCTGAACCATATGGCAGTCAGGAATAAAGCAGGGAACTGATATGCAAGTGGATATAGACCACCTGAGGGAATTCTCAAATTGGGTAACCCCGTAGGAAGAGTTTGAGGAATATGCAACAAAATTCTTGGATAAGTTCTTCCTGAATTTTCGAGGGGAAGTCAAAATTGCAATAGCTGACAAGGTAGTTACTTCATTTTTACCTTTTGAGGCATGCAATTTACCTTCATGTTACAGTCTATATGAAAGGAAGGTGTTGGTACAGTATTTAAAACAAAAAAGAAGAAACCATGTATGAGTGGGTCAGGGCAAGGGTCCAAGTTACCACAACACTCATATGGCACAAGGTTTAGATTGAGGAGAGAGTTTGCTGCAAGGGGAAGAAAGGAAGAAGAGTTGAGTAGTGATGACCAGGAGGAACCATTAAGGGGGCTTGCTACAGGGGAAGAAACTGTTGGGGTTAGGGACTGAATAGCAAAAACCTGAACACAGGCTGCAGGAGACCTGCCTGCAAACCAAGGAGGCCAACAAGCAACTCCTCCTACAGCAAACCCACTTTTGGGACAATGGTTAATGTACTGCTCACTCAGACAATCTTAAGGGCAACAAGGCAATTGCAGTTTGTATTTTATCTTTTAATCCACTTCTGGTAAGAGTACTCAAGACACTTCCGATACCTCCAATGGATGCACCAAATCCCAAAGTGGGCGCGGCAAAATTCAATGGGAAAAAGTTCCAAGATGTTGATAGCCATGTTGATCAGTTTCAAACAAGGTGGTCTGCAAGTGGTTATGAGGTGTTACATCCGGATGTAGTGAAAAAAGAGCACTTTGTAGCAACACTGCAGGGTAAGGCCATGGATTGGTTCCTGCAGTATGGCATGGCAACTTTTGCTGATTATCATAAGAATGATGGGAAGCAGTAATTGCGGATTCAGTTAGCAAGATAATCCAGGAGAAATTACAGACAATTGGAATGAATCAATTTGGATTGTCAACAAAACCATATTGCCAGGTTTGTCAAAGATTCGGTCACGAATATGAAAACTGTTATTATGATCCAAATTTTAGAAGAAGAAGACTTGAGTATATTACTCAGAAAATGAGGGAGGTAGCTGCAAATGTGGTAGCTCCTCAGGGTGCTAACAGGAGATATCAGGGACCTGCATCTCAAGTAAGGTTCCAGAATCCCAATAATTAGGGATATCAAAATAGGAATCAGAACAATATGCAACAGTGACCATGCAATTATTGTGGGGTCGAGGGACACAGGCAAGGACTTGATTGTTTGTGAAGTCTGGTGTAGTCTCGGATGTTTGGCAACACTCTGGTTTTGTGAGGCTCCCAGACGGGTTTGCCTTCTCTCGTTCGGACCGTAGAGTGGGAGGAGTGAATCTATCGCGGATAGATCGCTTCTACACTAGTGACCATTTTAGTGACTTGGGAGGGACAGTGGGCATTCTGGCAGGGACTTCCTTCTTGGACCATGCACCAGTGATCCTCACAATGACAGATAGGCAGAGGAGTGGGAGCACGATGCTTCGCATCCCAGAGAGGGTCTTGTTGGACTCTGCACTCAGAGAGCGGGTAGAGGCTCTTTGGACAGAGATCTTGGATAGGCAGGATTCTTCTGCCGACAGAGTGGCCTCAGGCCTAGCTCAAATTAGTTGTCTCTTTCTCCAGGAGTTTCTAGCTCACCGGGCTGCAGCGAGAGGAGGAGCAACGTCTCAGACGGGGCATTGCTTCGTTACAGAGGATGTAGGAGCAGCATCCAGATAGTCCTTGGTTGGAGGAGCAGCTACAGCAGGCTCGACAGGAGCTTGTTAGCAGAGAGGAAAGGCGACATGAGTTTGCCTTTCACCGACAGGCATCTCAGTGGACCCAGGTGGGCGACAGAGTGACTGGTGCTTTCTTTGAGGCAGTGGGACCTCGGCATTCGCATGCCAAGGTCAGTCAGTTGAGGAGGCCCGACGAGTCAGTTGCTTCTGAGCCCGAGGATATGCGTGCAATTGCTACTGACTTTTATCGTGAGTTACTGGCTGCAGAGCCCTAGTCAGAGCCTCAGGATGCATGCAGGGAGCAGGTTTGGGCACAGATGCCTTGTCTAGTGACTGAGGAGATGCGTCAAAGGCTTGAGTTGCCACTTCAGCTTGAGGAGCTGAACATGGCTCTTAGGGTCTTCCCCCGTGGTAGCTGTCCAGGTGAGGATGGGCTGACTCCCATTTTTTCTTGGAGTACTGGGACCTGCTTGGCCCATATCTCTATAGTGCTTTTCAGTACATTTTGCACATAGGAGTGATGCCTGACAGCATGAGTGAGGGCCTGATCTACCTCATTCCCAAGGAGGGTGGCTCCTTAGATGAGATTCGACAATGGCGCCCCATCACCATCCTCAACTCAGCCTACAAAATTCTTGCCAAGGCTCTGAATTTGAGGATTCAGCCACTTCTAGAGAGCCTTATACATGGGACTCAGACAGGTTTTGTCAAGGAACGCAGTATCCTTGACAACATTTTTACTTTTAGGGAGGCTTCTGCCCTAGCATGGCTCCATGGTGAGGACCTAGTGATTCTTCTTCTCGATTTTGAGAAGGCATACGACAGAGTTGACTGGGACTTTCTAGAGGGCACTCTACGCAGGATGGGCTTCTCAGATGCTTGGATCAGAGGGGTGTCAGCTTTGTACAGACAGGCTCACAGTCAGGTACTTTTGGCAGGAGGTAGAGGTGATCGCTTCATGCTCACACGTTCGGTCAAACAGGGCTGTCCTCTTGCCCCCTTCCTCTTTCTATTCTATGCAGAGGCGATGAGCAGGTTTTTGGTGTCGCAGCAGGTTGATCCACGGGGCTTAGCACTCCCTATTCGGGGAGATGAGCTACTGGACGCTGAGTTTGCCGACGACTCAGCCTTGTACTTAGATGGCCAGGAGGCCAACCTTCACAGGTGTGAGCAGGCTCTGGAGACCTTCTGTTGTGCATCGAGCGCATTGATCAACTGGAGAAAGACAATGGCTTTCTCGGTTGGTAGTGCTGCTGTATCCGATTGGATGCCAGGAGAGAGCTTTAGGTGGATTCCCCCAGGGATTGCAGTTCAGTACTTGGGCTCTCAGGTTGGTTTGGACTTGTCTCCCGAGCAGCAGATTGCTCCCCTTCTCCTGTCTATCTGGAGAAAGTTGTTACATTGGAGCTCAGCACGACTTTCTTTGGCTGGCAGAGTAGTAGTGGCTTGTCACTTCTTGTTGGATCTTCTCGAGTTCTTGTATCAGCCAGGTAGAGCGGCTGATCAGGAACTTCCTTTGGTTAGGACGTGACACTCAGATAGCCCGAGCCAAAGTGGCTTGGCAGGTCATCACTCTTCCTTGTTCACAGGGAGGGCTTGGGATCATTGACCCAGCACAACAGAGCGGAGCCCTTCTTGGGAAGTTCATCATCAGAGAACTTTTTCCAGGTGAGGAGCCCTGGAAGGAGTTCTTGCTACAGCGGCTTCATGCTAGGGTGCCTCAGGCAGGAGGCCCCTGACAACCTTCGACCAGATGGATCTTCACAGAGATGCGCACAATTGGTTTGAGCAGGAGACTGGAGGACCGCTTCGCTGTGAGTTTGCTTCGATCTTGGGAGCTCTTGCGGCGAGGTTTGGAGCAGAGACAACCTACTTGTACGGAGGAGCGCTAATGGAAGCCCCTTGTCTGGAACCCCATGGTTAGCACTCAGAGAGGCCACTTGGTTGGTAGTCGGCCTCATGTTTCCTGGGGTCCCATGGCAGCGGGTCCAGCGCGCTCTCTAGGTGACTGGTTAGAGTTCATAGGCTTGTCAGAGCAGGTGCAGGGTTTCCAGCTACAGGGCATGAGAGGGCTGCAGAGCATGTGCCAGGACATCTCAGAGACAGTTCCAGCTGAGTGGATTACGCCTCTCAAGCCAGTAGCACCCAGGTGGATGGGAGCCTTCACACGATCGGAGGTTCTCATCTCAGTCAAGGCCTGCTCAGAGACTGTTCCATCCCTTTTCTTCGAGCTTCAAGGTGGGGGACGCCTATAGCGAGTTGCAGTAGAGGCCCCGTAGGTGGTAGAGTGCTGTTTTCAGAGGATCCGAGTAGTGGGCATCTGTGGGAGGACTTGTGTCATAGATCCTGACCCAGCAGCTCTTGAGACTGGACATTGGAGGCTGTGGGCTTGGGAGTGTTGTCCACTGGCACGAGTACAGTGGGATCCTGGTGAGTGGCTCTGGAGGGACCCCTTCTCTTCTGCAGACCACCCAGGTGTCCCGTTCTTTTAGTACACTGTTCGACTGGGACGTCATATACTAGCATCACAGAGAGAGGCCCGCCCCGCTGCAGCACCTCATTGACAGCCTTCTGGAAGAGGTTGTGGGACTCCAGACAGCCGAGACGAGTCACCTTGTTTCAGTGGCTGGTCGCACACAGAGCTACAGCAGTGGGGAGATGGCTAGTGCATAGTGGTCTCTCGGCCGCATGTGCAGCTTGCGACCATCTTGTGGAGAGTCAGCGTCACTGTCTTTGGGATTGTCCCTCGGCCCAGCAGGTGTGGCTACGTGTTCTTCGGCTGATGCCTGCTCTCTCCATGGCTCGACAGTACACTTGGGGAGCAACGGCTTGGTCCACCCTCACGGGCCCGGCACTTCAGTTTGAGCTATCTTCCACCAGCAGGATGATAGTGATGCAGGAGGGGCGACCTACACTCCAACCTGCTACAGAGCTTACTCCACAGGAGTGGTGCAGTGAGAGAGAGGAGTGTTGGGAGATCATCAGTGGTCTGACACTCTGGTTCATCTGGCGGGCATGTTGCTTCCGCATCTTTGAGGCTCGCCATGTACCACCAACAGAGACTGTTCGCGATTTTTTGCTAGAGCTGATCCATACTCTCAGAGGATAGCTTGAGGGACTACAACGCAGCTCCGACCGCATGCGGGAGCGCAGAGAGGCTTTCCTTTGACTCCGGCGTCCTGGGCCTTTTTACACCATGGTCCAGGGTGTACTCCGATGGCACTACCGACCACCTGTGTTGCTTTTCCCTCCCCCCATTTCTTGATTTAGCCCCATTGTACATATGCTGGTTTTTTCATTGGGAGAGTCTCCCATCATGGTTGTTGTAGCCCTCTCTTGAAGCGGTGGTTGTAGCCCTATGGGCAATTTCAGTAACTAATAGAAGGATTTTTTTCTCGGAAAAAAAAAAACTGCATATGATATTACATAAGAAGTCAACAGTGTGTGAGTGCGCAAATGTGGTGTGTGTGCGGAGAGTGAGGAGGGGGGAGAGAGAGAGAGAGAGAGAGAGAGAGAGAGAGAGAGAGAGAGTACTCAATGTGTGGGGTGGAGCTCCCAAGTCCCACTGTATGAGCACCATTTGAGAATGAGTGAGAGCTCCTTATTCTTTGTACAGATAGATGTGGGCGGTCGGACACTGGCCGACAGACACGGGCAAAGCACGGTGAGCCACACCGCCTTTACCTAACATTCTTCCACTAAAGGCTATGTGCCAATAAGCGGCGAGAAGACTAGCCTACAACTAGTATATACAAGAGGTGAGAGAAGACAACTCTCAACCTATGCCAACTGGCTCACTCTGTAACTGCTCTAGTGTAGATGCAACATTCATACCACTAGGGCTAGAGTTACGATGACACTCCTGATGCAGGTATCGAGTAACGACCTGCATGGCTCCATAATGCACAGTGCTAGTGTCAGTCATCACACGATTGACAACTCCCACTGTAAATGCACCAACAGCATAAGCAAGATCAGGTCTTGAGGCCAAAAGGTCAGACATGAGAGACCCGAAAGTCGACGAAACATGCACTATGTGTGCCAATCTATCCCTGTCAGCAACCTCAGTGCCATATGCATCCTCATCAATAACCACCCGACTATGCATCACCATGTTAGCCTCATCTAGCAAAGGTATACCTGCTGAGAATGATTGCAAAACCAAAAAATCAGTACCACTGTCATCACACAGCTGTCTGAAGGACATTGTCACCTTCAAACGTATCAGACGCATCATAGAACAATGCATCGGTCTCTAGCTCAACTGATGTCACCTCAATTGATGACGGACAAAGCTGTGCATCCCTAGAGATACTATTGTCTGTGTGAACGTCACCACCATAAGATAAATGCACAACTTGCTCTTGATGCAGGACATCCACAAAAGAGACACGCCTCGTCTCCCGCTCCAAAAATGGCTGCAAATACACAGAGACTGCATCGCCTCGTGTGTCAAAAATATGCAAAGGGTATACCAGACCACTCCTAGCACCTCTGGCTATCACCAGTGATCCCCTATGCATCTGATATGACTGCTCTTCAAGCAATACACAATGTCAACTACTCTGCAATTGACACACTAAAATGAGACTCTGGATGAGTCCTGGTACATAACGTACATCTCGTAGCGTAAGCAATGCACCGCTAGGTAAAGACATGCATACATCCTCAGCACCCTCTACGTCTCATATACTGAACCATCAGCAAACTGCACACAACCAAGTCTCCCACAAGAGAAAGAGCAAAATAAATCATGACCTGGCGTCATGTGAAAAACTGCACGCTCGTCTAGTAGAAAATGCGTAGACAATGTACTATCCCAAGACACAAAGTAGTATGAAGGAAAGCTAGACTCAAAAGTGACATGCCCGTCACATGCATACTCTTTAGCATCTGTCCTCATAGTAGCACCATGCATCTGCCTCTTCCGCTGCCTCATACGCCTAAAGCAACAACGCCTAATATGCCCATCGTGGCCACAGTGCCAACATGTCAGTCGCGATTGTGAGTGAGAACCGCCTCTAGTCTAAAGCGTCTCCATATCCATGCCAAAACTATGGCAAACAAAGTAGGAGGTAACTCGACCACTACACAATGCTCAAAAGCATGATCAACTGCATCAAAACCGATGCTCACATAAGCATAAAACAACTCAACAATTTGCAAACTCTGCAAGCATAAGCTGAGACAAACTGCTCAACCGAGCGTAAAGCGCATAACCATATACGCAAGTAGAGAGCAAATTAGCTCAAAACGCATCCCACAAGAGAAACCACTGGGAGAAATCTGTAAAAACCTGTGAAACCTGTGACTAGCATGTATTGTAGCCACACAAACATACACAAATCCTCACTCCTGCGAGAGTAGGTACAAGAACACCAAACCATGTCCAAATTGACAAAACCTGTCAAAAGTGAGAGTAAACACTCGATCACTGTCAAAGTGGGAATATATTGACCAGTATACTATCAAAGAGAAAACTGCGAATATGCATAAACCATGGTGAGAATCTGGGAAAAATCCGACAGAGTTTTCCCTGGAAACTGAGCAAAAACTCAAAAAATCTCACCAAATACACATGACAATAGACACTATCTTAGTAGCAAAATCCACAAATGGTCTACATGCAATGCCAAAAGCGTGGCAAACTGGCTCACTCCTGACCGAGTAGCTCTATGGATGTGTATATGTCCAAAAAACACCGCAAACTTGTAGACCTGTTACTTGTGAGCTATGGCTAGCTCAAACTGTATCCGCATAATGCATACATAGCATGAAACTGCACAAAACCGTGCTAATAAAGCTCTCTGAATGCCCCACACAGTCAAACAATGCGCATAAAACCGTATCCGAATGTGTAACAATCTGAAAGTCACATCCCAAAGTATCACTTGCATACGCAAAAACAAGGTGAATCCTCTCTCAAATAGCACCAGAGTGTGCCATACATAGCCAAAGATGCAAACCGCATCACTCTCTACACTATAGGAATCAAACGGCAAAACCTCGATAAGTGGAGATTGTTGACAAGTTGTTGCAAAAATTTCAGCGCTCAGAATTTCAAAATTATGATATGACCAACGCATCCGGAACGTGCCAAAACCTCAGGGTAGACTCCTCGATCACATGTATCCGAGTCCGGGGGTGAGAGGTATGCCAAAAACCTTCGTTTCGTCCCAAAAACGCAGCATAAACTTATTGTTGTTGCACCTGCTGTAACTTAGAGAAGAATTGCAAAAAATAGACATCACCATCGCGTTCGAAATGTGCCAAAACCCCAACCTAAACTCTTGGATCATATCCATCCGACTCCGTGTGACGGAGATATGCAAAAAACAGCAAAAATGAGCTGCAACACTTCTTGTTCCTGCTCTTTTCTGCAAAAATTCAGCAATGGCTTGCTAGATAAGCTCTACACAAGCTGAATATACATGCCGAAGCTCAGATCTGACACCTTCGAGCCGTATCCACCTGCGTCGAGCTCAAGCCACCATAGCCGAGCTCCGTCGCTTCCGTCTCGTCGGAAGCCGTCGCACGCGTCGTGTAACATTTAATGGCCTAATAACTTATGTGTAGCGGAAATTAGCATGAACATAGTGGGCATTTCATTAGAATAGATTCCTAATGAGAATTACAAGAGTGCTTGGGTAGAGAGAGCAACAAAAAGCATAACACCTAGTAAAATAGCATCGACAATACTTTCAAAAGAGAGAGAGCAATTAAGCTATTGACAACAGTTGAGGACCGGATTTTCATGGAGCGAGTCCCCCCTCCAAAAGGCTTTGTATTATGGTTTCTCCCATCAAGAGAGACATTGTACAATACAATTCTTTGTGTTCCTTGAAGACTAGCTAGTGCAATGAAGATGGAAACTTCATGCACTAAGCAAAACACTTAACAAACACAACTTGAATTATCCCCGTTCTCAGACCCAAGACCTCACACACCTTCGAAGATGGTGAGAGCTAGCAGGGTATGAGAGTAGATTGAGAGGAAGAAGGAGTATCTTACGAGAAAGATGTACATCTCCTCACATAATCACTCATATGTAGCATAGCTTAGCTTAATAATTAGCTTGGTAGAGGAGATGAGCATGCATTGAAGCTTGGCTCTTGGTTGGATTTGCATCCACATGCCAAGAGAGTGTTGATGTAGGCTTCTATCTCACAAGCTTGGAGTAGGTGATGAGTTCTCCATTAAAGCTTGGGAAGAGATAGTCTTCTCTTTCTTCACACATGAGCTTGTGTGAGTGTGTGTGTATGTGATAATGCCTTGCAAAAATCAGCCCCCTCTCTCTCTTGGGCGAGCCCTCTTGCTAAATGCTCTTCCTGAAGCCTCATTGGCCCTCCCCAAGTCAAGCCAATTACAATTAAGCAGCATAAGTGATAGCCTTCTGACATGTGTCCCCCTTTCCCCTTTTGTGAGAGCTTTAGGTAATTAAATAATTAAACTAAACTCTCATTGGACCCCTTTGCCTCTTGGCCAATAGGAATCAGGCAAGCCATGGGGCTCCTGAATGCTCATTGGACCCCTTGGGAGACTGCCCAATAGTCTTCTAGGAGACTTAATTCTCATTGGTTTCTCTTATTAAATGTTTTAAAATTAATTAAACTAGATTTACTCTAGCTTAATTTTCATTGGTCCACTTCAAGGGTCATCCAATAGAAATTGGGCACACCTTATGGGCATCTGGCCTAGGGAGCTGACATGTGTCCCTCATTTCCTTTGTGTAAAGGGAGCCTGTGTGTGTGTGTGTGTGTGTGTGTGTGTGTGTGTGTGTGTGGCTTTCTCTCTCATCCCGTACCTTTAGGGCTCGCCCCCTCACATGTAGGGATGTGCAAAGACTTTTAGGGCACACACAAAGCATCCAATTTTCCCTAGGGTTGACCTTTGGACACAACCTTTGAATTTTGGAACCTTAGCATTTTGGAAGTCTTAATGGACTGAACCTTAGGGTCTTTTTAGCCCATTGTTGCACATGGCTCTTTTGCAGATGGCCCCCCCTTTGGATCCCTATTTTCCCTCCTATGAATCCCTACTGTGGCCGGTCTGCTAGCTTAACCAATATTCTAGCTTTTTCTCCCCTGGCCTTCCCCACATTAAATGATCAGTTTAATATGAGAAAATCATTTAGGAGAATTAGATATTGATTATTATGACATTACCTCTCTCTTGAAATCATAGTCGTCCTCGACTATGGTGTAGAGAAGATAAAGCATTTTCATGAGTCCTTTTCTTAGCGGGTAGAGGATCCCTATGTTACCATACGACATCATTCCACAATGGATGACTAGTCCATTTGGCGCTTGAGAGCCTGAGGCTGCCGCAAGCATGTCTGCACATTAGTCCTATCAGTTCTCCATAGTAGAGTGACAAGCTCTACTTGGTGTTTGGGAGACGTCGTCTCCGCAAACTTGATCTAAGCATGCATACTACTTCATTTTTGTGCACAAATAAAGAAAAAGAGTCTTATAAGACAAAAATTTTGTTCATTTTTAACATTTTGTACATTTGCTTACTCTTGGGAAGCATTGTAAGCATTGACAAGGTTTAGGTTATCCTTTAATTGTATGCCTTGCATCCATCTAGCATCTTCAAAAGGATAATTCTTAAACTTAATAAGATATCGTCGGATAGTCTTACCGCCTCTTAGTACCTTGTCTTCATGTCGGAGAATGAACTCGGGCTGCAGCACCTCTTCTTGGTCCTTGCTCTCAAGGTGGGTCTTCAATAGTTGGTTCTTGAGGTGGCTCTCCTTTGTAAGGCTTTAATAGGCTCACATGAAAAGCATTGTGTATGAGCCAATGATTGGGCAACTTAAGTTGATAGGCCATCTAATTGATTGGCCTAAGAATCTGAAAGGGACCATAGTACCTTTTTGTTAGTTTAGCATAGTACTTTTGGTGACCCGTAGGATTCTTGCCCGTTGTGTGCCTTAATCGAGCCTTGGGAAACTTTAACAAGACCCAATCGTTTTCTTTAAAGGCTTGGGCTCTTCTGTGCTTGTCAGCAGCAGCCTTTTTTCTTTGCTGTGAGATAGAGATAGCATCCTTAATCTTTTGGAAAGATTCTTGTAGGTCTCGGCTATACTCATCTGCAGCGAAGATCTTCCCATGTACCTTAAGTAGCAAGGGACTTTTTGATCTTCCCTCAATTACCTCGAAAGGTGCTTTTCCTGTGGAAGTATGTACAGTGTTATTGTAAGCATACTCCACTAAGGGTAAGTACTTCTCCCATTGGGATCTTTGATCTACTTCCGTTACATAGGCTTTTAGTAGATCGAGAATGGTTAGGTTAGCTATTTCACTTCGGCCATCAGTTTGTGGATGATAGGCCGAAGAGAAGTTTAGCCTTGTTCCTAAATTCTCAAAGAGACCCTTCCAGAAATTACTGGTCATTCTAGGATCTCTATCCGACACTATGGACATGGGCAAGCCATGGTACTTGAAAATTTGTGAAATAAAGAGGGTTGCCATTTGATGGGCTTTGATAGTCTTTTTGACAGGTATAAAATGAGCTTGTTTACTAAACCTGTCTACTATCGTCCATATTCCCGTATTCCCATGGATAGACTTAGGCAATCCAAAGATAAAATCCATGGATATACTCTCCCATGGTGAATTAGGGATTGGCAAGGGTTGAAGCAATCCAAGTTGCTTCCCTCTATCAAATTTTGTCTTTTGGCATACCACACATTTGGAAACATACTCTTGTATGCTCACTTTCATGGTAGGCCAATAGAAATATGTTTCAATTCCCTTTAAGGTAGACTGAATCCCTCTATGCCCCGCATAAGGTGGAGCATGAGATTCATACATTACTTTCTCACGTAGTGAGTTAGTAACGCATAGTCTATTGCCATAGAGAAGATAACCATCTTGTAAAGTAAATGGTTCTTCTTTCTTCCCTAATGAAAGGGCTGAAATCACATCTCTAAAATCAGGATCAATAGCATACTCATCTATCATTGAAGATAGATCATTGTGAGTTGCTATGGAAACCACATTCACTCTCGACCGTCTTGAGAGTGCATCAGCTACTTGATTATGCTTGCCAGCAATGTGAGCAATATGAAAATGAAATTGAGAAAGGAAATTTGCCCACCTCATTTGTTTGTCGGAGAGCTTGGTCTGTGTCATGAAGTACTTAAGACTTTGGTGATCCGTTCGCAGAATGAAAGGAGTCCCCAATAAATAGTGCTTCCATGAGTCTAAGGCATGTAGAACTGCAAGGAGTTCCTTTTCGTATATGCCTAGAGCTTGCTCAACAGGGTCGAGCTTTCGACTCTCATAGCCTATGGCGTGCCCTTCTTGGAGCAAAACAGCTCCAAGGCAATCACCACAAGCATCGCATTGGACCTCAAATGGTTTTGAGAGATCCGGTAGTGTAAGCACAGGTTGAGAGATAAGCTTTTCTTTAAGCTTTTCGAAAGCATTGTTCTCCATAGCAGACCATGTATACCTAACGCTTTTCTTTGTTAGGTCATGTAATGGTCCCGCAATTTGTGGGAACTTTTCTATGAAGCGTCTATAGTATGCACACATACCTATGAAGCTTCTTAGTTCATGCAGATTCCTTGGTTTAAGCCATCCTTTTATTACCTCTAACTTGGATGGATCCATTTGGATGCCATCTTGAGAGATAATGTGACCTAAATATTGAAACTCTTGCAAGAAAAATTTACTTTTCTTTCGATTAACAAAGTTTATTCTCTCTTAAAACTTGAAATATTACCTGGAGGTGTTGCTTGTGTTCTTCCAATGAATTAGAGTAGATGATAATATTATCAAAGAACACTCCAGTGAAGGTTCGATGAGGCTTGAACAGCTTCTCCATCAAGCGGTTGAATGTGGCTGGTGCATTGGTCAAGCCAAAAGGCATGACAATGTATTCGTAAAGACCAAATGTAGTACGAAATGCGGTCTTTACAATGTCTTGATCAACTATCCTTATTTGATGATAGCCACTTTTTAGGTCAACCCTACTGTAGTAGGTCGATCCTTGTAGCTTATCAAATAGGTCTTCTACCCGTGGAACGGGAAACCTATTCTTGATAGTGATCCTATTTAGTGCTCTATAGTCGACACACATACGATATGTGCCGTCTTTCTTTTGCACTAATAGCACAGGTGAGCAAAATGGAGATGAGCTTGGCCTAACCATACCCTTCTCAACTAACTCATGCACTTGCCGCATAATCTCCTCTTATTGAGCTTGAGAAACTCTATAAGGAGGTTTATTAGGCGGTGAACTTCCTGGAAGAAGTTCAATTGCATGGTCATCATTACCTCGTTTAGGAGGTAGCTCACAAGGGATGTCGTCAATAAAAACATCTTGAAACCCCTTAAGAAAATTGGATAACTCTAATGCCTTTTGGTTGCTTTTATTTTCTTTTGCTAAAGCATTAGGTTCGTTTTGAGAGTCTTTAACAAAAATCATGTACACGGAAATAGAGCTCTTTATTGACTTGTTGAAAGCTGGTGTATGTACAATGGGGATGGTGTTACCCATTTCCTTAGCATCTATATACATGTCTTTTTCCCTGAACTTAAAGGAGATTCTCCTTTCAGGAAATTTAACATCGGCAGCCAGGCGGTCAAACCATGGTGCCCCTAGGATTACATCCTCATGCTTGAGAGGAGAGATAAAGAAGTCCTCTTTGTCCACATAGCCTTGGACATGAAGCCTCAATTTCCCGATTAAGGGAGTGACTGAAGCTTCTTGCCCCTTGAAGGCACTGTCTGCAGGTAGGACATCTCAAGCATAACACCTAGTTAGATAGCATCGACAATACTTTCAAAAGAGAGAGAGAAATTAAGCTATTGACAACAGTTGAGGACCGGATTTTCATGGAGCCGGTCCCCCCTCCAAAAGGCTTTGTATTATGGTTTCTCCCATCAAGAGAGACATTGTACAATACAATTCTTTGTGTTCCTTCAAGACTAGCTAGTGCAATGAAGATGGAAACTTCATGCACTAAGCAAAACACTTAACAAACACAACTTGAATTATCCCCGTTCTCAGACCCAAGACCTCACACACCTTCGAAGATGGTGAGAGCTAGCAGGGTATGAGAGTAGATTGAGAGGAAGAAGGAGTATCTTACGAGAAAGATGTACATCTCCTCACATAATCACTCATATGTAGCATAGCTTAGCTTAATAATTAGCTTGGTAGAGGAGATGAGCATGCATTGAAGCTTGGCTCTTGGTTGGATTTGCATCCACATGCCAAGAGAGTGTTGATGTAGGCTTCTATCTCACAAGCTTGGAGTAGGTGATGAGTTCTCCATTAAAGCTTGGGAAGAGATGGTCTTCTCTTTCTTCACACATGAGCTTGTGTGTGTGTGTGTGTGATAATGCCTTGCAAAAATCAGTCCCCCTCTCTCTCTTGGGCGAGCCCTCTTGCTAAATGCTCTTCGTGAAGCCTCATTGGCCCTCCCCAAGTCAAGCCAATTACAATTAAGCAGCATAAGTGATAGCCTTCTGACATGTGTCCCCCTTTCCCCTTTTGTGAGAGCTTTAGGTAATTAAATAATTAAACTAAACTCTCATTGGACCCCTTTGCCTCCTGGCCAATAGGAATCAGGCAAGCCATGGGGCTCCTGAATGCTCATTGGACCCCTTGGGAGACTGCCCAATAGTCTTCTAAGAGACTTAATTCTCATTGGTTTCTTTTATTAATTGTTTTTAAATTAATTAAACTAGATTTACTCTAGCTTAATTTTCATTGGTCCACTTCAAGGGTCATCCAATAGAAATTGGGCACACCTTATGGGCATCTGGCCTAGGGAGCTGACATGTGTCCCTCATTTCCTTTGTGTAAAGGGAGCCTGTGTGTGTGTGTGTGTGTGTGTGTGTGTGTGTGTGTGGCTTTCTCTCTCATCCCCTACCTTTAGGGCTCGCCCCCTTCCATGTAGGGATGTGCAAAGACTTTTAGGGCACACACAAAGCATCCAATTTTCCCTAGGGTTGACCTTTGGACACAACCTTTGAAGTTTGGAACCTTAGCATTTTGGAAGTCTTAATGCGCTGAACCTTAGGGTCTTTTTAGCCCATTGTTGCACATGGCTCTTTTGCAGATGGACCCCCCTTTGGATCCCTATTTTCCCTCCTTTGGATCCCTACTGTGGCCGGTCTGCTAGCTTAACCAATATTCTAGCTTTTTCTCCCCTGGCCTTCCCCACATTAAATGATCCGTTTAATATGAGAAAATCATTTAGGAGAATTAGATATTGATTATTATGACACGTCGCCAAAGCTCTGATACCAATTGTGAGTGTGGGAATGCGGTGCGTGTGTGGAAAGTGAGAAGGGGGGAGAGAGAGAGAGTACACAGTGTGTGAGGTGGAGCTCCTCACTGTATGAGCACCATGTGAGAATGAGTAAGAGCTCCTTATTCTTCGTATGTATAAAGAATAAGGAGAAAAATGTGGGTGGCCGGACACCGGCCGACAGACAGAGGCATAGCACGGTGAGGCACACGGCCTTTACCTAACACAATGTACTATCCCCAGGCCAATGGACAAGCAGAAAGTACCAATAAGATTTTGTTCAGGATTATCAAGAAGCTGGTTAATGAAAACAGGATAGACTGGGATGAGAAATTGGACTCAGCACTATGGGTTTTCTGAACATCATATAAAGTGACTATTGACATAACACCATTTAAGCTCGTGTATGGGTTAGAAGTAGTGGTACCAATGGAATTTATAGTGCCAAGTCTTAGGGTTGTAGTCCAAGAAAAATTATCCCCCGAAGCGTAAGTCAGTTACAGAAAGGAGACTTTACTAAGGTTGGAAGAGGAAAGAATCCATAGCCAGTATGTTGCAGATATTATTCAACAAAGAAGACAAGCTTGGATTAGTAGAAATATCAAGTTCAAAATTTTTCCTTTCGGTGATTGGGTGTTGGTTAATAACAATAAATTAGGATTGACGCCAAGCCAACTCAAACTCAGGTGTGTGGGGCCATTTTAAATAGTCAGGTCAGTGGGACCAAATACTTTTACATTGTCTGATTAGGAAGGTAAAATAATTAAAAGGCCAATTAATGGATTCCGACTTAAACCATTTTTTGGACAAATCGTTGGAACCAAGGGGGACATCCTATTAATGATGAATTTGGGAGAGTGACTAGTTATGCATGCGAAGGCTAACGCTTAATCACCACCTTGTGTACAACAAGCTTGTGCGTTTTACGAAGGGGGTGAAAATATCAATAGTCTGCAACTCAATTGCAAGTGTTGGTCTGGATACAAGAGAAGAGGAAGAAATTGCACCTACACTAATGCGATTTGCAAGGAGAACTTGCTATTAAGGTCTAATGGTGCCAGACCCGAGTTCAGATGATGAGACGGAAATGGTTACTCCTACGAGCATGGTACAACCTGTAAGGGACGATATATTTTTTGACTATACTTTTCTCGACTTCAAGTATGATTTAGAGCAGACTGACGTAAATGATTTATGGCTTAGCAGTATTGCTTTGCTTGATATTTCAAGATTGCCTTGGGCAAGTTGAAGAAATCACCAAATGGCCTTAGTTTACTCGAAGCACCTGCAGATGAATGATGGACGGGTTTTCAAAAAAGACTACTTGTCTGAAGAGTTAGTTGCCAAGGTGTTTGACCTTTCTACTGCGGATAATAATAAAGTCAGTAAGGCAACTAAAAAGAATATGACCAAGGCTTTTGGTCAGTCCTAGGGGGAAAGGCATTATTATCAATTGACAGGCATGAAGAATTCAGTCAAACTTCAACAGGTTAGGTGGTTTATAGAGAGAGTCTTTTTGCTGGTGAAATCATAATATATCAGTAGGGAAAACTATGGCATTTTGTTGGCTGCTGAGAGTGGTAGGCAAATGGGATGGACCAATATCTTATTTGACAGAATAAAGTTTGAAATTTACACAAAGCAGAAAAGGAAGGACATAACTACTAAGGTTGGGCCTTATCTAGCTGCTATCTTTCAGTATGTCAATAAAAAAAGTATTTTACAGGGGAGAATGTCTCAAATTCCAGCACAGATGACTGAAGATGCAAGATATACGGTGAGAAGGGAGAAAGAAGAAACTGCAATTTGATCATAGGTCTTTGCAAATGACTACAGATGCTGAAGACCTTTTATCTGCATTATATTCACAATAAGAGTCTTTGGATGCAGTAAAGGATAAAATGGATAAAGAGTTTGGAGACTTATTTACAGACACTACAGTCCATTTGACTCACAAAACTGTTATGTCTTCAACTGCTAAAACAGGTTTCAAGATCAGAAAATTAAAGGACAAATTGGCAGGGGAGGAACTTGTAACAATGTTTGGGGATTAAAAGGTCTACAATTTCTAAGGCCCAGTTTTCTACTGTGTCATTGGATGAAGTGCAAACTGCACTAAAGCTGGTTAAAGAACATGTTGAGCAGCAATCTCTAGTTCTTACCTTTTTGAGCAAAGAAAATGATGGTCTGCATACTGAATTGAAACAAATTAAAGAGGGAGCTTTAAAGGATAAAATGGCACAGACTGAAATAGAACTTTTGAACAAGAAAGTTTAGGCATTTGACTGAAAGTCAGGAACTCATGCAACACGAGTTGAAATCCTATAAACAGGTGGTGTCCTTCAGAGAGAAGACTTCAGTAAAATTTCTCAGTGGAAGGAGGAGTGGTTTCAGATACTGCAATCATACCTAACTGAAATGTCTACTGTCAATGCTACATTGGAAAGTAGCAACAGGGTCTTGTTAAGCAGGGTTGCAGCTTGCAAGAAAGTTGAAGAAAAGATTAGAGACATGTTTGATGAAGAGCTCAATGTAGATGGTTGGTATGTCAGCTCAGGGGATATATACAAAATGAAAAATGAAGTCATGGAGTATATGAAAGGGGTGTGGGAACAGATTAAGATTAAAATGTATGATGTTGTGTGTAAACCTTATCAAGCTTTTGCAAAGGAGGAGACAAAGGAGGAATTTTTAATTTTGGAGAGACAGTGTACTGAGTTAAAGGAGCAGTATGTACAGTTGCAGTAGTAGGTACAAATGGATGTCTAAATGGATACTGCAACAGGTGATGCAGATCAGACTATAGTTGAAGTTGAAGTTCATAGTACAGTTTAGGATGAAGTACAGGGTGTAGTTTCAGTTGGAGTTACACACAATGGTGTTATAGGTGATCAGCAACAACTAGAAGACCCATTGATGAAAATTGTTGAGGTAACGTCAAAAGACCCAATTATTGAGGTTACATTAATGGAAGCTGATGATGATGTGAATGCACAGTCAGGAGCAGTGGCAGAAATTGAAGAAACAAGTGTTCAAGAGCAGTAACTTCAAGTAAAACTTTATTTTGGTTGTCATGTTTTTATGTCAAGGGTTTTTTTGGGTTCTTACAATGTTTTGCAAACATTGCCCACGGGGTGTGCCAAGTGTTACAGGCATTGATGACTCAGTAACAGTTCAGTATTTACCTGTAGAGACAGTAATTAAGGTTATAGCTTTGGACTCTAAGGGTGTATTTTACACCATTACTTTGGAAGTTGTAACTAGACGGTCATGTGAAGGTAGAAAGGCTCTTCTTAGTTCTTGACGTTGTCTTACAGTTCGGTAGTTAGTTTTCTATTATGCAGTCGCATTGCTCTTGGTGTTGTTTTGTAAGTGCTTGTGGATTGATGAACAGTGATTAATGCAATGCATTCTCTTCTCTATTTCATGTGTTCGTCAGTATTCTCTTATGCAGTAGTATAGTGTAGCATGCAGTTTTATTGTATACCTGTACTGAAATACTGTTAGGGTGGTTAGCCCCTAACAACCACTTCATACATCAACAACTCTTTCAAATCAACGGAAATGCAAGGAGAAATCTCCTTCGAAGCTATCAAATTTGCAACACACAGACCTCATGAGGGTGTTGTTGTAGAGATTCATACGTTGAGAGAGCACTCTCCCCAGCAATAACCAAGTAGCTATCTACTTCATTCAACAATGTTGCGTGTGATACATACTAGTCAAGAGGGTTGATTGGAGTGATACTTGGAGAAGTATGGCCCTCTAGTGGAAGAGCCGCAACATGGGCCACTTAGTTCATCTTCATGAGGGACTGCCAAGTTTTGTTTAAGTGATAGGATGATTTCACTACCACCATGGATTGATCATTGTACTTACGCTACATCACAAGTTTTTGTAAATCATAATGGAGAGTTATGATGCATCTATAAATTACAACAACTAACTAATAAATGGACACTTTTTTGGGTCTTGACTTTTTAACCTTGCAACCAATTAGTTTATAGCTGGTTGACAAAATTGAGAAACTATGTATGCTTCATGAATTTAGGCATGTCATCTGATGTTGTAATCTTACAAGTTGTTTGTCAAAACTAAGATTCCTCTTTACATGTGGGGTTTAAATTATCATAAATACCAAATCGAGATTCCTCTTTACAATATGTGGGCTTAAGCATCACATTAACACAAGTCCACTATGTTTGTTGGGTGGAAGAATTGGACTTTGTGTTCACATAAACATCGTTGTTTATCTCTCTGTACAAGTCAAAATGGAAATCCCTCTGCTTGAGAGACAAAAGTAAGCATCTTTGCCATTTTCAAACATTGGCACCATATCATCCACTTCCTACTTATCAGAGTATTCCAAGTCCACCTTCTGCTATACCTCATCATCTTTGTTAGCTTCCTCTATCACTACTTTGTGTGTTTGAAATTCGCCAAAATGTTACGCTGCTCTTGTTGCAATGTCATGAGGCTTATCTATAAATTTCATGTTGCAAAAAACATAAAGCATCTGTCATGCGTTTAGGATGCAGTCTACTCCTCTTCTTTGAGTGCACAAAGTACAGTCTGCTAGTCTTACTACCTTGAATTAATTTCAATTCTACTTATTAGACCAAGTCTTCTGGAATGTCCAATAAGTTGATTAGATCCTAGTAGAGATTCTCCCAATAATCCTTTTCATCTCCTATGATTACTCTACCAAGCTATTGCAATTTATACTGCAATTTCGACACCATATTGCAATATTCCACTAACATAATGGAGGCTATCATTAACAAAACTCCCACCAAACCCATGTTAGTAAGATTCAAAGAGATCAATGAAAGAATCAATAGGATTAATGACAGAATTTGTTAGTTCTTACCTATGAATATGAGTGCATGAAGACAATGGATCTATGGCACAATATGATCTAACTACAATCAACAAGAAAGTGATAGGAATTAAAAAATTAATTGCTCCCAAATTAAAAATGAGTTTGCAAACACATACTTATTGTAGATGGATTTTATAATTCAATCATGAAAGAGATCGATGATCAATTCAATCTCTTCATTTTCCTGCATTACTTCCTAAAGCTCCTCATTTATCAAGTCTATGTCAAGAGCAGGAGTGGGTAATAGAGCTATACATGGTTGAGGCTCTTTAAGAGGCCCAATGTCCAACTCTAAATTAAAATCCTTTATCTCATCAACCGTTGCATCATTGTCGCTCTCTTCCCCTTCTTGGTAGCCATGTTATGCTAATGTTGTGAGCCGATGGGGATCTGTAGAGGTGGAGTCATCCTCTTGTTGACCTTCTTGGTCTCCCTCATTATTGGTGGTGTTGGACACTTGTCCTCCTTGACGATTGACAGACACGACCTACCTCCATGGACTACGAGAATCTAGGGTAGCATAGAAGAAAGCATGCTCACAATGTGTCAGCAGTATTATGCATTGTTTTCGTGTGTCTCTAATGACTTTGAAGAATCAATTCACTAGAAACCAAAGAGCTCTTATCTCATTGTGCATCCAACCCCTTTATAATTAGCATGGAACTTATCAACCTTCAACACAACCTATTAACGTAAAAGATTTATAAAATTTTAGCAGAATATCTAAAGCTAAAAATATCAATTATTGTTATCAAACATTACCCGCTTGCAATCAGAGTAGCCTAGATCATAAATTTCAACTATGGTTCCTAGCTTGTCTTTAATAAGATTTATGCACTTACATGTGATTGTTGCCTAAAAGATGAGACAATGCAAGAATCTTGACTCTGATGTAGACTATCAATTCTGTCAACTCATAGATATTACCCATAGACCCACATATTGATATAGACAAGTACCTAAAAGTACAAGAATCAAGTACGTGAACATTAAGCAACAACACTAGAACTACATACAGCTCATTATAAATACATGAAAGAAAGAATTGTTACCTTTGTATCACAATCAAGTCCAATCTCTCTCTACTCATCGTTGATGTCTTCCCCTTTCATAAGTCCATCTCTAATACAGCTAGATAACCATAAAAGAATTGATGGAGGTTATGTCTTATTAGGTTTTTCACCACTTGGTCTTCCTTGTTGGTTGCAAATTACTTAACGATACTCTTCAACAAATATTTCCGTACACTGTGAGTTTCTAAAAACAAATGGGGACAGGTTTGCATGTTGCTCCTATGAAACCTTAAAAGGAATACCCTTGCCACATAATACATTTTTCCATACACTATCAATTGTAAAAAACAAACGTAGACAAGTTTGCATGTTGCTTGTTTCAGACCTTAAAAGGAATTTCCTTGCCACTTAAAACATCATATGACAATGTAGTAGGCTCATCTACTATCCATCCACGGGGAGCACCCGTGGATGGATAGTAGTAGGCTCATCTACTATCCATCCACGGGGAGCACCCTCATCAACACGCTCAAGATACTTGGCAAGGTAGAACATGCACTTTCCAAGCATCCATCCTTCATACATTGAACCCTCTGGTTGCGCTCTTTTACAAACAAGTCTCTTTAAAACTCCTATGAATCTGAGTGCTAACAACACGTGTAATCTCTATCTCATCCGCCACATGGATGAATATAAGTAGACTTGAATATAAAAAAGGAAGATGATGACTCCTTCTCCATTAGTAGAGGAGCTCAATGCGCTCCGTTTTCTTTTGCAGTATTGACAAAATATAGATCTCGTTAGATGTGATCCATCTTTAAAAATTGATGAACATTGTGTGAAACATTTTTCAAAGCATAGAAATAGACATGTGCAAAGGCGAGGTGTAACTTGCTAGCTTCCGGGAAAACGATAGATAATGTCCCAAACACCGCTCGTTAGACAACCAGCAATAACTGGAGGGAGGACATGCTACATATTTCCATTATAGTTGGACAACTCTCTAGGACAACAATGAGCTCCGATAAAAAAAAGTAGGAGTTACCTTGATGAAATTATGTCAGGCTTGTGTTTTTAAGTTGAAAAACTTGTGTCATCCGTAGTAAACATATTTTGCAATGAAGAACCATCTTTTGTGGGTGTTTGGATAGATTATATCCCTCAATTGATTGTATTAATGGGGGTTAGCACGCATGGTGCATGTGTGTACTCTTTCGAATCCATCTCTTCATTGACTAAAGCCATAAAGCTACACTTGTGATTTCTTTGTTTTAAGTCATTTCTGACTAGCTTCGTGTCCTTCAAACCAATAAGGTGTTTCCACAAAGAGTGTTGCACGTTCTTGAATATATGCACAGGATCAAGAAGATGACAAATCTTCAGATCCTTCCAATATTCTAGATGATACCATATAGAGATAGAGGAAGCTAGAGTACTTCGTGCTTGACCATGCTCATATCCTTCATCACTTGCAAGCTATCTGGATCAATAATAGTCCCTTTCACCCACTTTTGGAATGAATCCTTGGGCATCATTGGTACTTGATATTGCGCATTCTCGAGCTTTCCATTAAAAGAGGTAGAGTGGAAAGTGGCCTTAGAATGCTCTGATATGTAGGAAGTGGATGATATGGTTCCATTATTTGAAAAAGGCGAAGATGCTTGAGGTTGTCTCTCAAGCAGAGGGATTTCAATTTTGAGTTATAGAAAGAGATATACTTATACAATGACGTTTATGTGAACACAAAGTCCAGTTTTGCCACCCAACAAACAGTGGACTTGTATTAATGTGATGATTAAGCCCACATATAAGGAGGAATCTCAATTTTGACAAACAACTTGTAAGATTACAACATCAAATGATAGGCCTAAATTTATGATCTGTGAATCCATCTTCTTTCATTTCTAATGCATGCTTGTACTTGTCCTGAGACTTTTTTGATAGTGCTCTCACGGCATCTACAAGTTGTGTCTGTCAAGATCTAAGGATGTTTTTGTTGGCTATTTCAACGTCGTGGATGGCTCCTCGGGTAGCAAGAAATTTGGCCTAGAATATCAATATAAAATAGCTTTTGCAACAAAATGGGGCATAGGTGCATGGAGAAACATTGTGTAAAATTACAAGTGTTATAATGGACAAGTGCTAAATGCACATCACTTTAAGACATGGCTAGAATGGCCAAGTGGTGGATCTAGGAGACACCGTGACAATTGGATCCACAATTCAAGCGTTTGTTATAATGGCCAAGTGGTGGATCTTTGATGCAACTACTTCCCAATTCTTAGTCTGAATGGCCAATTGTTTGATCTAGGATCTACTCATCCCACAAACATTGTGTAAATTACAAATGTTATGATGGCCAACTGTTCATTGCACCGAACTTTAAGACATGGTTAGAATGGCCTAGTGGTGGATCTTTGATGCACCTTCTTTCCCATTTGGCCTAACTAATGTTCCAAAAAGTTTTCAAAGATTAATATGCCACGGGTTCAAAGGATACATCAAGAAATTTCTTAAGATATACATGGATGATCTGTGCATCTACTTAGCCTTTTGAGAAAACCATATCGAGCATCTAAAATGTGTATTTGAAACGTGGAGAACCTATAGAATTTACCTCCTTCTAGCATTCTAGACAAAGATCATGGCCTATTCATTGGAGAAGACCTACAATTTCCACCTAAGTTAGATGTACTCTTATGTTCTTTTGTGGACCCATAAATGGATAGCATCCATGGCACCAACTAGTGCGCTAAATTTTGAACATGAGCATTCATGGTATGTGTCTCAATGCATCCTCTCTTTTAGATAGAGGCATTACTAATGCTCAAGGACATAGACTTTAAGTAGATGACAAGACATAGACACAAGGAAATACAACAGGTCGAATTAATAGTAGTTGAGAAAGGAGCCTGTAAGAACCATTGCACACTTAAGGAATGGAAAAATGGTCAGAACCAGGATACATGAGTAGCCATGTTCCAAGATATATTATTATCAATGCCATTAATTCATTACGTATCTGTGATGAACTATTGGCAAAGTTTGGATTTTGTAGGCTCCCAAGAGCATTTCCACCTATAGATTGACATTTAGATGATTCATTTCTCTTAGGAAGTTCCTTTTTTCTTGACTCGTCCATTACTATATGTAGTCATTTAATTCTCTTTATATAAATGCATGAATCATGTCCTTTTGGATTTTTTTAACTTTGTTCATCTCTACATCTATGTTAATAACAAGATCTATGTTTAATCAAATTGTCTTTGTGTTTAATGATAAATGTTTTTACAAAATATATCAAGCATGTTCCTTGCATATTCAATGTGTTTAATGATAAATGTTTAATCAAATTGTCTTTGTGTTTAATGTTAAATGTTTTTTTATAAATATATCAAGCATGTTCCTTGCGTATTCAATGTTCATATTTGTGTGGGTATGATAGGCTCCAGCTTATGATATAAGATTGATGTGCATCTACACTCTCATGGCATCTCTCATATGCAAGTTGAGTACATGAAATTTCTTTGCAAGAGTCATCCAAAAAGTTATGACAGATTAAACAAACTGCATGGCATAAATTTTGACAAAGCACATGAAGTTTTCATGGTGATGATGACATGATTGAATTTGCTAACGATTGGTATGAAGAAGCTGATACGGGTGATGAATAAGCTTTCTTAGAGTTGAAGTACTTCAACAAATCTATGAAGGCTGACGTGAGTTTACTTATTTTGAACCTCCAAAATTGTTATGCTTGGAGTGATGCATATGTTTGAGCTCTATTAAAGTAAGCCAATTCTCCTATGTCAATGTTAATTGCGTAATTTCTCAAAATCTAAGAGTAATGTGTGCTTGAAATATTGCAAGCTATTATTGCAAGAGTTTTTACCTTCAAATAATGTCCTTCCCACATCAAGAGATGAGGTGAAGAAGATGTTCACCAAGCTTGGATTGGACTACAAAACAATACACACATGTTCCAACTATTGTATTTTGTATAGAGACAAATATAAGAACGAGGAGAAATGCCCAAAATGTGAAACATTTTGTTATAAAGATGCAAACAAAAAGATCCATTGTAAGATGCTTTGGTATTTCCTTTGGCTCCCTGTATACAATATATATTTTGGACCCCAGAGTTAACAAGACTTATGGACTTGGGAGCAAATAATGCAAGTAATATGGGGTTATGCAAATTCCTTGAATTGTCTTGCCTTCAAGCATATCAATCTAGAGTGGCCACAATTTGAACAAGAACCGCGACACATTAAGGTGGATGTTGGCTTGGATGGTATGAATCCATTCTACATGCATTCAAGTAAATGGTCTACTTGACCAGTAGCACTTATTAATATAACTTTCCACCATTTATTTTCTTTAAGAAAAAACACTTAATTTTGTATCTGATAATCTAAAACAAAATCCAAGTTAAAGACCTTAACGTTTATTTGGCAGGATCTCAAAGACCTTAACGTTTATTTGGCAGGATCTAATAGAGTTATGAAGAGGCATAGATGTGCTTGACACTTGGAGACAAACGATGAAAGAAGATTTTAAGTTTGTGGGATTCTAGCATAAACTATACACGACTTTCTTGGCCATGGATTCTATGCAAATACACTATCGGGACACGTGCGGATGTATTTTCATTTCAATTTAAGTGTCCACATTCAAACATTTTACTATGGATGCATGGTGTTCAACCACAGGTTATACAACTTTTGTCTTATTTGGTGATTGATTGAAATCTACGTATAGTAAGCATCTCAACAAAAACATATATCATTCGCATAGACAATGGAAAGCTCAAGAATGGGCAATATCTAGTACCAATGATGCCCAAGGATTCGTACTGAAAGTGGGTGAAAGGGACTATTATTGATCCAAAGAGCTTGCAAGCGATGAAGACAATGAGAATGGTCAAGCATGAAGTACTCTAGCTTCCTCTATCTCTATATGGTATCATCTAGAATATTGGAAGGATCTGAAGATTTTTCATCTTCTTGATCCTATGCATATATTCAAGAACGTGCAACAATCTTTGTGGAAACACCTTATTGGTTTGAAGGACACAAAGCTAGTCATAAATGACTTAAAACAGAGAAATTACAAGTGTAACATTATGGCTTTAGTCAATGAAGAAATGGATTCAAAAGAGTACACACATGCACCACGGGTGCTAACCCCCACGGAGATTAATACAATCAATTGATGGATAGGATCTATCCAAACACCCACAAAGATGGTGCTTCATTGAAAAATATATTTACTATGGATGACTCAAGTCTTTTCAACTTAAAAACACATGCTTGACATAATTTCATCAAGGTAACTCCTACTTTTTTTTACCGGAGCTCATTGTTGTTTTAGAGAGTTGTCCAACTATAATGGACATATGTAGCATGTCCTCCCTCTTGTTATTGATGGTTGTCTGATGAGTGGTGTTTGGGACACTATCTATCGTTTTCCCAGAAGATAGCAAGTTACACCGCGCCTTTGCACATGTCTATTTCTATGCTTTGAAAAATGTTTTACACAATGTTCATCTATTTTTTTTTAGATTGATCACATCTAACGAGATATAAAATTTGTCAATATCGCAAAAGAAAAGGGAGCGTATTGAGCTCCTCTACTAATGGAGAAGGAGTCATCATATTCTTTTTTTGATATTCAAGTCTACTTATTTATCCATGTGGCGATGAGATAGAGATTACACGTGTTGTTAGCACGCAGATTCATGGGAGTTTTAATGAGACTTGTTTGTCAAAGAGCCCAACTAGAGGTTTCAATGTATGAGGGATGGATGCTTGGAAAGTGCATGTTCTACCTTGCCAAGTATCTTGAGCGTGTTGATGAGGGTGCTCCCCGTGGATGGATAGTAGATGAGCCTACTACATTGTCACATGATGTGTTAAGTGGCAAGGGAATTCCTTTTAAGGTCTGAAACGAGCAACATGCAAACTTATCTACGTTTTTTTTTTACAATTGATAGTGTATGGAAAAATGTATTATGTGGCAAGGGCATTCCTTTTAAAGTTTCATACGAGCAACATGCAAACCTGTTCCCATTTTTTTTTTTACAACTCACAGTGTATGGAAATATTTGTTGAAGAGTATCGTTAAGTACTTTGCAACCAACAAGGAAGACCAAGTGGTGAAAAATATAATAAGACATACCTCCATCAATTCTTTATGGTTATCTGGCTGTATTATAGATGAGATTATGAAAGGGGAAGACATCAACAATGTGTAGAGAGAGATTGGACTTGATTTTGATACAGAGATTACAATTCTTTCTTTCATATATTTATAATGAGTTGTATGTAATTCGAGTTTTGTTGCTTAAAGTTCACGTACTTGATTCTTGTACTTTTAGGTACATGTCTACAACAATATGTGGGTCTATGGGTAATATCTATGAGTTGACGGAATTGATAGTCTACATCGGACTCAAGATTTTTGCATTATCTCATCTTTTAGGCAACAATCACATAAAGTGCATAAATCTTATTAAAGGCAAGCTAGGAACCATAGTTGATATTTATGATCTAGTCTACTCTAATTGCAAGCAGGTAATGCTTGATACCAATAATTGACATTCTTAGCTTCAGATATTTTGCTTCAATCTCTTTGCATCTTTTACGTTAATAGGTTGTATTGAAGGTTGATAAGTTCCATGCTGATTATAAAGGGGTTGGAGGGTCAATGAGATAAGAGCTTTTTGGTTTCTGGTCAATTGATTCTTCAAAGTCATTATGAACACACGAAAACAATACATGATATTGTTGACACATTGTGAGCATGCTTTCTTCTATGCTACCCTAGATTCTCGTAGTCCATGGAGGTAGGTCGTGTCTGTGAATCGTCAAGGAGGACAAGTGTCCGACACCACCAATAAGGAGGGAGACCAAGAAGGTCAACAAGAGGATGACTCCACCTCTACAGAGCCCCATCTTCTCACAACATTAGCATAACATGGCTACCAAGAAGGGGAAGAGAGTGAAAATGATGCAATAGTTAACGAGATCAAGGATCTTAATTTGGAGTTAGACATTGGGCCTCTTGTAGAGCCTCAACCATGGATAGCTCTACTACCCACTCCTGCTCTTGACATAGACTTGATAAATGAGGAGCTTTAGGAAGCAATGTAGGACAATGAAGAAATTGAATTGATCATCGATCTCTTTCCAAACATGATTGAACTATAAAACCCCATCTATTAAGTATGTGTTTACAAACTCATTTTTAATTTGGGAGCAATTAAGTTATAAATTCCTATCACTTTCTTGTTGATTGTAGTTAGATCATATTGATTGATGCACTCATATTCATAGGTAAGAACTAACAAATTCTTTCATTTATCATATTGATTCTTTCATTGATCTCTTTGAATCTTCTTCTCAATGATAGCCTCCATTATCTTAGCGGAATCTTTCAATATGGTGTTGAGATTGCAGTATAAATTGCAATAGCTTGGTAGATTAATCATAGGAAATGAAAAGGATTATTGGGAGAATCTCTACTAGGATCTAATCAACTTATTGACATTCCAAAAGACTTGGTTTAATAAGTAGAATTGAAATTGATTCACGGTAGTAAGACTAGACAAACTGTACTTTGTGCACTCAAAGAATAGGAGTAGACTGCATCCTAAACGCACGATAGATGCTTTATGTTTTTTGCAACATGAAATTTTTAGATAAGCCTCATGACATTGCAACAAGAGTAGCATAATAACATTTTGGCGCATTTCAAACAAACAAAGCAAGGATAGAGGAAGCTAACAAAGATGATGAGGTATAGTGGAAGGTGGCCTTGGAATGCTCTGATAAGTAGGAAGTGGATGATATGGTGCCAATGTTTGAAAATGGCAAAGATGCTTTAGGTTTTCTCTCAAGTAGAGGGATTCCCATTTTGACTTGTACAGAGAGATATACAATGATGTTTATGTGAACACAAAGTCCAATTCTTCCACCCAAAAAACATAGTGGACTTGTATTAATGTGATGCTTAAGCCCACATATTGTAAAGAGGAATCTCGATTTGGTATTTATGATAATTCAAACCCCACATCTAAAGAGGAATCTTAGTTTTGACAAACAACTTGTAAGATTACAACATCAGATGACATGCCTAGATTCATGTAATATACATAGTTTCTCAATTTTGTCAACCAGCTATAAACTGATTGCAAGGTTAGAGAGTCAAGACCCAAAAAAGTGTCCATTTATTATTATTTGTTGTAATCTATAGATGCATCATAACTCTCCATTATGATTTAGCGTAAGTACGATGATCAATCCATGGTGGTAATGAAATCATCCATTATATCACTTAAACAAAACTTGGCAGTCCCTCATGAAGATGAACTAAGTGGCCCATGTTGCAGGTCTTCCACTAGAGGGCCATACTTCTCCAACTATCACTCTAATCAACCCTCTTGACTAGTATGTATTACACGCAACATTGTTGAATGAAGTAAATGGCTACTTGGTTATTGTTGGGGAGAGTGCTCTCATGATGTATGAATCTCTACAACAACACCCTCACGAAGTCTGTGTGCTGCAAATTTGATAGCTTCAAAGGAGATGTCTCCTTGAATTTCCGTTGATTTGAAAGAGTTGTTGATTTATGAAGTGGCCAGGACATAGATTTCTGTGCTCCTTGAGAGGGAGGGGCTCCCCCTTGAGTGTCAATTTTTCCCCTATGAGCTAGCAATTGTTGGTAGATTGGTTTGGCTCCATCTAGCCTATGCAATGGGGCCTATTTTTGCATAGGGAGAAGTCAAAAGGTCGTTCCCTTGGATTGTTGAGCATGCCCTTGTTTGAGTATGTTGTTGTGACTTTATTTGGAAAATCAACCTTTGCTTGCTCTATTGGCTGTGGCAAGAATTTGAGTAGGTGTTTGCACTTGTAGCTTATCGCATGCACATCTTGAGACCCTTTAAAGGCAGGGGGTTGGTGGAGATGCATTCTGAGGTAACCCACTTGTAATGTTTAATTACCTTCAATATGCATTTGATGGTGAGATCTCCTCGATGAGGAGGAAATGTCTTTGTAGTAGTTGTTTTTGTGGTAGAAATCCAATGTGTAATTCTGTCATATACTTCTTTCTTACCAGAATGGAGCAATATGTTGCGGGAGTGGACGTCGTTGTGGAGGTAGTTGTGTGAGTTCAGGAACTTGGGTCTAGAGGAGAGTGCTGATAATATTCAAAATGTTATCTTAAAATAGCTCGACAATTTTGCACATCTGCACATAGTCCTTATTGGATGGCTTGGTACCATCTGCTTCCCATGCTTGGACCATGATTCCAATACCATGAAAAGATTCCAATACCATGAAATAAGCATGGGTTTGAGACAATGGGGAATAACTAGGAGGGGATATACAATTCCCTATGTCCAACAATGTAGTTTTGTGTAATAAGTGTTTTTCTATTTTATCGCCATGCGGTTGAATCTTGAAGATGTTGGCCACATAGACAGACTTTGTGAAGTCTAGATGGGTGGCGACGGCTTATTTACGAGTGCCCATTTCCCCTCTCTTAACTGCAAAGCTTGTTGGTTAAACACAAGCCTCTCAGTAACAAGACAGAGTGATGGAGGATTTAGGGTTTGGTTGAGGGCTCATGCCCTCAACATGGTGGTCTCAAGTCTAGATGAGGAGGAAACATCTACAACTCTCTCAACCTCTTCAGTGCCCTAGGGCTCCTCTTCAATGTTACCATATACATGTGGTAGTGATGTGTGTGAACACACTTAGGACCGTCGGGGCATTTTTTCCTTCTTTAGGAGGTTTTTTTCCCCGTGCATTGTATATACGCCCATCTCACTCTAGGGCTATTTATCTTTCCATTGCACACTAAGTAATACACACTCTATTGTGTGCCTTGAGCTTCCTTCATCTTTTCCAAGTTGTGTGCATTTCCTTGCAACCCTAATTCCAACAATTGGTATCACAGCAGGTTGCATCCTCTCGAGCTTAGTCGCCAGCAGCTCCAGCACACGCCTGCTCACTTTCTCCAATTTCAGTGAGCTTTGGTGAGTGTTCTTAGGTTGACAAAATTTTTGGATACACTCATAGACCTTAGTTTGCTCAGATTTCTGATTCGGCAGTTGCTTGGTATGCTAGATGGTCAAGTTTGACAGACATAAAGCACAGGGATTGTTACAGCATTAGGGAAAATTTGAACTCACAAAGGGGCCTTATAAGGAGTTTGACTTCCTCTCTCATGTCCAAAACGGGCGTGCGGTAATTCTTTTGCAAATCAACTTTAAACTTGGCGGAGATTTGGCAATTAGAGTCTACTCTTCAAGCTATTTCTATTGATATATAGCACGCCATGTTTTGAAAGATTCTATTTTTTATTCTCTTGTGATCAAAAATAGAATCTTAGCATGCCATGAGATTCCTCATGTTTTGAAAGATTCTATTTTTTATTCTCTTGTGATAAAAAATAGAGTCTTTCAAAACATGAGGAATCTCATGTGATCAAAAATAGAATCTTTCAAAACATGAGGAATCTCATGGCGTGCTATATATCAATAGAAAGAGCTTGAAGAGTAGATTCTAACTATCAAATCTCTGCCAAGTTTAGAGTTGATTTGCAAAAATTTTACCGCACGCCCATTTTGGACATGAGAGAGGAAGTCAAACTCCTTATAAGGCCCCTTTGTGAGTCCAAATTTTCCCTAATGGCCTTTACGCATACCCACCCACCCTTGGGAAAGTATCGCAATGGATTTCATTTTTGATCTCTTGAGAACACAAAGTGGGTACGATGGTATCTAAATTGTTATTAACAGATTTACAAGCAAGCTCATTGCATTCCAGTGAAGAAAACAGTCAAGCCGGATCACTTTGCGAGACTGTTTGTGGCCCAAATCTTCAGATTACATGGCATGCATGAGACAATTGTCTCCGACAAAGACCCCAAATTCACGAGTTTGTTTTGGAAGGCTATTTGGGGGAACATTGGCACGCAATTGCAGTTCTTGTCATCTTTTCACCCGCAGACAGATGGGCAATCAAAAATTGCAAATTCAGTTGTACTGGATTTATTGAAGTCTTACATCTCGGATTAGAAGACTCAATGGGAAAAGTATTTCTTTGGTAGAGTTTGCCTACAATAAGGACACTGCTTGATCAAGTGATCATTAGCTTTACAATAATGGCAACGCATCTTCTTTTTGCCCTTATCACCAAAATTCCAAGACGAAGTGCTACCAGCAGAAGCATTAGGAACAGAAGTTTTGCCACTTGTAGCAGAACAATAATAAGTGGTTACATTGTTGTTCCCACCTTTCCTTTGTGTTGCAATAAAAGCATGTTCAGCTGCACGCTACCTAGTCCTGTTTTTTTCTCAAAAGTGACTCTTGCAACAGCAATGTGCACAATGCATCAAACTTGACAACTTCAGGATTTCCTTGGGTCATAAGTCTCAAGTACTAGAAAAAGTCTGGTAAGAATCTGGCAAAGCATGAAGAACAGTTTGCACAAGTGAACTATCAAAAATGACTTCTCCTGCACATAATATTAGTTGCTCATTAACATCCTTGACATCAGCAAGGAAAGTAAAATCAGCCACATCCTTCTTGAGTCTCGGCCAAAAGAAGTATCTCTCCACACCTTTCAAGGTGGCAGCAATGCCACAGTGACCCGTAAATGGTGGACAATGGCATTCAATTAGAACCTTTTCCCTTAATGGTCGTGTAACGCATAACATCGTTTTCTTCATCAAGTAGCCATCCCAAATGGAATATCCCACTACTACCTCCCCATTCCGTATCCGAGTGAAAGTATCTGCAAAATCTGTATCTGTGGCATACTGGAGATTCATGAAGACTAAAGAAGTTTGTTCATCAAAGGACTTCCCCCGAGGGTAGCATGGCCGAAGGATGGCTTATACAAGAGTCTCTTGTCCTCATCAGTGAATTTTTGGGCTCAATTGATCCAGAGATGCCCCGAATGTGGACTATTAAGGTCAACGTCAAGGTGACAGGGGACGAGCCGCAGGGACAAGGTATCATTAGGAAGATGGATATCACAATGCGAGAAAAGGTTATGAGATTTTTCCTTCTCAACTCAGACATCATGCAAAAGTGGCTAGAGAGGTATGAAGGGAAAAAGCAACAACGCTTGACAGATCGCTTGCAAATCAAGCACAACCGTGCCACAAGAAACCTTCCTTTTCGAGATCATCTTCAAAAATTGCCTCACTTTCCAACTGGGCGGTGACTAGATGCGACAATCTTAGAGGCAAAGAGGAATGGAGTGTTGATTACTGAAAAGGAAGAGGAGATATCAAGGGGTTGCGATTGGCATGTAAATTCACAACTTTCTTTTTGAGCTCCACATGATCACATTACTTTAGTAACTTTAAGTTTGTTTCAATTTTGTGGCTGCAGTATCATAAATATGGATCTTTGTGGTCGCATGGGAAACACTTTAGAGTACAACACATAGAAGAACAAAGGGTCACCTTCGATAGTGGTGTTAGGGCAAGCTTCGTCCAAGAAAGTAGTAGTGTCAGGGATGAGAAAACAGAGACTAGCTAGCTTGAATACTTTTGCTACATCCAAGACATCTTGAAGATTAGATTTAGGAAGGTTGACATTTTTATCTTTGATGTCAAGTGGTTCAAAGTTATTAGTAGCGGGCCTAATGCAACTGTGTATAAAGAGTGGATTGATTCAAGTGAACTCTAGGCGGGTGTGGACAGATTACCGGGATACGTTTATACTTTTGGAGTATTGGGAACAAGTTGTATTCACAATATATCCACTATGGAGAGAAAATGATGAAAAAGATCTACCTAAACCGCGCTGGCTCTATGTTGTTCAAGTTGCTCCACGGAGCAAGCAAGTGTGTGAAGGATTGGAAGTTGAGGTCGAAGAGCTTCATGAACAAAGTGCACGTCCGACGGATGATGTAAGTTTGGATTTTGAGCTGGACGTTAGTGGTGAGCAGATGCCTGAACCTAGAAATGAGCTTTCAAATACTGAAGTTGATGCGAAGAGCGACGAAGATTTATCTTATGATTAAACCATAATTATTTAGGAAGTTGCCGTGAAGCGCCCTACTACACATTGAGAGGAGAAGTATGGGTACAAGCATGGACTTGTGGCCCTTTTGACCCAACTGCAAGAGGAGGGAGAGGCCGTCGACTGGGAGGCATTACCATGAGGGTGACATCCTCCATATATGTTTTTTTTGTAGCTATGGTCTTCTTGATACAATTGTACTCATTCATTGTATACACATACAATTTCACGCTTATGTCTATGGTTTTGCATTCTGTTTACGATTACGATTATGGTATGACAATCATGTTATGGTTATGGTTTTGCAATTATGGCATGGCAATCATGGTATGGTTATGGTATGGCACAAAGGTTATGGTTATGGTTTGGCAATCAAGTTATGGTTATGGTTTTGCAATGATGGTATGGCAATCATGTTATGGTTAGGGTTTGGCAATCAAGTTATGGTTATGGTTTTGCAATGATGGTATGGCAATCATGTTATGGTTATGGTTTGGCAATCAAGTTATGGTTATGGTTTTGAAATGATGGTATGGCAATCATGTTATAGTTATGGACCATGGTTTAGCAATCAGGTTATGGTTATGGTTTTGCAATGATGGTATGGCTGTTATGGTTATGGTATGACAAGTAGGTTATGGTTATGGTTATGGTATGTCAAGCAGATTATGTTTATAGTTTTTTAAATACTATTTGGCAATTATGTTATGGTTATGGTTTGACATTCAGGTTATGGTTATGGTTTTGCAATGATGGTATGGCTGTTATGGTTATGGTTTGACAAGCAGGCTATGGTTATGGTTGTGGTATGGTAAGTGGGTTATATTATGGTTTTATGGTTTTCAAGTCATTTTTTAATTATGGCTAGAAATCTTCATGCCGTTGTGTCTATGGTTTGGGAGTCGACGTTATGGTTATTCTTTTGGGAACTTGTCATGTTTAAGCTTTTGATTTTGTGGTCTTGTTTTGCTTACAACTTTGCTAACCTGTATCACTCGCTCTTTAGTGTCAAAATGTAGGTGGAGTGCGGTTGCTTGTGCACTCTTCCTTTGGGTAGAGAGGATTGTTTCCTGTTGCTGCAGTACATGCATCACCAATTCCTAGCCCTCTCTGCCCCAAATTTTTTTTGCAAGTTTTACTTCCGGTATAAGTATCAATATACGCGTGGGTTATATTCCTCGGAATAGGAATCAATATAGAAATTTATTTTTTGACACCTACTGGGACGCAAATACTAGCGTGTGTTCCATTACTTGTCCTGACGGTTGCTATCCTGGTGCATATACCGATATACGATGCCGAAAGTTATTTTAACACTTAATCCAGAGCTTTTTACTTTTAAAACAAGCTTTGAGTCGTCGATATCTGCGTCGATTTTTGCACAGTGTGTTTTAGTGATGTAGTAAATAATAACAATGAAGTCATATGTTCTTGTCCCCACAACATTTTAAGAAGGTGACATACACTCATGATTGACACATAGCATTTAAGAGAGGGAGAAGGGGATTAATGGAGGGGAACTTTATGCATGGACGTCAAGGCGATCAGCACCGTCGATGGTCTCTTAAAACTAAACCCAATCAAGAACTAATCCTGGATAGGGGGGCTATCAAGATTTAGGGTGTATAATAGTTTGTGTTAAGACATCCATTTTTTTGGGATTAAAGTTGAAGTGGCCTCTTATACGGATATGGCCGGCCGTAACTCGCTTAGAACTAACTCTTTGTATATACTCACATATACTTTTGTGAATATTAAGGTTTTGGGAGATAACCCTTCAAAGAATTCTCTGCGTACTGTGTAAGCTCTCTGTCTGTGTATCTCTGTGTATGTGTGAGTCGATCTAAGCTCCGTTCCGCGACTTCAATTGGTATCAGAGCAAGGTTCAATGCGTTTTCGTGTAATCGGGGCACGCGCACTTTTCAGGCAGATTCTAGATCCGGAGTTTGGAAATTCACACTCGGTGTTCCGGGAGTATTTCTACCAGGTGACTCTAGGGTTTTACCTCCCTTTCGAAGTTGTTTATGCACTCAAAATTTCATTCTGAGTACTATATCATAAGATAGTTTTCAGCCACAAAGAAACCCGTGTTGTGTAGATTGGCAAGCAGGAGGTGATCGGCATCAATATCGGCATCGACATACATCACTCATTAGTCTTCAAAGCATCATCAAATAGACCAAGTACACATATATATCATCAGATATATATATTGCAGTTTGCATTGCTACTTCTTGTGCTTGCCAGGTTCCAGGGGAGGTGTGGCCATACGACGGCTTGACACCACTGGCATGTATTGCACATTGATGTACTCTAATTGTGGGTCTGCTAGTTGCGAGTCACGCTAGCAAACAGACCGCTGCAGCGGTCATAGGACAATGATTGGTCTATTGTAGGATGTATGCTAGTTCTGGGCAGTTTGCTGAGCCATCTGAGAGGGTCGTGTGTGAGGTTTTTTGAAGCCAAGCACTAAGGGTTGGGTTACCCAGTGTGAGGTGGATTAGGTTGTTGGAGTTCCCCTCTACACGCATCCTCTTCGGTGACTTTTATCCCATAGGATGTATGACTTTGTGTAGACACTGGATTGCATCTTATGCGTCAGGCCATTGAGGCATTGTTCAGGGCTCAGTCTTGAGACAGATACAGGTTCTATGATTGCCCAGACAAGAGACAATGTATGCTTACAGGATAGCATATTACAAAGATTCTTAGATTTGTCACTGGTCAGCTATTTATGGTTGTTTTTTGAGCTATCTTTGGGTTTCCAGAGCTCTATTTACAGGGGAGACTCTATCAAAAATTTTCAAAATACTGATAGTTCTTGAGGAGAGGTGTTCAGTTTGTTGTTTACAGCTTGTTTATTGTGTACAGAGGCCAGTTTACATGGGAAACTCTGCCGGATTTTTTCCCAGGAGTAAACAGTTTGGCAGATATAGAATCTTCTCAAAGTGAGACTCTTTACAACATAAAGAAGCTGGATGGCACAAACTTTCCATTCTGGAAGAAGCAGATTTGGCAGGTTTTGGTGCAAAAAAAACAAGTGAAGCCACTGAAGCTCAAAGGGGAGAGACCAGAAGGTATGGATGAAGATGAGTGGGAAGAGCTTGATGAGTTAGCTTGTTCCACAATCATGCTGACACTGGCAGAAAATGTTTACTTCAACGTAGTAGAAGAGACTACAACGTATGGCGTATGGCAAAAGCTATGTGGTATGTACGAGAAACAAAGTGCTGCTTCTCAGATTTATTGGCTCAAGAAATTGGTGGATTTGAAGATGAAGGAAGGGACAGAGATGTCAAATCATCTCAATGAATTTCACACAATTTTTAGCTAGTTAACAGCATAGAAGATAGTCTTTCCAGATTCAGTGAAGGCTATGTTTCTCTTAATCACTTTGCCAGACCGTTGGGATACTTTTTGCACAGTGTTAAGTAATTCTGTCGCGCCAGAAGGTCTTACAAGTGCCAATGTAGAAGGCAGCTTGCTCACAGAGGAAGTGAACAGGAAGAACATTGACAAAGGCAAAGGCAATAGTGCTTTGGTCATTCGAGGGAGATAACAATCTAAAGAGAAGAAGTGTAAGAAGGCACAAAACCGAAGTAAGTCTCGTGACTCGAAGTCAAAGGATGACATAGAATGCTACCATTGTGGCAAGAAGGGTCACATGAAGAGAGATTGTACCAAGTGGAAACAGGAAAAAGGCAAAACAAAGAGTTCTGAGCAAGATGAAAAGAAGAGTTCCGTGAAGATTGAAGAGGTGAATGTCACAAGATTTGGTTCAGACAGTGATTCTGGTATAGCAGCTGGTGACATCTTCCTCACAAGCAATTTTGATTTTTTTTTCTTGACTGCAGAGAATGGACATGCTATGAGTGATTGGATTATTGACTCAGGGGCATCTTTACATGTTTCTCCGCACAAAGAGTTGTTTACATCATATGTGACTACTAATGATTATGTCAGACTTGGCAATGAGCAGGTTTGTGACATACTTGGAGTGGGAGATGTGCAGTTGTAGTTTCAGAATTTCTCTTCTTTATGGCTCAAGAATGTCAGACATGTTCCAGCAATCCAAAAGAGCTTGATCAGTACAGGGAAGTTGGATGATGCGGGTTATGTGACAGTTTTTGGGAACAGCGCTTGGAAGATCTCCAAAGGTTCGATGACTGTAGCACATGGCAGCAAGTCAGGAACTCTGTACACTTTACATGTTTCAAATGTTAAAAACCATGTAGTTAATGTGATTGAGTAGCCAAGTATGTCAATGTGGCATCGTAGGCTGGGACATATGTCAAAAAGAGGAATGGAAATACTTTCTCATTATGGTTATTTTCCTGGCTTTTCATTTCAAGATTTCGAGTTTTGTGAGCATTGTGCTTATGGTAAGCAAACACAGGAACCACACAGATCAAAGAGGAATCGTAGGGACGAACGGTTAGCTCTTGTGCATAGTGATCTATGTGTACAATGCCTAGTTTGTCACTAGGGGGAGCAACGTACTTTTATACCTTTATAGACGACTATTCTCGCAGAGTATGGATTTACTTCTTGAAGAACAAGGATGAGGTGCTCAAGGCCTTTAAGACATTCTTGAAACTTGTGGAGAATCAGACTAGTTAGAAGTTGAGATGCTTAAGGACAGACAATGGTGGAGAGTACGTTTCCAAGTCTTTCCAAGACTTTTGTGAAGCAAAAGGGATAAAGCCAGATCTTACTGCATGATACAATCCTTCACAAAATGGAGTTGCAAAACGTATGAATAAAACCATACAAGAGAAGTTCAGAAGCATGTTTTCAAATGTTGAGTTGCCTGATGGATTTTGGGCAGAAGCAGTGGCTACATCAGTCCATTTGATTAACAGGTCTCCTAGTAGGGTTCTGGATAAGAGTGAAGTGGTCGAGATGCTATGGACAGGTAAGGCACCTTCGTATAAGCATCTCAGAGTCTTTGGTTGTGAAGCTTATAGCCATATTCCTAAGGAGTTCAGGAATAAGTTAGAACCAAAGAGCAAGAAGTGTATATTTCTTGGCTACGGAGAATCGGGCGAGATGGGTTACCGGCTTTGGGATCCTGAGTCCAGAAAAGTTATTCGTAGCAATGATGTGCATTTCAATGAAGCCAAGTTTCATGCTAAGCTAGAGAAGACAGAGGAGATCAGAAGAGTTGTCTTCAGGGAAGATGGACCTAGTGCTAGCACAACAAGACAGCATGGTCAGGCTCAGGAACAACCTATAGTGGCTAGAGAGGCAGAATCAGTTGTGGTGAGATGTTTTGAGCGTGTCTCCAAACCACCTGATCGTTATGTGCCACCTCTAAATTATGTCATGCTCACGGATTGCAGAGAACCATCTTGTTACAAGGAGGCATTACAAGTGGTTGACTCGAAAAAATGGCAGTTGGCTCAAACGTGGGATTTGGTTCAATTGCCAGAGGGCAAGAAAGCTCTACCTTGTAAGTGGGTTTACAGGTATAAGCTTACTCCTCATGATGGACAGCCAAAATACAAAGCAAGGTTGGTTGCTAAGGGTTTTAAGCAAGAACACGGAATAGATTTTGATGAAGTCTTTTCACCAGTTGTCAAGATGAAAAAATTGAGAACTGTACTTGCTTTGGTTGCCAAACATGATCTGCATTTGCATCAGATGGATGTGAAAACGGCATTTCTTCATGGAGATTTGCATGAGGAGGTTTATTTGCAGCAGCTAGAAGGGTATGTTGAGAAAGGCAAAGAGAAATTGGTATGTCGTTTGAGAAAGAGTCTCTATGGATTGAAACAGGCACCAAGAGAATGGTACAAGAAGTTTCACCAATTTATGGTTTCTCAAGGATACAAGAGAAGTGAGACAAATCATTGTCTATATACTCGACAAGCTAAGGATGGTAGCTTGATAATCCTCATCTTGTATGTGGATGACATGTTACTTGGTGGTAGACAAATGGCAGAAATTTCAGCTCTTAAGTCAAAAATGGCAAAGGTTTTTGACATGAAAGACATGGGTGAGGCAAGTCATATACTGGGTATGCGTATCCAGCGAGATAGGTCAAAGAAGAGGCTTTACTTATCTTAGGAAGAGTATATTGACAAGGTGTTGCAACGTTTCCACATGGATAGAGGAAAGGCATTGATGACACCATTGTTGTCATATGTGAAACTAAGCAACCAAGATTGCCCACGGTCTGAGGTGGAAAAGGTTGAAATGGATACGCTGCCATATGCATCTGCATGTGGGAGTTTGATGTATGCAATGATTGCTACACGTCCGGATATTGCATTTGCAGTGGGAGTGGTTAGCAGATATATGTTAAATCCCGGCAAGAAACATTGGGAGGCACTGAAAGGTATCATGAGATACTTAAAACATACAAAGAGTATGCGCATATGCTATGGTAGTCAGGATTTGAGTGTCAGAGGATACACTGACTCAGATTATGCAGGAGACTTGGATAAGAGGATATCTACATCAGGCTATTCTTTACATTGGCTTGAGGTGCCATATCATGGTGATCTCGATTACAAGATTGTATTACGCAGTCTACTACAGAAGCTGAGTATATTGCAGCAAATGAGGCATGCAAAGAAGCTATTTGGCTTGGTAGATGGTAGTAGACTTGGGAATCAAAGTAGATATGCCAGAGTTATATTGTGATAGTCAAAGTGCTATACAATTGGCAAAGAATCCTGTGTTCCATTCGAAGACTAAGCATGTTGATGTGAAATATCACTTCATTAGGGAAGTACTTGAAGACAAGCAGATACAACTACTGAAGATCCACACCAAGGACAATCTTGCTGATCTACTCACAAAGGGACTTCCAGGAGAGTGCTTTGTGCATTGTTGTGAGTTATTGGGCATTGGATAGATGGCAGCCATGTAAATCTTTGTACATTTATGTTCATAGATTAACAGTTACTTAAAGTGCCACATTGGACTTTAAGTGGGAGGTTGTTGTGATTAAAGCCCAAGTGGCCTCTTATACGGATATGGTCGCCCGCTCGCCGCCTAACTCGCTTATAACTAACTCTTTGTATATACTCACATATACGTTTGTGAATAATAAGGTTTTGGGAGATAACCCTTCAAAGAATTCTCTGCGTACTATGTAAGCTCTCTGTCTGTGTATCTGTGTGTGTGTGTGTGTGTGTGAGTCGATCTAAGCTCCGTTCCGCGACTTCACATTTCACATATGTGGGGGCGGGCGAGGTGGTTAGCATAGACCTCCAAAGGCGTTGGGACATGGGGTCGTGGGTGATTCGACCTTACTTCTCCCCACCCCCCCCATCTCCACACACCCCCCTCTGTCACTTAAGTGACCTGGGTGGCCCACCACAAAAGAAACATACAAAGGACGTCATATCTTACTAAGGAAAGGTGCATCATAAAAGTAAGACTTGCTTATGAGCTAAAGCTTTCTAATCTACGTAGACCTCATAAAAACAAGGAATATATTACTTGTTATGGCTAAAACCATCCAACCTAGGTAGCCATCATGATATAAGTTGAACAACAAGCTTACAATTTTCAAGCTCATTTTCATCAAACGGCCTTTGCATAAAAAATTCTCTCCTACAAGGTGATGAGGTGCTCAACAATGTTTACCGAGTCTAAGAACTCGACATCCTTCACATGCCCATAAAGTGAAACACCACTTTTTGCACAACTCAATACACAAGCTCTACATTTCACATGACAAATCTTCTCTCATTTAACTTCTTGTGAGCCGCTCTACTCCTTTTGGATGCTGCTATCCATGGCACCATCTTCATACTGCAAATATTCTCTTCATTGTGCCCACTACCCATGCTGCCACACTTTGTGTTGCCCAATTTCCTCCCTGTTGAGTCATTCCTCCACCCTAGGACCCCATTTATTGAGGTGTTAAAGGAGGTGGTGGGTGAGAAGAAATTCTCCAAGCCTTGAGGTATAAGGACATTGGAAGGTTCTTCTCCTCAACTTGTTCTCTTGCAGACAATTCCAATGGGATGATGCTTGTTGCTGCTATTTTTTATCCTTTCATATTTTGATGCTTACCTTTGTGCCCCTGTCATTCGAACTTTTGTAATTGGTTTCCTTTGGCACAAGAGGAACTCTTTCACTAGTAGGTGCCTCTATCCATCCTTGTTCTCAGCCTCTTACTCTTCAAGCGAATCTTATAGTTTCACCTTTCCTCTCTGAGAGAAACCGGGGTGGCAAAGAAGGTGGTTCACTAGAGACACATGACGATGACGACTCTAGTTCAAATCACCTCGTGACCAAAGGGTGGATCTTACCTACTTCCCAACACCATGAAGATGGCCTTGCAGAACCATTGAGCAGCTCTACCCAGGATTGGTTAATTTCACAAAGTCCTAGCAAAGACAAATGACAAAGAGATCCATGAGGAATGGACCATAGATAGATGTAAATATTGACAAAAGGAATGTGCAGATGTGCCTGACAACACAGTCTTAGTATATTGTAAATTCATCCACAAAATTGTCGCCCTACTCGAAGATACCAGAGACTTTAGAGAATTGCATCCAACAATCCGTATGTATGATGGAGGTCCACTTGAAATTGCTTTTGACACAACAAGTATCAACATGGAGGATTTCATCATCTGAGGGTTCTTCGTGCAAGCCATGCTCATGTCAAGTTGGTACATGGAGGCCATGGAAGAGACGATGGAAACTATTTGGAACTTTGTAGAGAATCATCAAGCATTCATCCAAGTGGTCAACCCAATTTGAGATATCTCATGCATGCGAAATTTGAAAGAAAACACTATAAGAGGAGTAATCCACAACTGCTAGCATTGCCACGGCAAAACAAAGGAAAATAGAAAGAGAAAATATTGCATACGCGGCAATACCAGCGGCGGCTAAAAAAGTGGTAGTGATTTATAAGCAATAAACGTGGTAATAGTAGCGGGAATATACCCGCGACTATTACCACGTTGTTTATTACCGCTAAGCGCCTATTCCAAAATAAAGGTGCTCATTTGGGCCACCCAACAAATGAGCACCTTTATTTTTGACATGCATAAAAGAATGAAACATCAATTGGTTTTTGAAAGAGTATACAAAAAAACAAAAAATTGAATTTGAATTTACTTTACATTGATAATTTAATGTGTAGAGGAATCCTCTTCCTCCTCCTCCTTGTCCACAGGCACGTACGTTTGATCACCTTGCATCTACATAAACCCAAACCAAATTAAACAAATATTAATAGCTCAAAACAATTGATACAAAATTGTTTGTTTAAACTTACTGCTTGTAGTGATCCAACCGCTATATCGAATTGCTCGCGAGAGATGTGGTTGTTCTCGAACAACCATCACCAAGTTTCAAATTATGTATGCCGCTCCCGAAACTTGACCATCTCTCCGGTTGGTAGACTAAGAATAATATTTTCCTAAGTTAGCAATAACAATAACAAATCATCAACTATAATCTTTATAATCACTGATTTAGGTTGTAATTTAATCAATCTTACATATTTGTCCTTCCATGCTGCTTTGCCTCCCCAGCCATAGTGCGTGGGAACTTGTCTAGTGCGAGCTTCACGTTGTTGCCTATAGGATACGCCCGTTTCAGCTTGATCGCTCTTTTCTTGCATTGCCCTCTCCTACTCCGCATCTTCCATGTTTCCACCATGATAGCTCCTGTCTAGATCTCTAATTTGGTTGGCCTATCCTCACCGTACACTAGACTGCTTGTTTTTCAACTATGTTTTTATGTAGCCATCCAACCACTATTGTGAAAAACATTGATTGGGGCTATTTGGAATTTAGCATGCAACATGTCCTCAATGTAGCGTGCGTGATTGGGCAGTTGGTGTCTAAACTTTACACAGTAATTTCTATATGTTGAAGGTATAAGAATTGGAAGATGGCATCAAAACTCCATGTCCTATGCTATACCGAAGTCCACCTCCCGCCATATTTTACCCTGTAGTAGCACCCATGCATTTCTAGAACGGGTGCGTCAGTATCCTCGTCCTTTGCATCAGGGGCGACACGCTTTGAAATAGGGGACTCCGTTCCCCCCCCCCCCCACCGCACTACCAAAACAAGCAAAGCCACAAGTTCCCCCTTCACTTTGTCTCTCTAGGCGCTCGCTGCTTTGAGACGTGCGTCAACACACGTCGCTAGAAGAAGTGCGTCGACGTTGTTTTGGCAAAGCAGAAGTGGAATGGAGTGGTGTGGGACCTTGTGATGCCATGGGTGTGGGACCCTGCAATGGAAGGGGAGAAGGATGGTAAGAAGGAGCCTTAGATTAAGGTGTTGTCGATGGGAGACTCTGGATGTAAGGACTCCCTCCCTGACTCCCCCATGGTATGGATTGCAAGGAAAAACAGTAGGTCTCACGCTGCTGCGGAATGTTCCGGCCAAACAATGCATTCATCGAACGGAGGTACTGGTCTCATAAAGAGATATGCCACTGTAGGTCTGGATCTACCATCGATGGAGGAACCTGAATAGAGTAGGTGTAGGATGTTCATGCCTGCAATCAACAAAAATAAACCTATAACACTCATGGTTTAGGGTTAACTAGCCACAAATAATCTTTATTCTTCACTTGGTCTCAGCGCCCCAAGACTCGGATCCACTAGAGGTGATGCCCACCCCAGGTGGGAGCCCACCTCTTCGATGTGAACCAACCAAAAGAAGAGCCAAATGGCTGCTCCCCACTAGGTGGTCTCTCGTCTGACATCTACATTATAGAGAGCAATATGAGATTTAGCTTTCCCCCCTACTCACTCATCTATATATGTCTAGACAAGTATATATGCACATAGGCATGTAGAAGGGTCTAGTAGTGCTAAAGGTCAAGTGACACCTCTTTAGATATCATGACAGTTTCAACCGTGGTAAAACCAAAGGTACGTTGTAGTAACCCATGCATGAGTGGATCAATGACCACAACACCACACTTAAAAAAGGACTATACCCAAGAGGAAACGTCTAACATTTGGGTGCTATGCTCCCGTACTCAATGCCTTAATACATGCATAAAAAAATATAAGCATTATCGACTCTCCTATAATTTAAGTATGTAATGAAAATGGCCCATGAACTTTGAGAATAGCGGAATTAAGAGAATTAAAGAGAGCATTTTCGTGAGACTATTTTCAGAACATAGAGGGTGAACTTAATTAGTGGTAGCAACATAACCATTATACTTAATTAACTTGGCATGAACAATACTTTTCTAAGAGAGAGAGAGAGAGAGAATTAGAGAACTTGACAACATTTGAGGACCTGATTTATGTGGAGACGGCCCCCTCCAATAGGCTTTTTATTATAGATTCTTCCATAAAGAAAGACTTGGTATAATACAATCTTTGTGTTCCTTGTGACCTTGGTGATGCTATGAAGATGGAAAGCTTCATGCATCATGCGCATAACATAAACTTTGTAAAAGCATTAACCATCCTTGGCTTCGGTCCCAAGGCCTCAAACACCTTCAAAGGTGGAGAGAGATAGCGGAGAATGAGGGTAGGGAAGAGGAAGAAGAAACATACATAGGAGAAAGAAATAGTTCCTCACTTATTCTTACTCTTCTTGCTTAGCATAGCATAATAGAATCATAATGAAGATGGAGAAGATGGCAAGATTAAGTATTGAAGCATGGCTCTTGGTTGGATTTGCATTCCATAGCCAAGAGTGTTGGTGTAGGCTCTCAACTTCTAAACAATATTTGCGAAGGAGATGGATTTCTTCCACTTTCACCAAGTGAGAATCCTTGAAAAAATGAGTGTGTGTGTGAGGGTGTATACCCTCAAGCACACCCCTTGCTTTCTTTGAAAAAATGAGTGTGTGAGAGGGTGTATACCCCCAAGCACACCCCTTGATTTCTTTGGTCGATCCCTCCTTTTTTCTCAAGCTTGAAGCTCATTGGAACACTCTAAGCCTAGCCAATCACATGCATAATGCATTTCAAGCAACATGGGTAGAATTAGGACAAGTGTCCTTCTTACCTCTTTGAGAGAGAGAACTTGAAAATAACTAGATATTTGTTGAATTGAACTAGAAGCTCATTGGTCTTCTATAGCCAAGCAAATATGATTCAAGCACACCATGTGGCTCAACATAGGGAGAGCTTGACATGTGTCCATGTGCCACTTGAGAAAGGGGGTGTCCTTTGGGTGAGTAGGAGGTTAAGTCAAAGATACCCCTAACTTTGGGGCTTTCCTCCTCCTTTGTAGGGTCTCTTTTTGTCTCAAGCACCTTACCCCCCATGCATGGGAAGCTTCTCAAGTACCCTCCTTATCAAGCACGACAAGCACCTCAAGCACCTTATTCAGCAAGCACGACAAGCACCTCAAGCACCTTACTCATCAAGCATGACAAGCACCTCAAGCACCTTAGTCACCAAGCATGACAAACACCTCAAGCTTGGTCCGGGTTCCCACCTCAAGCACAGCCCTAGCTTTCCTAAGGTTTAAGGACTTTTAACACTAACCTTTGGAGGTCTTTACTGAAGCTAACCCTAAGGTCTTTAAGCTCCATTAGATGCATGTTTCTCTTTGATAGACTATCTCCTTTTGGACCCCCATTGAGATGTAACCATCTCTCCTCTTGGTCCGCTGCTGAGGTAAGTCTAGAAGCACTTATTGCACATTGCTCTTTGGTAGACCATCTCCTTTTGGACCCATATTGAGATGCAACCATCTCTCCTTTTGGTCCCCTACTGAGATAGGTCTAGAAGCACATGTCTCTATTCTAACTCTTGTTCCCAATTATTCTACCACATTAAATTATCAGTTTAATATTAGAAAATCATTTGGATTAGCTAGATATTAGATTTTATGACATTATATCTCTCTCTTGAAATCATAGTCGTCTTGCTGACTATGAGATAGAAAAGATAAAGCCTAGTCATTACTCCATGTTTCTTAGCGGGTAGAGGATCTCTTTTTACCCTACGACATCATTCCAAGATGGATGATTGATCCATTTGGTGTTTGGGAGACTTAGCTACCGCAAGCATGTCTTCTCTTTAGTCCATATCATACTTCCAAAGTAGAGTGACAAGTTCACTTGGTGTTTGGGAGACGTCGTCACCACAAACATGATCCTAAGCATGCATACTTCTTAAATTTTGTGCGCAATAACAGAAAGAGAATGAGTCTTATAAGACAAAAACATTGTTCATTTAAAATGCATTTTCATTTGCCTACTCTAGTGTAGCATTGTAAGCATTGACATGGTTCATATTATCCTTAAGCTAGGTTTCTTGCATCCATCTAGAATCTTTAAAAGGACAATCCTTAAACTTAACAAGTTATGGTTGGATAATCTTACCATTTCTTAATACCTTGTCTTCATGTCATAGGATGGACTCAGATTGAAGTACTTCTTCTTGATCTTCACTTTTTTTAGAGGGTCTGCAACTATTGCTTCTTTTGGTGGTGCTCCTTTATGATGCTTACATAGGCTCTCATGGAAAACATTGTGCATGAGCCAATGGTTGGGCAACTTTAATTGATAGGCCATCTCATTGATTGGCTTAAGAATTTAAAAGGAAGCATAGTATCTTTTTTCTACTTTAGCATAATAATACTCTTGGTGGCCCATAGGATTCTTGCCCGTAGTATGCCTTAGATGAGCCTTGAGAAACTTTAGCAAGACCCAATCATTTTCCTTAAAGGATAAGGCTCTTGTGTGCTTATTAGCAACAACCCTTTTTGCCTTTGCTTTGAGATGGATATAACCTCTTTAATCTTTGAAAAAGATTCTTGTGAGTCTCAACTATATTCATCAACAGCAGCGAAGATCTTCCCATGTACTTTAAGTAGTAAGGGACTTTTGGATCTTTCCTCTTTATCCTCGAAAGGTACTTTTCCCATAGAAGTATGTACAATGTCATTGTACGCATACTCTATAAGAGGTAGGTACTTCTCTCATAGAACATTGATCTACTTCTATGAAAAAGGCTTTTATTAGATCAAGAATCATTAGATTAGTTATTTCACTTTGGTCATCCGTTTGTGGATGATAGGTCAAAAGAGAAATTTAATCTAATTACTAGATTCTCAAAGAGACCCTTCCAGAAATTACTGGTCATTCTAGGATCTTTGTCCGACACTATGGATGTTGGCAAGCCATGATTCTTGAAAATTTGAGATCTAAGTGGGTTGCCATTCTATGTGCCTTAATAGTCTTCTTGACATGCATAAAGTGCGTTTTCTTGCTAGCCATGTCAACTGAAACAATCCAAGTTGATTCCCTCGATCAAATTTCAATTTTTGGTACACCACGCATTTTGAAACATACTCTACTATGTTTACTTTAATGGTAGACCAACAGAAATACATTTTGACTCCTCGAAGAGTAGATTATGGAATCTCTCTTTGACCCGCGTAAGGAGAAGCATGGGAGTCATACATGACTTTCTTATTGTATGGGTGAGTAACACATAGCCTATTGCCGTTTGGAAGATAACTATCCTCCAAGGTGAATGGTTCTTTTTTCCCCCCCTAATGCAAAGGCTGTAATTACGTACTTAAAGTCTCGGTCAGTAGCATACTCATGTATCATAAAATATAAATCATTGTTGTGAGCTGCTATAGACACCACATTTACCCTTGGCTGTTGTGAAAGTGCTTCGGCCACTTGATTCTGCTTGCCACCAATGTGAGCAATATGAAATTTAAATTGCAAAAATTTTCCCACATCATTTGTTTGTCGGAGATCTTGGTTTGCGTCATGAAGTTCTTGAGTCTTTGTGATCCATTCATAAGATGAATGGAGTCCCCAAGAGAGTGTTTCCACGTGTCTAGGGTATATAGAATAACTAGTAGCTCTTTTTTGTATTTGCCCAATACTCACTTGTCGGAGTTGAGTCTTTGACTCTCATATGCTATGGCATGTCCTTCTTGAAGAAAAATAACTCCAAGGCAATCACCACAAGCATCACATTGGACCTCAAATGGCTTTGAGAGATCTAGTATTGTGAGCACAAGTTGCGAGATAAGCTTCTTGTTAAGCTTCTTAAAAGATTCTTGCACTTTTAGTCCATGAATACTTAACATTCTTTTTTGTTAAGTCATGTAATGGGCTTGCTATTGGCGAGATTTTTTCTATGAAGCGTCTATAGTATGCACACATACCTATAAAGCTTCATACCTCCTGTAGATTCCTTGGATTAGGCCATCCTTTTATTACCCCTAAGTTTGTTGGATCCATACGAGTGCCACCTTTAGAGATAATGTGACCTAGATATTGAATCTCTTGGAGGAAAAATTCACTTTTTCTTTTGATTAATGAAAAGCTTATTCTCTCTTACAACTTGAAAGATTACCTGGGGTGTCACTTGTACTCCTCAAGAGAAACTGAGTGTCCCATGGCACATGAAATCTGTTTTTGATAGTGATCTTATTTAGTGCTCTATAGTCGACACACATGTGATATGCGCCGTCTTTCTTTTGCACTAAAACTAATGAACAGAATGGAGAGGAGCTAGGCCTCACCATTTATTTTGCCACCAATTCATGCACTTGCCTCATGATCTCCTCTTGTTGAGCTTGTGAAACTCAATAAGGACATTCATTAGGCGGTGAGCTTCTTGGTAGGAGCTCTATTGCATGGTCATCATCCCTCATTTTGGAGATAGCTCACTACGGATGTCATCAATGAAAAAATCTTGTAATCCATTTAGGAAATTAGACAACTCAAATTCCTCTTGATTCCCTTTATTGCTACTTGTGAAACCATTGGAATCATTTATAGATTCTCCAACAAAAATCATGTATGCAGCAGTAGAGCTTTTCATGGACTTATCAAAAGAAAATGTATTTACCAGGGGTACGGTGTTCCCCGACTCATGAGCATCTATGTACATGCTCTTTTCCCTGTAGGTGAAGTAGATTCTCCTTTCAGGAAACTTCATGTTGGAACCCATGTGGTTAAACCATGGTGCCCCAACGATAACATCCTCATGTTTGAGAGGGGAGATGAAGAAATCCTCTTTGTCCACATAGCTTTGAACATGAAGCCTCAATTTTCCAATTAAGGGAGTAATTGAGATGTCTTGTCCCTTGATAGCTCCATCGGTTTTCAATGTATCCCACCTCATGGGCTTGTATGCCTAGCTTGGCGGTCAACTCCGTGGATATGAAGTTGTGAGTTGAACAAGGGTCAAACAAAATAAAGGCATCGTGCTCTTGCATCTTTCCCCAAGCATAGGAAAGGATAAATCCTTGGCAATGCGCATCCTCTTTTGGAGCTTCAACTATAGAGGCTTTAGGCGGCTCATTGCACACATTTCTTTGGGGGCAGGCATGATAGGTATGTCCTTGCTCCCCGCACTTGAAGCACCGGTTATCTTTGCGATAACGTTCTAGCTCCTCGGGAGAAATTCGATTCTTGCCTTTGTAGACTCCTTTTTCCTTAGCTTTATTGTTGTTGATAGAGTTGCCTTGGGAAGAATTTTGAGCATTGTTCTTTCCCTTTGCTTCATTTCGATCTTTGTTTTTCATGGGCTTGGCATTCCTTTTAGCCCCTTGTTCAAAATTGCTGCACAAAGCAACCATAGAGTGGTGGATTACTTCGGTGATAGAATCAGGCCGTTGGGAGTTGACATACTTGGCCATTTCTTCAGGTAATCCCGCACATAATTGTTGCTTTTGTTGAGCAAAGTCTATTTTTTGAAAGACAGTAGCCTTGAGATGTAAATCCCAAAACTTGTCCACATATTTATGCATAGACTCATGGGGGAGAAGCTTCAAACTCCGCCATTCGGTAAGAACTTTGTCGTTTGCATCGCTTGCAAGGAATTGCTTCATGATGGAAACTCATAGACTTTTCCATGTCTTTGGGGCTTCACCATTGCATGAAGGCTAGCCCACCATTGACGAGCAGATTTTTGGAAGTGCATAGCTACATGACGCAGCTTAGAGGAATCTATGAAGCTCTCATCTCCAAAAGACACATCAAATTGCTAGATGAAGGCCAATACTTTGTTGGTAGCACCAAAGGTGCCATCATAGGTGAGAAAAGAGATACTCTTCCCGCCCTCTTTGAACTTCTTGAGCTTTGGGGACCTTTGCCATGCAGGTAAAATTTGCGATGTCCTCCCATCTTGTATTCTCTAGGAGAAAAGCTATTGCTTTCATCGGAAGAGGAGAAAGGTGAAGAGGAAGGAGAAGAGGGTGATCTCTTTCTTACCCTTTTCTTCCTTTGTTTCCTCTCTTCCCTTTCGGAGTGACGAGGAGAAGGACTATGGGTTGACTGTTTCCTCTTGGGAGGAATTGGCAATCGTCTAGACCGTCGTCTTCGTGGAGCCGCATCTTCAAAGGAACTTAGGGATTCATTACTTTCTCATTCTTTGGATTCGTCCTCTCGTATGTGAGAGAGTCTTCTTTTGGGAGTCTCATCAAGAGGCCTCCTTAGCTTTCTCTCCTCTTGGAGAGGAAGGGAAATCCAATAAGCACGAAGTTGTGAGTAACTTCAGCTTGCAAAGCAGGGTTGCCCGTAGTGTTGCAACCTAGTAACAAGATAATTAACAAACATGGGACATCATTATTAGCAGCTTCATGTGCAAAATCAAAGTTGTCAATATTCATTCTACTCACTTGGTTATTGTTAGCCATGCTAATTAAACTTAAGTATAAATTACTTTGTGCTTTGGTACCCTCAAAAACCTTAGTCGCTACTCTTCTTTACCTTTGAAAATCAGTTCTTAAGTAGCCACACCCGTGGTTTAGACACTATTGATTGCAAAGACTAGTGGAGAGGGTCTAACATTGCTCGGTTGATTATAGTTCCCGTTGAGCTTGCTAGTAGCTCAATAATGGTTAAGCCAATGGCAAGCCCCGAGAGACTCCATTATTAAGACTATAGTTCCCAACGGTGTACCTCAAACTAAGTCCTTCTCAACCAAGATAATAGATCCCTATCGCACTTACCCTATTGCAATAAAAAGGCCCAACCTTTCATGGACAACTTAAGGGCCTCTCTTCTTAAGCAAGAAAAGAGAAACCAATAGCTCTGATACCAATGTAATGGAAATGGCCCATGAACTTTGAGAATAGCGGAATTAGGAGAATTTAAAAAAATCATTTTTGTGAGACTACTTTGAGAACATAGAGGGTGAACTTAATTAGCGGTAGCAACATAACCATTATACTTAATTAACTTGACATGAACAATACTTTTGCGAGAGAGAGAGAGAGAGAGAGAGAGAGAGAGAGAGAGAGAGACTTAGAGAACTTGACAAAATTTGAGGACCTGATTTATGTGGAGCCGGTCCCCCCTCCAATAGGATTTTGTATTATATATTCTCCCATAAAGAGAGACTTGTATAATACAATTTGTGTTCCTTGTGACCTTGGTCATGCTGTGAAGATGGAAAGCTTCATGCATCACGAGCATAACATAAACTTTGTAAAAGCATTAACCATCCCCGGCCTCAATCCCAAGGCCTCAAACACCTTCAAAGGTGGAGAGAGCTAGCGGAGAATGAGGGTAGGGAAGAGGAAGAAGAAACATACATAGGAGAAATAAATAGTTCCTCACTTATCATTACTCTTATTGCTTAGCATAGCATAATAGCATTGTAATGAATATAGAGAAGATGGCAAGATTAAGCATTGAAGCATGGCTCTTGGTTGGATGTGTGTTCCATAGCCAAGAGTGTTGGTGTAGACTCTTAACTTCTC